>NC_054064.1:12485766-12798266 GCF_017639655.2 Falco naumanni | reverse complement strand
TTGGATAAACTGATCTGGCTGTTTGTGAGACACTGCCTCACTGAAATTATAGGGATTAAGAATAAATCTTCCCACTCCCCTATTCTTTTTCTCACACCCTTCTTTCATCTCTTGCTCCTGACCTTCTTCCCACCCTCTAACACACTGTTGACGATACTTACAGAAAGGAGATGGGCCAAGTCCGTTAGGTCTATCAACCAACCTTTCTCCAAACAGTCAGGTAGTTCAGTGTTACCTGTGAGGAAGTATAAAAGGAATAAATACAGGAAGTATGTTCTTTGAAGTCTTTAGCTTAAATAAGAGCAAAAGAAGTAGCTGAAATGCTTCTCATGAAATATGTGAAATGCTAGTATCATGCCAAGGGAAAAGGATGGGAACAAAGTCCAAACAGCTAAATCTGATACTGACAGGTCAAGATTTGGCAGGTGTGAATGGTACGGGGCAAATGGGGACAGATTTTTCAGGCTACTTAAATTCCATGCCAAGAGGAGGTAGATTTTTCAATCTTTCCCTTGACAGAAAGATTTAAGTTTATCAGGACAAATGTAATGGAGTTACAATAAAAACTTTATTATCAAATCTTAACACTCAACTATCATTAGCAGGTAAACATATAGCTTAAATATCATTGACATTTGAAATGGTTATATCAGTGTTTGCACTATAAAGTATGCAAATATAACTGTAGGCAGTAGCTGTTAGTATTCAAAGGGTTTCAAAGAAAATCTCCACATAGTTATGGCTAGTATTTTATTGGGAACAATTGGAAAGCCAGAAATTGTATATATTTTGGATCAATCAGTGTTCTCTCTGATACTGCTGAGAAACTGTCAGTTCCATTGCTGAGAATGATCCTTACAATGTAACCTCAATAAAAAAATACAATAATAACATTGATTTCAAATCTAGTTAGTTTTCCAATAAACTCCTGACATAGCAGCCACTATTTTTTCTCCATGAATTATATTTTGACCATGATGTCTTTTTGTGACTACATCTTGCTGTGTGGTTTTTTTTGAATTATTATTAAAAAGAACACACCTTACAGCTTCTCTCCTTGTTTTCATTTAGTCTAATATTTTGTATTACTTCATTGACCTCAGCAGCAGAATTTTCCCTTTCATTTATTTAACGCTGCATTTATTTAACCTTAGCTAGAGAGGAACAAACACTTTTACAGTCCAGACAAGAAGTCTGAATAAATTGGTACAGTGAGTGTAAAGTCCACAGGGTAATCTGTAAGTGTAGATTATGCTTTCTATTATAAAATACAACTGTGAAGTACTTATACGTAAAAGCTGTACTAAATTTTAACAGTACACCACAGTTGCAAATCTGTATTTTAAAGTGCTGGGATGTTTTCTGCTACCAAATAGATTTTTATCTGTGAAATAGAAATATGGCTTCAGAAGCCTATAAATATGGGCTTTCCTTGCCTTAGAAGGTTATGAGATTTATCTTAATATGAATTGTAGGTAACAGCAATGACATACTGTAACTTACTATGATTAGGTGAAGTTAGTAATATGCCAGAGAACTGTTCTCTTGTATTACATGAGTCCTCTTTGTGGGAAGATAAAAAGAACAATATAATATATAACACACCAGGAAAATAAAACAACACACCACTCATGTTTATCCAGCACTTCAAAGTAAATGTACCCCCATTTCATATTTCAGGGTGATGTATACTAACCATTTGTAGGAGACGGTATATGTAAGAAATATTATTTAAACTACAAAATAATTCACACAGAATTCAAAGGAACTTCATTTTTTTACTTATCTTACTCTTCTATCGCTGTTAAAAATGGTCTGTACCCTCAATAACATTTCTCATCCAGCAACTTCAATATGTATGTTGTAAAGATGAATGGATGAGATGTTTAGAGTTAATGATCTGTATCATATTGCATCCATTTAGCTAAAGATACATAATCCCACAGACTTTGGTTTATATTGACTCTTATTCAAGAACTACATCTTTGAAAGGCCATCATGCTATCCTGACAGGTTAGAAGATGGAAATAAATAAGACAATATACTCAACATTCTGTTTTTAGATAACATCTAGAAACTATTTGATAGTTTTACTTATATTTTACTGTGATATTGGAGTTATGTATCACCGAATTAAAGTCACATTGCATGTTATTACTTCAACTTTATTTTTGCTTTAGAAACATTTGCAGTTCATTGTATTTTGCTAGCATAAACATATTTTGTGTCTGAGTGTGCATGAGTATGTATATTCTGAATAAATACATCTGATTTTAATCAGTTCTATGCATTCCTATAAACTGTGTCCTTTTATGTTTATAGAGTGAGATTCATCTCAAAGTAACAGGTACCACAAAGAGATGAAATAATTTAAAATGAAATAATGGCAACAAGTTTTAGACTGTATTAGGTGTGGCTTTTGGAACAAGAATGTATTAGTATGTTTCCTGAATTCAGTGCTTTACTCTGTTTCTTGGTTAATTCTACCTTTTCAGATTATACTGTTGTGCCTGAAGACAACTAAGGAAAAGTTATAGGTAGTTTCAGTTCCTTACTTTTTTAGCTAAGTTGGGTCAACAGAACTGGACTGGATATGCTACAGTGAGGTAGTACATTCTCATTCAAATATCAAAAAATGCTGGAAAGTGGAAAGTGATTTTAATTTTCTGACTTTTTTGTTTATCTTTGCCATCTGTTAAATAACCTCTAATCTCCAATTTACTAATCTCAATTAGATATTATAAGGGGAGATATACTTTTCTAAAGTAACCAATGTAAGGTTTAATCTTAAAAAATCTTTTAAAACTAACGAAGTGTTTTTCGCAGCCTACAGTCAAATATTTATCATATACTATGTTTCAGGGGCTAAGCACATGAACATCAACATACACATAGGCAGTGTAGAAAAAAAATGACAGCACAGTCCTTAATATGCATTTATGGCTCAGCTGTGCCCTCAGCAGAATCAATGTCAGCACCCTTAGCATAATGCCAGGCAGAAATTTTAATAATATGATGAGTTAGAGGATGCCTTGATACATATTATGCAATGCAGAAAAGAGGATATTTTTGTAAAGAAAAGTTATATCACATAAACCAATCAGAATTTCTTCAGGGAACCCACAGGCACATAAAGGAGAAACTTGATGATTTAGGCTACAGGAATTTTGAAAACGTAATTTACTATTTTGACCACTAAAAAATTAAGATCAAGTAAGTTCTGTGGTAAAAGGAAAAAAAACCCAGATTAATAGCTAACTGATAACAAAAGGTCACTTTTCCAAATGGGTGGGAGGGAGCTAGCAATAGATATCTACAAGTATCTGTGAAAGAACTGATGTCCTTCAACATATTTCTTAATGATCTAGAAAGAGACTAAATAATGACAGGACAAAGTTTGTTGATGAGATAAAAGTATTCAAGGCACTGAAGTCAATACCTTCGGAAAACTTGAAATATAGAGGGACTGAAAGATAAAGTGACAGAAAAAATGCAGCACTGATAAATTCAAAGTAACATACATAGAGGAAAATCGGTTTTAATCGCATGGATACACTGATGGCTTCTAAATTAGCCAGTACTCAGAAATCTTAATGTTATTGTAGGCACTCAGGGAAACGGTTACCTCAAAGAAGGGAAGATGATGATGATTAAGAATTGTTAAAAAAGAAATAAAGAGCTACCCAGCAATTGCCACTAGGGTCACTGCATAATCCCTGTACCTTGAATATTGCATGCATGCCTGATCTCAACCTTAAAAAAAGATACAGCAGAATAAAAAAAATACTATGAAGATTGACATTGATGATTAAAGCTAAATGCATCACCATATGTAGGGAAAAATTGAACAGAATAGGACACTTTAGTTTGGAAAAGAGGTGTCCCAGCTTAAGTATGATAGAAAGCTATTAAATAAATTAATAGAATAGAACAATGATATATAACTATTTTTACAGCAAAATAATAGAGAGCATAAAATAATACTGTTAGACAACAAATATAAAACTACTCAAAGCACTTATTACACAGAATGCATAAGTAAATAAGGGAAGTCACAGCTGCATCATATTCTGGAGCCACAAAACCTGTCTTTTGGGGGTTTGGTAGGGTTTTCTAATAGCATTCTGTGAAGAAAAAGTCACTGAGATCTACTAAATACTGGATTAGGAACTCCTTTAGCTAAGACTGCTAGAAAAATCGAAGGTCTATCAGGGACAGTTTGACTGAATCCTTCATCTTTTCTTACAGTCTTTCCTTAAGCTTTTGTCTACTGGATCAGGTTGCACTTTGTCCTCATTCCATATGATGGCTTTTTGACATGTTCTCAGTAAGATAAAAGTTTGCTTTTCAAAGTAGGAGCGTAAACTGCAATGCATTAATAGAAACTATTGTTTATTACTAAAGATTACAGCAGATCTACAGTTATTAAAATATCTCAGTTAAAGGATCCTAAGTCTGCAAAAGCCAGTTGTTGTAGGTATCATTATAAACAGAGTAAGTGCCTGGCACCAGCCCTAAGTCAGTCACTGGAAGGGCTTCCATTCTTGTTCTTCAATAGGCTTTATATGTTAACCCAACACTAGAATTTGCCAAGTGGACCTCAATTCAGAAAAAAAGGAGCAGCATATTTAGAGATGCATCTAGTCATGAGGTGCTGAGTGACAGGGATGCTGGGAGTCATATTTTCAGGCTACTTTCTGGAACACTGATTTTGTAGAAGAACCTGTATGAACACTGGCCTCTAATCTCCCTACATTATGGGGCACAGACCATGTCAGTCCCCAGCGTCTGACACACAGGATCAATAAACAAGCAAGAAGCTGCATTTTTTTCCAGCTTTGATGTATCATGCTCCCTGTTACTGGAAGGTACTTGCTCTCAGCCTTTGTGCTGCTGATATGGAAACTACATGTGTGAGAAACCAAGTCAGAAGAGGACTTGAAAGGTGTATGAGGGTTTCTATATTCAACTGTTCGCACATGCACAGGCAGGTCGTACATGAGAAGTTAGAAAACAGTGATAATGACATAGTCCTCATTTGCAAAGGTATAGACTGTAAGGTAGAAAGTCAGGGGACAGTGCAACTCTTGGCCACATGACCTTTTGGAGCACAGTTCCAGGCACAGAGTTCAGTGAGCTCAATTTTCTGTAAATCTGAAAAAGCTAGGTGCCTATGAAAGCAGAAGAAAGAAGCAGTATTTTCATATCAAACAGTAAATGTCAGCATAAACTTTCTTAACACTTGCCAGTAACTGCTCACTCACCTCTAGAGAGAAAAATATCTTCAGAAAGTAATCATACACTTTAACTTCTTCCTGCTCAGCAAAACCAAAACTCATTCAAATAACCCCAGTGCTTCTGGAGATGATGTAACCTGTTGGATTTCTACATATCCATTTACATTAACTGCTGAGAAGTCCAGACAGCTTGGAAATGGAGATAAAGGGGTCACAAAACATTTCCAAGGTGTTTTTTTTGACAGAAGGTGATCTGATCAAGATATACCGATTCATGAAACAAATGAAAGCCTTTGGACTGAAAGAAATTTGCTCTATCAGTGGTTGGGTCCACTCTGCTGGCATAGGAGACTTATGGAAGGCAGCAGATGAAACAGTGCCAGGTCTTCGAACAGGCAATATGCTTGTAGTAGACTATATGATTCAGCAGACTGTCGACAGTAAGGCAATCTCATTATGGAGCCTTGGTGCTACACTGCTAATTAAAAGAATAGATGCTGCTTGCTTTAGACCCATATATAAATGGTGGGATGGAATCATGCCTGAGGGCTGACTGATTGTTTGCCTCTATCCTCTTCTTCTACTCAAGCAATAAATGCAAGTTCTGACTTTAAATGAAGAAATGAGCCTCAATGAGGTAAGATATGCATTCTGCTATGCAGCATTCCCATGGAAGATTCATTCTGTGTCATGCTTTCTGCTTGGCAATATTCTTTCTTTTTTCTTTTTTTTTTTTTCCCCTTCTACAACTGCACAAATCTGTAAAACTCCTATTACTGCTCTCCACTGATTTTCCATTTCTTTGTATTTTCTCATCTCCTACTTCTTTCTTGGAGGATTGTCTCCCTTTCATTATGTCAGGGACAGGAAATCGAAGCAAAATTGGTGAAGAACTTGTCTCATCAGAAATGTCATAGGCTACAGATGTTATGTATAAAACAGCATTATTTACTTTCTTGGGTATCATGAGACTCACACACTGTGGTAAAACTGAGCTATGTTAGGAAAGAAAACACCTGGGCCCATAAAAGTGATGGAAAGAGAAAGAATAATTAAAGGAACGTAAAGCAACAGTGAAAGAGTAGATTACCAACAATATTAATGTTTTCCCTCCTGTGAGACTGTTTACCACAAAACATGAGGGGTTTGGGTTTTTTTTATTATAAATTGGAAGCGATGTGGAATTTTAACTGAAACCCAGAAAATTTCATTGTGCATATGCTCCTCCTCATCCCTTTTCTGCACTTGTGGTAGACTTTCAGGAAGGAATTATCAGTTTGATTTCCCTGCTCATTCATGCTTCAGTTCAACAATTCCTGCAAGTGCTATATACCTGTACAAGCTTTAGGTAGATGGCAAGTCCCCTTTTGTGTTAATGGGACTTACAGATTTACAGGTTTTATGCATCCTCCTGGACAGGAGTACATTAAAATGAGAGAGAAATAAATACCTTCATTCGTGTGAACAGTCCTCAGAATGGAGCAGGCAAATGACATACAAACCGGCTGCCTTGGGAAACACAACCCCCCATCCCTATGGGGAAAGTGAGGAGGCTGTAGCCTCATGGGTTTTGTCAGCTCTTTACATCCTTTTGCTTCAATGATGTTTTGTTATTTTGATGGCTATGTTCAGTGATGAACTGCACCGTGTCAGACACCATGCTCTAGGCCTTCATTACACAGCATTTGTTTCGCCCAGGGAACACAATCCTCCTGTAATGCTGCACCACGACACTTCTCTTACAGCAGAATAAATTCTGTTTGGTTTTGTGCTAAAAAAATGATGCGTGGTGTGTTCAACTATGTGTATGCTGGTTTTAAGCATATTTCATAAAATGTTATGATCTGATACTTTTACGGTTGGACTGGAAGGTTTGACTAAAGGCGCTGTGAGCGACTGTGGGCCAGTGAAGCCAAGCAAAGGGTGCAGCTGACACTGCCAGGAGCTGGGACTAGGACTCTGTTTTGTAGTAATTAGCCCTGGAGCAGCGGTTTAATATTAGGTTAGAACTTCTATCTGTTCACAGTGAAATCAATCTGGAAAACAGCTGACAAGTAGCAAAGCAGAAAAAAAAAAAGGTAAAATGAGGAAAATCTATATGCCGATTTCTGAGCTTATGCACGTAGAGCCATTAGCATTCCATATTGAAAACTTTATCATGCGTAGACATCCTTAATATTACTTACATATGTTATAGATGAAGGAGAGAGGAGAGAAATTAAATTTGACCACAGCAGAAGGAGATTTTAGAAGCATAAATATATATTTTTACTTAAAAGTTTGGTATAAAATGAAATGAAATATTTATATCTATATATCTATATTACTGCTATGTTTTCTGAATAAATATTATGCCAAGCAACATATCAATATTGCAAGTTCTATTCTAGACCAGTCTATCGCTACAACTGCTGGCTAATTTTATTTGAATGCTACTTTGTCATCAGAGTATGGTTCAATTACAGTTATATACATAAATATAGCTGTTGCCTGGCATTTAGAATACTCTCGCCTTATGTTCACTGTTTGGTGTTTTTTTTCCTGTGAAATGCTACTCTATGTCCTTTCAGCTCCCCCCATGAATTGTTACAGTCAACATCACCATGAGCTCTTTCCTCTGCTTTTACTTATAATCTTAACTTCAACTTTAATTTTTTGTTGCTTTTTGCTCACCTGCATAGAGTGAATAGAAGTCATGAGGCTTCTTCCCACAAAGCCCTCTGGAATTAACCTTTCTTCCCTCCCCAGACTGTTGACTAACATATCCAGTCTTTCCCCTCTCAAACTGGAGCCACTGTTATCTCCTTCTCCATGGTCATGACATCTGAAAACTCATCCTTTAAAATCTGCTGTAGACTCTGTTCTAAAGTTCATCATCTTGCTTGCTTATCCGACTAGATAACACAGTTTGTATCCCCCTCAATCTTTGTTTTCCACTTCATGGAATAAATGTTTCTAGCCCTTGTTACAAGGCCTCTCAGAGCTGATCTTGTGTTGTTTCTAGAGCACCTCTCAATGTAGTGATACTAAAGATGCATGATCTGTGATTTTCTACTTCTTTGAGAAATATTTTCAAAATTCTCTCATACCCAATAGTCTATAACTTTACAAAAGAGGAGTCTTTGTCCACTTCATCCTCTTTTATGTCTGTCTCACCTCTTCCATAATGCGAACTGGAATCTGATTCACCAGAGGGAGAAGTATGACTGCTGCTGCAGGATGACCAAAACCTGAACGTATCCAGTTTCCACCACTAACCTCTTTCTATCCCAGCCATGTTCTCTCTCTGTCTCACCACCTTTTATGGTGGCTTTTAGCTTGCAAATCCGTACAGGGACTGTAACTTGTAATACAGTTACATATCTCATACCACTGCCTGGTATGTGCCCTCATTAGCTTCGAGTTGCAGTATAATTATCTGTGTTGTTTGCAGGGGTTTGGTTTACTTTTCCATAGCCTAGGCAGGCGAGACCTTTGTATATGAACAAGCATTTTTTACATTTCAGGAGGACTTCTCCCTGTTATTTAGGTAGCAATGGTTGTCAACATGAACAATCACATAAAACTTTAATTTTTACCATTTACTACAGTTCTTTAGAATTTCTTCCATCTAGAAAGACACAGATGACAAAGCCCAACTTTAGGTGTGATGGTATAAATCTAGGATTGCTTATTTTCATTTTGCCACCCAGTAATGTATCAGCACTGTAAAGAGTAAAGTTCCAAAGTCCATATCTATCAAATGCAAAGGGGACAGGGAAAATAAAAGCAGACAGAAAAGAACAAATGAATACATACTGAAGGTGGAATTAGAGGAAAAAATTACCTCTTGATCTGCCATACTGAGAAGTCCCTGATGTAAAGGGAAGGAGTTTACATGGAATCCTGCAGAAAGACAGAAGTTTGTCTACTTGCTATATAGAGAAAGCTAAGTATAGGGTTAGGAAGCTAATTCAAAATCCAAGACTAGTTTAGATTTCCTGAAGTAACCATTATGATCACAGCAGTACCTTCTTTTTATGTGTTTGCCTAAATAATAGTTATAAACTATTCTTGTCAGGAGGGGATTTTATGCTCAAACCTGAGAAATGACACTTGAATGCCAAAATAAAAGGCATCCTTACAAAATTCTAAATAGATTAATTGATAAATAAAAGCTAAATTGGAATATGAAGACATCTTGAAGATCGAGAGAGTGTTCTAGAGGGGAAAAACTGGAAACAATTAAAGAAGATTGAAAGGAACAGCCTAGAGGAAAATATAGCTAGTATAAAAGATTCACTAAAAAAACATAAAAAAGCAAGGGAAAGGAAAGCAGAGTAAAAGAAAAAAAAAACAAAAAACAACCCTATAGACAGAGTGAGGTAATATAGCTCTCTTGTTTTATGGAAAGCTTAGTTTTATGCCAAATTTTGCCATCTTTCACTTTTATGTTGGATTTAGCCACTTTCAATAAAACATGAGACTCTCATACCGGCCCTTGACCGGATGCAGTTGTGGCATTGGTACTTAAGTCCCTCAGGAGAGAAAGTGCTGATGCTGAGCTGTGTGAGTACGGCTCCTCCCTAAGTACTAACATCTCCCTGCCCACAGAGGGGACAGCTGGGAGGTTTCATTGTGTTAACCATTAGCTCTTAGACAGAAAGTTGTAATTGTGGAAAATACTGTGCTGTCTGATTTCCACAATTTTCTTATTTTTCTTCTACATTTTCTCCCTGCTTAACAGTGGGAGCAAACAGGTGCTGCTGGAGTTACCTCAGCAAAACAGGGGGCTGTAAGTGCACTGATTCTTAGCCACTCTAACCTTTCTTATACCCCCCCAGGACACACGCCTGCTCCTGCCAGGACAGTGTGAAGGGAGTTTAGACTTGTCGACATTTTTCAGGATCTTCTGTCAGGCTCGTGAGGTATAATGGGCTTCCCCAGTAAGTAAATGGATATACTCAGGTTTGTTTTCTTCACTTTAGAAGTAGATAGTAATTTCAGAGATCTCTAAAACATATCTTTATTTTTTTCTATTGCCAACTACATTGCTTTGGAGAAAATAACTTCTGTCAGAACCAAGAGGGTTTAAACTTTTACCTATGAAAGAGTTTATACCTGACTTCAATATTTTTAGATGTATATGCCTCTAAGGTAGAAGACGTAAAATCTTAAAATAATTACTAAGTCTTGTAGCCAAAAGGAAAAATATATTAGAATCAGGCTTCTGCGCTGGAACTTTAACCTATCAGAATTACATCAGGCTCAGGTTTTCACACCAGCCAGGGACACGCTATAGCATGCTGAATAGGATTCTTTATCTAACAGTGACACCTGAGAGTGTTAAATTACAAAATAATTTTCAAGTCCAACTACTGGAAGAACTGTCTGCACTTGGGTTAGTCACAGTTCACAAGCAGGAGCAATTTTATCATTTTATACTTTCAGTCACATGTTCTTTTAATATATTTTTTTTAAAATCTGTCTCCTAGAGTTTTTGTCTTATGCTGTTGCTAGAAGATTTACACTTTAAATGTCAAAGTCTATTAGTAATGACAATGTTCCTGTGGGAAGGTGAATCAACTCATGTGTTAATCACTAAAGGAAAACATGACACGAGGAAAACCTTCGTGTTTAGAGAAAACTAAATCTGGGACTATGCTCAGCTCCAATGTTTGATTTTCAGTCAAAATCAATATAATAGGACTGACCATACACACAAAGATAAGAGCATGAACAAATGGTTTAGAGGGGCCATTAAAAGCAAGCAACAATGTTCATAAAGCAGACTGACTTTATTTGACAAAAAATAAACTAAGTACCCTCATATAGGGTGAAATGAGGATTTCTTCTAAATAAAGGATATTGTTCTCATGCTCTTATTGTGGGGGAGGGGTTAAAACAATTTAATATGTTAAAAGAGCCACTCAGGGTTTCTCAAGGATGGATGAACCTACTGACACTCTTAGGGGAAATTATTTGAGTTAAGCAATACAATGTCCCTGAACTGAATATTTTTTCTAGAATTGATAACAATTTGTTCTCTTATATTTGCCCCAAAATCTACTGTTCTTCAGTTCTGCACAAACTGATGCAGAGATATAACTGTTCATTCAGTTGAGTAATTTTATAGTTATAACAGCCATTCTCACTAAAGAATCTCTAGTAAATTTTGTAATATAAATTAATGTCTAAATTCATTATTATATAATTGCATTCTAATGGTCTAGATTGGTTACAGTGTTTGATTACACTGCTTACTCTACACTTAATAAACATTATTGCATTTAAAAGACTAGATATTTCACATCTAGTAATAAGGATTTATTAATGGAAAATAGTATCTCTAATATAAAACAGTGTGTCACATTTCACATAACATAATGTAATACAGAGAGACATTACTATATGAAGAATTGTCCAAGTCCTGGATATTATTGTTAAATCCTAACTGATGCTAGTTAGCAAGATGAACCTCAATATCCAGTAGTATAATATTATTCCATCATAATTCTTAGTAAATCCATACCATTTTACTGTATCTGTGCCAAGAGGCAGTGTTAGTAACTTACTAAGAGTCACACAAGGTGCATTTGGTGAGTTGTATATGCAAAATGTGAAAGTCAGACCACCTCTGGCCCTCCTTGATAACTGTCTCCCTCCCATGCACGCTGAGAGAGGCTTTCTGCTTCTCTGTACAGTATCAGGCTCTTATCATCTCAGGTTTACAGGTGACCAAATGAACTGTATTCTGCTGCTTTAGCGTGTACAGAGGTTTGTATCTGTTTACTTACAGCACTTCTAGACTGTGAAGACCAGGGTCTGGAAATACTGTAAATATAATCAACATAACAATAAATATAAATCTAAGATATTACTTAGATCTCACTGGGAAATGGGAGTCCTAGTAAAATTTACTTCTGTGAGTCTAGCTTTCTGTTTGAACACAGAGTCATTATCTGTGTCCTGACCTATAAGAAAACAACTCTGCATCCAGCCAACAATAGCTTCAGCCTGTTTTTCAGTTATACTAATTATATATATATATATATATATATATATATGTATAAGATGCACAAGGGAAAGTCTTGTGAGGGCTGTAATTTCTTCCTCTGCCCCAAGCAGATCTACCAGAGCTTGCTTGCTAGAGCCCTTAGGTGCCTAATTGACCTCCCCATGCTAAAAGTCATTGTATTCCAGAAATCTGGCACATCCACCACATTTTGCATCCTTTATCTTCACTTTGGATACTTTCTAAGATGTGGATGGACCAGCTGCACAATGTACCTTAGCACGGAAAAAAAGTGTGACCATTTTTTGCCCATTATTTCAATTTGTCCTTGGTGTTTTCTTTTGTATTAAAATTGCTGTCTGGAAAGAAGGGGGGAAAATGCTATTTGGGGACAATACTTAAGCACAGCACGGAAGCTTTTGTGGTGAAAAACAATTGCACATTAACAGAGAAAATGAAGGTAGAAATCTAGCTGCATCCTTCAATGCCTAGGTAGCCCCTACATGGAAAACTAGCCATGATACACCTTGAATACTATGTTTTGCGATCATACGGACAACCACAAGGATTTGCAGCCTACAGATGTGGAATGTAATAGCAGCAGAGAAGTCATTTACGTATAGAATTTACAAGCATGCTGTAGGCTATTAATCTTTCTGCTTCTGTCTCTAACCTTACAGAGGTTTAAAAGGTTAATATACATTTTATATCCTTTCATCATTCATGCGGTAGCAGCATAGAAAACACCAGTATTCCCAGGTCTAGGACTCGTATGATATTGCAGACTGCAGCACCATTCATTGGATTCACAAGTTCAAGCTTTCAACCTTTAAGAGTTTTGGCCCATCATATTGCAGGCTATTTGACACACCTTCTGAAGTAATAGAAACACACATTTAAGTGTTTACCTTAAAACAAAGAGACAAAAAGGAATGTGCTGGCTGAATACAGTCTTGATGCGACCCTGACCTTAAAACACCTTCCCCAAGCTGATTAAACATCCGTTAATTCAGTGTTTGCCAAAATATTTTACTTATGGCAGATATGAAACTACCTACCTGGACTGGTCCCAAAGTTTATACATTATACAAGCAGCACACAACAATGATTATAAATCTCCTCTAGATGCAACTGCTAAAGATCCTACCAGCCCTCTGTTATTTTGAGGAAAGAGGAGGAAGAAAGGAAATTTTAATCAGAAAACTCAGCTGTGGCCTGAAAAATTACCTCATCCATTGCCACTAATACAGGCTAACCAAGCTGAATTAATTTCTTTGCCACCATGATCTTTCTTCTAGTCCAGAGTTCAAGGTCATGTTACATCCACAGAGCATCAACCAGATGTGTATTACTCTTCGTGAGACATCCTAATTTTTATTCTTGAGGCAGAAGTCACTAGTGGCCTATTAACAATTATATATTATAAGGTCTTTCATACATTTCTGTTATTCACAGCTCCTACAAACTGCTTTTGCACAATGTAGTAATACATATGTCTTAGGAAACTGATCTCTAAAGAATATTAAATAGCTGTATGGCAGCTAAAAAGCAATTATCTCTGTGACTATTTAGATATACCTAAGTAATTTTTAGCGTTTATAGTGCTGGTAATGATCCCTCTTGGTACTTTGATATACCAAATCACGGCTAATCTATGCCCACTGCTTTGTGTTACAAATGCAAATGTGCTTGTGTTGATATAAATACTAGACAAAATGAAATTAATGCCTTATTATTTTCAAGCTTATACATGCAAAGCAACTTGGAGCTGTCATTTTCTTTTCTATGATCTAATTACAAAGCCTTGAGGGATATGGAGAAGGAACAAAGTATTTGAGAAAACGGGATATACATGCTCCAAGGTTAGTCACGAGTGCACCGGACTGCAGGAGGAAAGCCCACCAAGTCTAAAACACTCAGGTTGACAGTCACTAGAAAACGTAGAGATTATAATATATACCTAACTACAAATGAAAAAAGCATCCCAGGAGAGCAGTGTAACTGCCATGGAACTAAACCCATGTAGGAAACAAAGTTATTTTATGCGCTGTTAACAGAACTAAGAAAGTGTAGTTTGTGTGCCACCACTGTGCTCCCTTCACGCCCCTATACCCAGCAGGACCTAACTTTGCTAGCACACTGACAGAATGGGAAAATGAGTCCTACTTCTAAAGAATCCACCTGTCCTTAATGTTAACATGTAACTTCTGAGATATTTTACTAGAAGTTAGTTATTCTCCTGTTCTTTACAGATTTTTAAGTATGCCTGGAGGCAAATTCCACCTGAGTAATAAAGATAATCTCAAGGGGTCTGAAACTGAGCAGGTGGAAAAGGAATAATGACATTTTATATGATCAGCTAGAGTATCACTTTAAAAAGTAGCATCATGGAAAAAGATATATTTAGTTTATAAAATTTAATCCAGGGTAAAAATAGCAGTATCTCGTCCATTATGCAGTAAACATGCAGTCTGAGTCCTCTCGGCATGTTGATTGAAGCCTAAAACTTCCCTGAATTTAGATAGAAAGGGGATTAAATTGTTCAGTGTTCTGCATTCCAGTACACAACAGAATCATTTTCACCTAACTTACTACACAAATATTTAAACTACCTGTATAGTGTATAGAGCTATGCATGATTTTAATTTCTTCCAAACTTCAGAAATTAACATTGAAACTTTGCAGCTCCTAAGCAAGTTGCTTCTACAATAATAGGACTTTAAAACCCCGTGGAAGGATATGTTCGAAATTGCCTGTTCAAAGAAATTTATGATTTTATTATAGCTGCATATTGACTATTCCTACAATAACCTGAAGGCAGAACCAAACAGTTTATTTATTCAAACTGCAAATGAAATTGGGCAAGAAAAGTAATTAGCAAGCAACAAAAAATAATGGAAAAGCACCATAAAAGCAGTTGTGAATTTATGTGGGTTGTCAGATAGTTAGAAAAATAACAGCTTAAATTTAAAAAGATCAACTTTTTACGTACAGCACACAGTATATACAGATTAACCATGAAGCTGGTGTTGAAAAAGCCCAGAAACCCGTAGTACACTCTGCACATTGCCCAGCCTCTTCTCCTGCTTGCAAATGCAAACGTTAACTCAAGAATCAGAGGTATCCTACAGAGAAAGACTTAAACAACACAAATTATATTTTTCTAAACTAAACTAATTTTCAGAAGTACAGATTCTGTGGAGGGACCTTCCCCATAATTTTTTAAAACTATATTAATAGGCTACATTTCTTGTCTGTGAAAATGAAGACTACTTGGAACTATACAGTTCCAATGTTTCCATGGGGTAAGGACTGGCTTAATTTTCCTCCCCTCTTACCTGTACCCCCATATATACTAATCCTTCTCTACAACCCTGTGCCAGCTTGGGCATGGTCATTTTTCATATCCAGGAAGTTCAATTTATTCCCTTTGACTTTCTTCACCTTCAGGTCCCACATTGTTTCCTAACCTCTCCATTATCTTAGGAAGGAATTTAATTTTCTGACTAGACAACAGTGCATCAAATTTCTACATCAAGTTTAAGTCGAAAGTTGTTTGGGGCAAGGGGGAAAGGTCTGAGATTTTTTTCATGTACTAATGTTGCTTCCCTCCCATTTAATCCAATATTTTCCTATTATCAATCCTCTGCCTTAACCATTCAATCCCTCTCATTCTAGTTTTTAAATCTGACTATTGCAATCTTGGGTTTTATTCTCTCACACCTGGTTAGCAATTGACATGTGTCTGCAGGCCATGGATACCAATGCACTGACCCCCTGGGGCTGCCAGCTCTTTCTCAGCTCTGCTCCCAAAGCTGAAGCTATAGCCAGGGAGCCCACAGGCATGAGGCTGCTGGACATGGGAAAACAAGCCCCATAAACTCAGGCCAACACAAGCCCAGAGAGTTCCTGGGATCCTGCTGTGCCAGGATAAAAGAAAGCACTAGCAATGGAAAAAAAAAAAAAAAGTATTTTTTGAACTATACTAAGACCTTTACAAAAGACACCTTGCTTTATTAGGGTGCTCTCTTTTTCTCTGGCCTTATGAAGTTACTCATTTATGGGTTTACCCATGCTTCTGTCTTCCCCATATGCAATCCTATAATTATAAATATTTTCCTACTGCTTAATGTAGCTATGAATTTTGCAATGCTCAAGGTAAAAACAGCCAGAAACAGCTGGATTATCACTTTGGCATGGTCACTTTGCTCTCACTGTGGAAAGAGAGTAAATAATGGCTAATTTTAATGAATTATTAATTAATTAATAAATGAACTGATTTAATGAATAAGCCCCCAGTGAGCATATAATCACAACTCCAAAAATAGAAGTGTGAATTCTTATCCTTATTTTGGATATTTGTATTCCTTTTAACTGAATGCTCTCTTATATTCTTCCATATTTAACTAGGAAGGCATATAATTTTTTTCTTTTTTTAATCTAAAGCAGAATGTTCCTGCATAACATTAAATCCAGACTACAACCCCTCCCCACCATGCATTTCTGGATTATAGTCAGACTTCTCAATAAGTGCTAGGATTTCACTGAAACACATTGTAGGTTTTTCTGTCTTTGATTTTTATAAATGATACTCTAACAATCAGATGTGCATCAATGTTCAAAGTCTTGAAGATCTGTACCATGAGAATCTGAAAGAAAAGAACTGAAAGAAAAGATAAAAAAATATTTGCTTCTGATATTTTGTATGACATCAGTAATGCATTTGCAGTTCAGTGACTAGTCATTTGTCTATACAACTGTCTCTCCAATTAAAAAAAAGTAAGGAACTGACCTAAATAGTTTACATCTCAAGGTATTTCCATTAAATCAATTTGAGGAACTAAAAAAACCCACCAACAAACCACAAGAAAAGACACCACAAACCCCAAACAACAAAAGAAACACTCAATGTACAGAAAATAACAACATTCTTCTTGAAGCGAAAAATATCAGCTGCTTTTTTAATTTTTTATAGTCCTGCATTTCCTTCTTACTTGATAAACATAGACAAGAACAACCACCCCAAGACCTAAGACTACTGGCAACAACAATAAAGGTGCATACTCCTTACAGAGATGGACTCTACTTAAAAGCAGGCAAAATTATATTAGTATTTTAGTCCAGACCAAGACCTCACATTTGAAAAGAATCGCTCAGTTATCCTCATATCATGCAGTTGCTTTTGCATCACAGAGTGGTCTTAGAGGAAAGAGAAAGGAAAGAGATCCTCCTTTCACTTGAGGCTTAACCAGATGTGGTCCAGGGAGAAATCCATTCTCCCCAAACACTGGCTGGCATTCAGGTTACAGGACAGCACTAGCTGGAGTCTGAAGTAATCTATCCTAAAACTGGTACAGTATGGCCACTGGTTTCATGGTACAAACACTGGTCCAAATCACTTGCAGATGTAGATGAAATCCGTAATACTTTTGCTCCCAACCTATACAAGTTGGGAATTTTCTTCCTGTACTTTATGAAACAGTTCCATGTATTTTGAACAGAATTATACCAAGTTTTTATCTGATACATTTTATTTCTTTTCAAATACTTTTATAGATACTTTAGTTATCTGTGACAATGGCAGAATAAATATGGTATCCATTAGGCACTCATGTACCAGGTTGTTAAATTTGTTTATTTGGGTATTTAATCTAAACTAATCTAACCTTAATCTCTCAAAGTATACCTTCTAAGGCAAAAGAAGTACCAAAGATATTTAGAAACTTCCTAACTTTTTTGATACACTAGATTTCCATTATTTAAGTTCACAAACAGATGCAAGTTACTTGCATTTAAGTCCACAATTAAGTTCTTTACTAGAAAGAATCCTGAGAGCATATCATTTGTGTGTTATCTACTGGTTTCTTTCATGCACTGTGTTTTTTCTCAATTAGCTTAAGTCTATAACACTTCTGACAGATGATTGTTTTAATACATCTATATACAAATATGAATCCAAAGCACTAACACCAGTAAAATCAAGTTTTGGATGGGAAACTTGGTAAAGACAAGTTTATCACTGTCCTGGTTTCATCTGGGATAGCGTTAATTTTCTTCTCAGTAGCTGGTACAGCACTGTGTTCTGAATTTAGTGTAATGTTGATAACAAACCAATGTTTTCGGTTGTTGCTAAGTAGTGTTTATAACAAGTCAAGGAGTTTTCAATTTCTTAGGTCCTGCCAGTGAGAGGGTTGGAGTGGCACAGAAAATTGGGATGGGACACAGCCAGGACAGCTGACTAGGCAAAGGGATATTCTATACCACAGAACATCATGTTCAGTATATAAACTGGGGTGAGCTGGCCAGGGCCTGCTGGTCACTGCTCGGGGACTGGCTGGTCATCAGTCAGTGGGTGATGAGCAATTGTGTTATGCATCACTTGGGTTTTTTTACCTTTTGCATTTTATTCCTTTCTCCCTCTCCTCATTATTATTACAATTGTTGTTATTGTCATTAATTTTACTTTATTTCAATTATTAATTATGCTTTTTTCAACCCAAAGTTTTACCTTTTTCCAGAATCTGCTCCCCATCCCGCTGTGGGGTGGGGAGTAGGGTAAGCAAGTGGCTGCATGGTACTTAATTGCCAGCTGGGGTTAGACTATGACAATCACGCAAGTATCCAGCTCCAAAATCTCTATATCAGAATTATTTCCTAAGATAAAAAAACCATGGATTAAAAATGTGCTTCAAAACATAATGGTGTTCAGGCTTATGGTAACAGATGACTGCGCTTAGTCCCTGAGTGTTTGTCTTAATCCTAGCTCCTGCCAACAGGCAAAAGCCAGTTGCTCATTTCTGTCCTCTGCAGGAAAAGTTCACAGCTCCTAGCCCTGGCAGTTCCCCTGCTGACTGAAATCTAGTTCCTGCTGAAGTGAATGCTAAAATTCTTACTGACCTCAATACAGCCATGATTTCACCCAGTGACTTCACCATACCTCCGCAAGCAAGCTTGAAAAACAACCTTGTGCTGGTACTGCAGCTCCATTGGTTGAACGGCAGCACTCAGAACAATGTGGTCTCCTGAAAAGAAGGGGAAATGAGATGCTGTGTATTAAGACTTATCTGCTCTGGATGCACCAAGTCTCAAAACAGCCCCATCCCGGACACAATAACTCCATGCAGAGAAATGATTTCTAAATGACAGACATTAATCAAGAATAATACCTAAGCTCTGGCCTGAATAGGAGACAGGTAGCAGGTTATCCTCTAATCAAATAGATTGAGTCAAATATGTAAAATTAATTAATACCTTAAACCCTTGGGTTTAATCTCCAAACCAGGACGCTATAAGAGAATCACTAGATACATAGATTGTCTTTCAAGCGAACAATGTTATCGTGTATCAGTTCATTTGTTTTGCAACATTAATTCCAGAAATTTATATATAGCGCACACTTACGTATCGGCCCACATTACATTGATTTGTGATTAAAAGATGATTACTGAGGTTACAGTGTTAAACCATGAGAAATTAGGTGCGTTAAGGCTGGGAATGCAACCTTGATCTGCTTCCTTGCACAGACATATTATGAATCAGTTTTCAGAAACCAGAGCAAAGCAAGCCTGTCTGTTGAAACATCTAGCCCCAGTCTCCCCTTAACTTAACTGTCTTCCCGTTCTCCTACATCTCACTCAGCTCCCCATTCCCAGCCCTGTTCCTTCTCCCCACCACAATATACCAATCTCCCTCTGGGCAAATGTAATCCCAGTCTGTCCCACAGCTCTCCTCCCCAACATCATGACCTGTCTCCTCAGCAAGCTTATCAGTACAGTTTCTTCCTCTGCTGTCTGGAACCTGGCATTATTATCGTGTGCTGCTGATGAACGTAATTCCCTGTGTTCACAGATTGGGAGCTCATACCCCAGACAGTTCTCAACAAGTCTAATGGCAAGAAAAGTCCTGCTCAGTGTTGGAACATGCCCAATGCAAAGAATATTTTCAGTACCCAATTTTTAAAGCTGATTATTCTTTCTAGTCTTGCGAGTACTCAGACCTTTCAAACCTGGCCAAGTTCAGATGCTTTCTACAGAAATGGTGAAAGGCACATATCACTGGCACACAGGATGAATGTTAAGTCTCCATACACAGGGCATCTAGGACTCCTCAAGGAATACGTTGTCAAAATGCTTTAATATGATTAATGCAATAGATTTACCTAACCAGTTTCCTTAGAAAATCCTCGTTGTCCCACTAATAAATGTCACTGCAGATAACAATGGTTCAGGATACTGAACTGTCTCAGATAACAGCTCCAGTTCTGACATCTTAAGAAGACACAGAACGGTCACCCTACCTGTAGTACACTTAGGGAAAGTTCTTAAATGACATGATTTGCAATTTCTATTTCCACTGAACCTCAATGGGTTGCAGTGTGGCCAGTTTCCAACGTACTGAGTAGAGAGTAACAGAATGTTACTAAATGAAGTCAGTGACAGGAAGTCTAATCTTTGCCAAAAAGAGATTCATGCAAACATGCAGTAGTATGCAGCAAAAGCACCCTCTTCAAAATGAACACAAGCAAATTAACCACCTTTTCTGTTTAATTCTACTTGAGTTCAACTGGGGCTAAAAAAACGGATCGGAACAGATGAATGAAGTTGCCACCATGGGAATTTCACTCCTAGATTTTTTCTTTTATAAAAAGGGAAGAAAAAAGTCAGCAAAGGAATGAGACCAATAATGCTGGGGATGTTTTCTGCTCAAGCACTGAAGCTTAAAGGTACCTTGTAGGTATTTATATTTTTTGTTATTATTTAGAAATATTAGTATCTCATATTCATAGCATAAATTTATTTATTTTCTATGGTATAGAAATTTGTGTGCTTCATGCCTGAAAATAAAAACAACTGGCATACACTTCCACAGCTATTCTTTGATGGCATAATTTTTTATGGTCTTGCCCAAGGCCTAACCCAGAATGTAGACATGTTATGACAAGCATCGCACAAACCCAGGAAAGGCAGATAGCCTTTGTCTCAAATAACATAGACAAATGTAACACATGCACATTATCTAAAGATAATTGATCCTAGGGAGCAGGTACCTTTGCCTTGGGTTTATTTTCTTTCTCCCCTAGTGCACTCATCCCAGGTTTTGCTGCTTTTACAGTGCTCCTCACTGCTCGTTGCAAAGATCAGAGTATGTGTGGCGTTCTCCCCATGCCTCCTAGTAAGTAAAATGCAGGCTGAGTCTAAACAAAGCAAACCTGGAACAACAGAAGTCCCCTGCCTCAGATTCCTGCTAACAGCAGTAGCCCCAGCGTGGGCTGGGCTGACATTCTTCCAGGTTTGTGTACATCTGAGTTATCTTCCCTTTCACCTTTCACTACTGACCTCAATACTGGGAAAAATACTATTAACGAATAAAGTATTCCTATAACTTTCTACTCATGCTCATAGGATTAACATTAGGTTCACCAAGATCAACTCATGGTTTATCCAACATCGCTCAGTAAGTTTTTTATGAGTGCAGAATGTTTCAAAACCTTACCATCACCAAAGAGAAACTGCACCACTGCCTTTCCTTTTCCAGCAATAAGAAGCACAGCTAATCATCTATAACTGCTTGATAAATGTCATTCTGCAGTGTTATAAAGTAGCTTGTGTTTGTCAAGGATGTCTCAAAGGGTGAATGATTATTTACTTCAAAGTTCAAAGGGTAAATGGATATTTAGCTATCAATATAGAGATGCTCTGGCTGGAAGAACTAAAAGTAAACTTACCAAGCAGCTTTTCTTAGTCCACAGTACAGTGTTAATTTTCATTGTCCTTTGCATGGCCGCTGGGAGGCTTTTAGTCCAAATTTTCAGTTACCTACTAACATTTAAGTTAAAATTCTGTCAGTGAGTTTTTTTTAAGGGCCTGAGGAGTCATTAGCCAATTCCTGAAGTGGTAAATTGTGAGATAGGTGCTCTGTCAATGTATGCATGGCAGTAAACCAATTCATAGTCAAGCCAACCTAAAATGATTTGAGGATGACAGTAGTTTAAACAAACTAGCTTCAGATTACTTTATTTTAATGGTATTAATAAGTTTTGGTGACACGCAGTTAAAAATTTAGAGGGCAACAGCTTTTCAAAACAAAGTTCAAGACAGGAATTAAGTTAAGAAATTTTTAAAATACAAAAATATTGAACTGCAGGCCGATTTAGGAACAAATTCTGACATCTGTACTCCAATTTAGAGTTTTGAATCAGGCTGATAAAAACATTAAGAAGACTCTAACTGGTGATAATGAATACAATCAAGCAATCTCAGAGAATTATGTTTCTGAATAAATGCCAATTATATGATTAGAACATTATGGTGAACTTACTTATTTAATGTCAATGTCACCACTTTATTATGAACACAACTAAGTTTTCTTTTTTTATGTAAATGCTAGACATGCTTTATATATAGTATGCCATTATCAAATTAAAAATCACATAATTGCCTCAGGATAAGATGCTTAAATTATGACACCTCATTTTGCTTCTAAAATCTCTATCTATTTGAGCAGTATTTCAAATATATTTTAATGTGCAATCTCAGTGGAATATGACTTGCAAATCTTGCAGTGTATGTTTTGTTAGAAGATTAGAAACCATTTCTAAAATGCTTCAGTTTGTTATTACTGAGCTTGCATAGCATTTGAAGGGAAACTATTGGCATTCTATCCAGTCAATCAACGTATCCCAACACATTGCCCTAACAGCTTCTTTTGTTTGGTTGGCAACCAGGGCTCTCAGGTAGAGACCAACAATATTCAAGTGCATTTGGCCACAGGGAGCTATCACGGGTGTAAGTCCATAATGCTCCTGAATGTGCAGGGGTTTGGAATTGTCCTGCTCAGTTTATTTCTTGCAAAACACTCAAAATGTACTGCAGAAGAGACTACTCTCCTAGAAATCAAAGTGGTAGAAGTTCTACATTATTCCATCTTATTCACATTGGTGAAAAATACTGCTCAAGAAAGCTATCAGGAAATTTTCTAAAGCCTCATTTGAATGAAAGATTCATTCAAAAAGGAATGGAATTATTAACTAGAAACCATTTATCTATAAAACTAACAATTTCCATTCCTCCCAAAGAATAACAAAATTCCTTTATTAGGAAAAAGAAAAAAAAAAAAAAAAGGGAGAGGCAACTCTTTAAAAGGTCTATACATCAAATGGTGGCAGCAGCAGCCTGAAGCAGTCTAGACAGAAATGACCCACGGGTCAGCAATTGATAAGTATTTTAAGCAGGGGTGTTGGTTAAATTCAAAGCATTTGAATTTTACTTCACTTTCAAGTGAAAATGGTAATAGAAACATATCCTTTCATGTCATATAGGTAGCAAAGACATCAACTCGTTTCACTTTTATTCAGAGGAATCCATAGGCTCAGGACTCAGCCACCCTCTGTCTGAAAAGGTCAGAAGCAGTAAGGCAGGAGCTAGAAAGACAGAACTGAGGAAAATTTTGGATACAAGACCAAAGAACACTTTCTGTCATTTCACATTTGATAAGCTCCTCCAACAAAACCTACCTGTGCCAAATGGGACAAAAAAATTTTGAAGCTGCAGAGTCCTTACCTGTGGGAATCACTGAAGGAAAACACAATTTCAATTAATTTGATACAGCTCATACAGGCTGAGAGAGGCACAACTATTTCTCCGAATAACATACAATGGGGACTTCAAGGTTTCTGGGCTTTCTACAGAAAACTTGTGTTATAATTATCTCACCCAAGTTGGCAGAGTAACAACAACAGAGCATAAAGGAACAATATCATGCCATGGGAGCAGTGTGAATGAATGACAGGATAATAAAGCATTTCCCCTTAAAATAGTTCTCTATAGCTAGTTCTTTACTGTACAGACAAAAGCAATGCAAAATTAAACAAACAAGTAACTAACATTTGTCAGGACTGATAGGAGTTCAGAAGATACAAATGCCAAGCCATTCCTGGATGAAAAAATGGCTATATTTCAAAGGTCAGGTGTTCTGGAGAATGCTTAAACAAATGTATGTGCTAAATGACTACCTATTCTTAAAAACACTTACCAAAAACACTCCTAAGACTGAAGCAGTCTGTGGCAGATTAAGACAAATATATCATTAAATATGCATTTGTTGAAATAAATTAAGAAAAGCAACACATTTTGCTATAGTTTCCTTAACCCCTTCAAAAACACTGTTCTGATTAAGCCTTATTTTTGTTGTAGCTCTTAATGGAACAACTGACATTATTTCTTAGAACACACATCTATGAAAACAGCTGAGACGTTTGCCCTTACTGGGATTTTGTCTTGCTGATAGCAGTAGTGCTCCATATTCCTGTAAGTACACTCAGTGAGGCAAACTCCACATCAAACACCCATTTAATAAGAAGAAATGTACTGAGATATACCGAGATATTTTGGTTTATATCACTGCAAGACAGAGGAACAATCAACGCAATCTTTTCATTTGGAAGAAACAATGTTTAACTCACTTTAAATAGTCTGAAGTTCACGCTTTCGAGAACATGACAAAGCAGAGTGTAATATGTAAATAGGATGAGGTGAAGCCCCTACCAACTCACTTGCCTGAAAAAGGAGAAACAACTTGTCCTAGGAAGTACAGAGACATAACATGCCACAGGAACCCATGTAGAATAAGGATGAATTCTATTTGCAAGGTGGCTTAACATTTTTAATACGTTTTTTATAGTCTATATTACCTTAGGGCACATGATGTGTCAGAGAGCAGGAGATAATCAGGTGAAATAATGATTTCATTTTCAGATATAGGAGACCTTCTAGCACGCACTTCTAATAATTTTCTGGTACACCAGAGCACTAAGGAATAGATGGACTCTTTTGCTTGCCTCTGGTCCTTTCACCTGGTCAGGATTATCAAGCTTAATACCCTGTCACATGACAGGGCTGATGTTCAGTGGCCACTCAGTCACAATTAAGGCCCCCGTTGCTTAGCAAAAACATGGAAGTGAGATATAAAATGCAGCTCTCATTATTTGTATTAAAACACTTGTGGGAGGTGAGAAAAAAAACCACTTTTACAAAACAAACATTCATGGATGCTAAAGTGTTTATACAGTTAGATTTTTTTTTCTCAACAAACACATCATACCTGTAATAAAAAAGACTCAGCTAGAAGCTGCAGAAGTAGTCAAGTTTAAAGGTATGAAAATGACACATGAAACAATGAAAAAGTATCCAAAGTTGAATGAATTTTCAAAGAAAAAAAGAAAGTCATTAAGGTAGAATTAAAATCAGTTGGAAAAGAATAGCCTGAATAAAATAGATTTAATCATAAGGTTGATTGAGATGTCTGTGGAAGTTGATAATGGGTGGCAATAAGATTTATAAGTAAATTAGGTATAATAAAAAGTTGTTAATTTTTAATGAGATGAGCTCTCATTAGAGACTAAAAAGAAATCTAGATCCTTAAAGTTTTACATTTCATTTATGAAGGTTTCGGAATTTGGTCTGAACCTGTATCACTTTTACAAGATATTTTTTTTTTGATTTCAAGAAGGTTTGCTGGCTTTGTAAGTTTGTAAAGTAGTCATAAAAAGTAAGGTGTTCCCTACTGGTTTCCATTAACCATTGATGCCTTCATGAATAATTTTATTTCTTAAAGATCATATAGATATTTATTTCCATATACTTGGACAATAAATGTTTTCTAATCTGTACAGCACTGCTGTTCTGTTGCTGAACTGGATCCACAAAGAATATTTAGCATTTTTTAAAGAATACTGGGAGGAAAATAAAAGTGCCCACTGCTCCATGCCTGAAAGACACCTGTATTGGGAGAGGACTCAGTGTTGAGAACTATGACTTTAATGTGGGCACCTTCCCATTACCTTGAGTCAGGCCTCTGCATTTGTGAGAGGACTGGAAATTAAAGCACAATCTCAATGGCTGTGTTTCTGTAGGACAGGAGAGCGTCCTGCCCCAGACAATGGTTTGTAAGACACTTCAGAAATGCTGCCTGATCTATCAGTGAGCTAGAAGCTGCCATTTCCAGTACTGTAACCTACAACCAGTCAGTGCTTGTACGTGCCAAAAGAGTCTGTGAATCTCTTTGAGTTCTACTCTATGGCAAATAGGTGTACAAACAGAATCAAGTTGCTACACCTAAAGAATCTAATAGTGAGCTTAGCTTCAGGGATCGACACTAAGCTTTTCCTGCTCCCGGCCTGCCTTTTTTTTTTTTTTTTTTAATGTCATACTTCAATTCTTCATGTACACACAAACAGAAGTTATTGTAGGTCAGTACTCACAGCAGTGCAGAATGCATTGTGAGAATTTATGACTTTGGACTCCATTTGTAGTTCATCTCTTCGCTTGAGACAGAGGAAAGTCTGGAAGATCTTTCTTCTCTTATTGCTGTAGCAAAAATACTGCAGAAGAAGAAAAACTACCCATGCAAAAACATTACCTTAACATTCTGAAGAGAGATGATTTACAGGTTAAGCAATTCATATACATGCTAAATCTGACAGAAAAAATAAGATCTACTAATTAAATTGGATCTATTCCTACAGCATCTGTAGTAGTTGTGGGCATGGCTTTGATGTATGTAGTGAGAATATCAATAGATCTCTGCACATGGCCACCATAGTATATATCCACCTGATTCTTCCACAGAGATAAAAGATCTTATCAAAAAGCACCAAAGTCTAGAAAAACTGTAGAGACATATTGTGAAAACACTTGCTTACTCTTGATCAGAAACAGCCTTCATTATTTAAGCTGGATTTAAAACCCTTTTTTGTCGATTCTTTTTTAATGTTCTACTCTTATCATGTGCATTAGTACTTTCTCACATTAACACGCTATGCTGTTCCAATACCTATGCCAGCGCAAACATCAGTCCTGTATTCTGCTGTCAAACCAAGAAGCTTCCTCAAAAAATAAAGAAATAGTTATAGATATTATATAACTTTATATAATTATATAATAACACATTAGCCTGAAACATTAGCACAATTGGTGTACAGGACTAGTCAGTATCAGTAGCATTAAAGGGATCTTCCGTCAAAGCTTATTAAAACTATATCAAATCAAATTATGTGCAAATGTGTGTGCATGGCTGAAGATACTACATGTCTGTCGCACACATGCAGGTCTCTTTTTTTCTGTAAGTGTACAGCCAACTGGGTATATTGGAAGCACTGGTCGAAACATATAAATACCTGGATATAAGTAGGTATATTTAATCTCCCCATCTTTGTAATATGTCAGTTTTTCTTAAGCGTAACACTAGCTACAGTGTGTTCCTCTCCTTTGGGGAGGAACTACCTAATCATAATCTCCCATATACAATTCAGGATGAAGAGTTCATAGGTTTGGAGTTATATTTTTTTCAGATTTATCTATTTGTTAATCATACATCAATGACAAATAGGAAAATTATATTCTTAGATTCATGCAAAGTAAAGTACAATAAACTTTTTGAGATGCAAAAATCAGGCTGGTAAAGAACGCATGGAATAATTTAATTTTCTGAATACAATTTATGAAGGTAAATTTGTGATTTTAAAATTAACCATCTGTCATTCTGCATGAGGCATGGATGTGCACTAGGACTACGAAGAGAACTAACACTGAACAGCAAAGGTGACCTTTATTACATCCCTTCAAAGTTTCATCACACAAGAGGACTAGATCAGAGAGCATAATCTAAGTAATGCAAAGTATTTCCCTTCTTCTACAGTAAATACTATTGGCCTCTATATATTCACCTTATTGATTTTTTAATGATATGCACAGAAAAGTGATTCCCAAATGTTCACTCTGTCACTGTGACTAATCATTTTCTCCCTTGTCTAGATTTTACACCTTGAGGAAACAGTTGCATCAATGATGCTTTCCATTAAAGTGTCCTGCAGATGTCAAGAGGTACGCATTAATGGCCAGATAAACCTTATAAATAGCAAGATGCTATTTAAATACTAAATAAAACCAATAGTCAATGAAGAAGCTGGAAGTAGAGTATAAATTTGCCTATTTTAAATAATTCCCTGCAGCCATATAAAATGCAATGGTGACTTATTAGTCTCATTTTTTTCCTAAGTCCTTGAGTGAAAACTTGTTTATGTCTTCCTCCTTATCACTTCCTTCTTATAGGTCATTCTAATGTTCATACAAATGTAGTTCATACAAATGTAGCTTTTTTGAATGTTAAGTATTAAAATGTTAGCTAAAATGATATTTGAAGTATGGTGTGCATCCTTAAAAGTAAATAGCGTAGGAAGAAATCGTGTAGGAAGATCTCTGAAAAGCAGCTTGTTTCCAGATTATTGGAATGTGCTCAGTTTTATTCTAAGATACTTAAAGAATTGGCTATAGTAATTTCTGAGTTCTTTATAGTTAACTCTGAGGACTTGCAATGTTGCCAGAAAACAGAAAATGGGAGAACAGAGTGACAGAGTGCTTGTGTTAAAACAAAAAAAAAAACAAACCAAAACCCAAAAAACAACAACAACAAAAAAAAGAAGTGAGAAAGAGAGAAAGGAAATGAAAAATTATAGGCCAGGCAGTTAACTTCAGTTTCCCAAAAATTTTTTGCAATAAATTACCCACCTACTTGTAACCCTCTAGGAAGTACTACAGAAAAATTACAGACAGTATAGATATGTCAACACCAAAAAACTCAAACCAATTTAATTTCCTTTTCCAACAGGCCAGCAGATCTTCTGTGTTTAAGAGACAGGAAATAAATCCTCTTACATCCTGATTTTAGGGAAGCTTTGACAGCATCTCACTTGACATTCTCATCAGCACTTGATGAGCACACTGGCCAGGTAAAACAGAAAAAAACCCACATGCAAAACCTGACTGAGCAACTATAGCCTAAAACAAGTTTTCCATAATTTGTTACCAAAATCAAAGGACAATTATCTGGCAGAAACCTTTTGGGGTTTGTATTTGTCTGGCATTTTCTTTAATAACACTGACTTAGCTAAGTGTGTACTTGCCACAGTTGAGGGTAGCTTGAGGCTGGGAAGGACTGCAAATATATGGTAGAATTAAAAATTATCTTTGCAAACTGAAGGTTTGCATAAATTGGGGTAAAAAAATCAGCTAAGTGTAAAATATGATACATGAGAAGAAACATCAGCTGCACAAATAAATCTCTGCATAAGAATTCTTAAAGTATCTCTAAGGGGAAACAACAATGGTAATGGTGAGTACTCACTTCTGAAATTCCTGTTCATACTTTCAAGCCATAATAGCTATATATATACTAAAATCTAGCAGATGGGTATGGAGTAGTGCACGGAAAGAAAAAAGAGAGGAGAAAGCCCCTTAGTACTTTTGTAAGCGATAATTTGAAAGCTTTTGGATTAAATTATTCAGAACTCTTTCATAAAAAAATTTAAGACATTCTTCTGTTCATTGTCAGTCAGCTGCTGCCAAATTAAAAGCTTGTTCAAATAGAAATTATTTTGATCTATGGTGGCAGCCAAAATATAATAAGCAACATTCCTCAGACTTCAAAGATAAAATTACAAATGTATATAAAATACAGGAAAAAGTATCTGAACACCAAGATGCATTACTATCAGTTATTGAGAGAACATGTGTATTTTCCAGCAGAATGCTGACAGCACTCAAAGAACAGCAAGCATATTCATTCCAGAAATAACCACTGAAGAAAAAAAGCAAAAGAGCAAAAAAGGCATGAAAAGAATCAGAACACTGTATTCACTGGGCAGAATTTTCACTAGCCTTTGCAAGGGTATTACTACTAGGACCCTGCTGGGTAAGTGGCATGTTATACTTGGCATATAGCAATAATGAGAAACAGCTTGATATGAGATATTCAGAAACTAACTCTTTAATGCAAATGATCATAGCGTATTTGCAAATCAGGTTATTTGCAGAGCTGCTGAAAGTATAGCGTGTAAATGGACTGGCCCATGGCGTGTTCCTGGAAGTACTATGATTTACATGCTCCTATAGTCCACAATACTTATTTTAGCAACTTTCATTGATTTATCACTAGATGCAACAGCCCTCAACCAAATGTAACTCCAGGTCTAGAAAGGGCTGAAAATTGGAGCCATGGCATTCTGTTCATGCCAACACTGTCAACGTATTTTCTCCAATATATAAATAGATGTGTAAACCTGCAGCAGCACAGGACCACTTTTCCACCATCATGTGAGCTCCTTCCTGCCCAAGTTTTCAATTAGTGAATTTGTATTCTTGACCACTGCTTAGCTCACATTCCATGAATAAGGTTGCCACAAGCAACTACAATTGAGCTTCATTTACCTGGCAGAACTATGTCCACTCTCCACATCCAAAACAACCCCTGACACTACATTCTATTTTCTTTTACTAGAAGGGTTTGGTAATTTTAAATATTTTCTTCTGTAAAGACTAACATAAAGTGATTCTCTTGTCCCCTTCTCAAAAGATAGTTTCCCAACTATGTCTTCAAAGACCACAGTTTCTAAGTATTTCTGAGTGTTCATTGGTGAAGATCCAGAGAGGTTTTCCTGATTCCTTTTCTTTAGCTACTAGACTTCAAGGGTGCACCTACACTGGGAATTTCATTGGGGTCAGGAGTGTATTTTTTAAGTGCATCTCTAAACTGTCCCTGCTTGGTATGCTACTTGTTTTGCACTGTGAAGAGGGCTTTCAGATGAAACCGAGGTGATAAAAGGATCCCAACTTCTAACTGGCATTCAGCCCACAATAACAGGCTAAGCAAGTCCGAAGCAAAACTCTGCAAAATGATGGTGTGGATGTCAGGTTCTCTGCCCCATCTGATCAGCTCTACAGACCAACAGAGAAGTTCATACAGATCACCTTTGTTGAAATCACATTACTTGCTAATGTAGACATAGTCATACAGTCTGGGAAAGAAAATCCCACAGAATTCATTAATTGTTTTGGGTCTTTGTTGTCATCCATACCAAAGCTGAATTCAAAGAAATTTTTTGGAGTTCCATCACTACAGACCACACCAGGGGAAAAACGCTAGCATTATTCAATATATGGCAAGACTTTCAACAATTCACTTGCAGTCAGTTCCATGTTTTTCATCTGGTCTTTAAAAGGTACTTGAAACATCTCCAAATATTTAACTCTGGGGAAAAAAAAACAAACCACCAAAACAAAAAAAAAAAACCAACAACAAACAACCAAACAGCAAACATCTTGACCAAGCTACTGTTTTTTATGGAAAGTTTTGAGCTGCATTGTGATTTTGTCAAGGTGATTTGGGTCTCGCATGTGAAATACAGTTTCAATAAGTGAGGTAGCTACAGAAAAATATGTGCTGGAAAAAAAAAAAAAAAAAGCTATCTAGTATTTCTTCATGTTATTGAAGTTGTAAAATATTTAACATTATTCATTTGATTTTGGGCATAACAATTGATCTGCAGCCAACAGGAGAAGAGAAGGTTTTTAGTAGAATTCTGTCCTTAACTCTTCAAAACCTAATAGAGTTCTCTCTTTATGAGAAATGGGATGTATGTTCTTTCATACATTCTATTCCTACAATTTTTCTTCTCTTATAATTGAACTAGGTATTACACCCTACAAATAGACTTTGTATGCTTATATTGGAAATCCAGAGAAATATATTCAGAGCAGTTGTACCATGTATGAGAAAAAAGATGAGGGTGAAAAGGCATCTGTTAGAGAAGGAAAATATAAAATCAGTGTTCAGAGTCAATTACTGGGTGTGAAAAACCAACAAACAAAACCAGAAAAATAATAACAAAAAAAAAAGTCAGGCAAAGGACATACAATATATTAAGAAGAGCTAACTCTCAGCTTCACTGAAGTAATTTGGAGTTTTCTCATACACCTCAAGGTTTCTAAGGTGAAGATGTGTTTTTTGAAAACACAATTACACACACAAGCTAACTTTCTCAATTTAAATCCCTTTTCTGGGGAGCTAATGATTTTTAAGAAAGACCTGCTCCCTAAACAAGTTCTCTCGTGGACATTTAATTGCCAGTCACTTCTTCCTGTTGTTCTCATTCCAAGTATTACTATTTACTATGAATAAGCTATCACCCTCTAAGGAGTCAAAATGGGTCACACATTTATGTTTGTGCTCTCAGATCCAATTGAGCTACAGTAATACAAATAATAATAATTATTCAAAAGGCATTATATGATTTTTAAGGTTGATATAATTATTAATCATTTAATCCAACTTCGCTGTGCACAGTCTCAAGATCATTTTAAGTATAATGTCTTATTAATTAATTAAGTCTAAACTAATGCACTTTTGCTTTGTTTGTAAAGACAGAAGCCTAGCAGCAATTGAAATACCTAACAAAAGGTGTTCTGGTTCCAGAGAAACAATCATACACGGGGGAAAAAAACCCAGTAGGGTTTGCTGGTAGGAGTGCAATAGAAAGGTTCTGAAACACGATTCTCATTCTTAATCACCAGGGCTTTTAGATTATCCACAGTCCACAAATAACTAATACTTCTTCAAACAATTTTTCTAGGGTTATTACCTTATGAACTGCACCACAGTTAACTTTATAAATGAGAATTTGCCATCAGAAAGTAACAAGCTAAGGACAAAAATTAATCTTTTGCTAGTCATATGTGGGACTGAGCAGTATAAATGACCTTTTACTCCTGTTTAGAAAGTTTGAAGAAACATTTTTTTCAAGTCTTAGAAGAATTTTCCTTTAGCTCCATGTAGTTTTTCCTGGGGTCTTAATGGTTCGTTTTCCTGTGTACACAACACCATGATTCACTCATTAACTGGTTCACTAAGGTTAACTAAAGACTAATGTCTTATTTAAAAATATTCTGTCATTACCCTGCACCCACATACTGCAGCTCAACAGTAGTAGAAGGTGTTTGGCTTCCTGCAGTGTCATTTGAAGACTTGTAGAAATAGGCATAATTTTATCCTACGCCTTTTATTCACCATTTTAGTGTGGGCTTCCAGCTTTTTTTTCTTTTTTTGAATGTACTGGTAATTAAATAACTTACTCATTTTAAATAAAGACTATGACAGGATTTATTTTAGGTAACAAATCCAAGCTTTTCTTGTTTTATTTTGAGAACTATAACATGAAAAATTTTTAGTCTTAGTCTTTATTTTTAAAAAAATGAAATGCAAAAATCTTTATTTATAACAGCTTTAAGTCACAAGAAAAATGTCACAAATATCTCAGTCATAGAATCACAAGGGAATAGGGGCCCCATTCAGCCTGTTTTGATAACATTGCATTTCCAATCTTTTTCACTTTTTAAATATTTTTTTTAAAAAAAACCCTTTGACTTAGAATATCCAGGCAAACAATGTGCTTGTAATCACAGGAAAAAATATTTTCTACTGGTCTTTTTCCCTTTAATTTCCAGATAGATAATTATAATTCTAGATTTAGATCTCTACATGTAATAATTTTTTATTCCAGTCTCAACAAAAATAAGCAAGAGGAATCTGTAAAGATTGGAATATACAGGGTCTTATAGATCATGAATCAATTTCCAGATTACGGTTTACTTTGACATAGGGAAATCAAAGGGCAATATACACTTAAATGAAAACAATTAAATAATACTACACCAATAGAAAACCTATTTTCTGTGTTATAAACAATTTATATTAGGGGGAAATTACACCAAGTGTTTTTGTAAGTATTGTGCTACAGGATTAAAAAAAAAAAAAAAAGTTTGTGAAAAGTAGAAGACTAAATTTTGTAGCTGTTTGCTTATTAGGTCCTTAGCTGAAGAGATGCTGGTGAGCTGATAAAGGTTTTGACCTTAACTTTATCTTGCACTTGCATTCTGTTTCCAATTCTAGAACAAATAAAAGGTACTGAAAAGATTCCTGGGGCAACTGGCATCCCATCAGAACTTTTTGGCAGATTAGAAACTGCTGGACTTGCCAAAAGGCTGTTTGTCTTCCACAGGGAAAGCCTTTCCTCTCAGGAACAGAAAATGCTTCTACTTGGATTACAGGAAAAACCCAAGCCATAAACCTGCACAAAATAACCTGTGGCAGATGCACACTAAGAGGCCAGTTAATCATTGGAAAGCAGAAGAAATGAACATGCACTGAAAGGTAAGTGGATATATGAAAATCCAGTTCGTTCATATTATTTAGGAACTGCACTATATGTACAGATATATATTTTTTTAAAGCCAATATCTAAACTTTCCACAGCTCATGCACATGTTCCTGTATCAACAGCATCTGATCTTCAAGGATCAGAATGGCAACTGGTCAGGCTGTGGAACAATGTGTGGAAAGCATTCAGTATAGTTCATTAAGTAGCAGGTACAATCTCCTGTCTCAAAGACATTATAATCTCAACTCCATTGCACAAATCTGAATCCCAGCTGTAAATCATTTGGATCTCTCATTCACAGTCATTTCTAATATGGAATAAAATACAACAAGACATACTTGGTGCCCTGGAACTATGCCATACTTAAAAACACTGAACATCTAGGACACATTGTCTTGTGGGAGAAAAAAAATAAAGGAAAAAAAAGTGCAGTAAGTTTTTCCTCAAAAAGCTAGGAGTTCCTTTTTCTTCCACAATTCACACCTCCTTAATAAATAGTTTGCAAAACTGATTAGCTGAGCATAAAGAAAAGAGGATTTCATACATTTCCAAGCTATAACTTAACTTGAAAAGAGCATTTTTTTTAAACAAACAATGGAAATCATGTGAAAGTAGGGCATGACTTTTATATGCATCAAAATAAACAATACTAATATCACTGTGCAACAGTTCTTCACTGTTTCAGATGCTCTATTTTTATTTCACTGTTTTGGTATTCTTTTTCAACATGCGAGACAAATCTAAGAATATGGACAATACTACACCTAGACTACAAATAACTGCCACTGGTATTTTTTAACCACATCGTGGAAAGACGCGATACTGACTGTGTATGGAAAGAGACCAAAAAAACTTTACAAGTGCCCTTAGCTGAAATTCACCATAGCCCTGGAAGCATCTCACCCAAGGAAAAGTAAATGTAATGTACCAGCACATCTAAATATTAATATTATATGCCCAATTTTCATTTTATAAAATAATCACATGTTTGCAGGACATCCGTTAAACCAAACTTATGAAATGATCAGGCTTAGAAAATCACACAAGGTTGAAAATGGGTAGTTAGTCACTGGTTTTGTTAACAGTACAGAATATGTTCCCAAAGCAATGGAAGTTCAATAATTTTAGTACTTTGGTGGGTGAGGATTTGTTGTTTTTGTTGGGGTTTTTTTTGTTAGTTGGTTGGTTTGGATGTTTGTGTTTTGGGGTTTTTTTATTATTATTTTTAATAATTCCCAGTATCCTGTTAAGTTTCCAGTCTGTTGAATAAAAGATAAACGACTGAAACTATAAAAGCAGACTGTGTCTTTAATTTTTGCCTGCTGACTCACTAGGTTTAGAAATCACAGGAAATTGTGTTTATCTCTTGCCTATGAGCCGTTATTCCTGATGCCTAAACTGTTTGTTGGGAGTACAAGACTAACATGTGTATCTGTCAACAAAATGGGTCACCTCTATACTCTTCTATATTTTCTTTAGTTGAAATCAATAAAGAAGAAATCAGAAATATCAGACACTGGAGGGCAGGAATGATGAAGTGCTTAATATTGCTCCCTGATGTCTGTATCCCAAGACACATGGCTGGTTCACAACTATTTTAGCAGTTTTCACATTTTACCTGTTTGTGCATACTCTAGCCCTTCTAACTCTTTTGCATGCCAAGACATTTTTGTCTTTGTCATAAGGTTATGAACAATAAAGCTGAAACAGATGATTAATTTAATTTGAATGCTTTGCATAACATTAATATGCAAAGAACATACCTTTAGATTACAACTCCCATGACATATCACACATACACAAATCATGTTGCAGTAAAAACCCCCACACTGTCAGCAAAATAGTGTTAGTACTATTATAACTAATGTGCATAATTTTCATTGACATGCAAATGAAGGATGGGTTATAATTATTTCACTGTGAAAATAATTATCGTCAATAATTTATATTTTTCTAATCATTTAACAGAGAATCCTTTATAACATAAAGTAAAAGCCGTGTTTGGCCTTCCAGCATCAGTATCATATCACATACAGGGGAGTGAAATATAAATCAATATTAATGCAAATTAGACAAAGCAGCAGCAAAATCACAAAAACAGTAAAGGAGAACAAATTTTCCCCCTGCCAGAATGCATCTCCTGAGTATGCCTTGAGTGCAAGGTCAACAACTCCAGATATATATATATCCTTATAACCTTAAAGTATTAATAATTGGCAGTGATGTCACTACAGATGTTTAACCTAGTAACAGATTATGACACTTGATAAGGAACAGAGGTTAAATTCAAATTTACTAAGTGACTAAAATGGAGTATTTATGGGAGCTCTTCAAAAATCCAGCAGAAAACTGCACACATCAAGATGCTTCAATAAAATGAGCACAATAGAACATGTACAGAGAACATTTTCCGGCTTACTACTAATTTTGTCCTAGATTTTTACCATAGGAGAAAACCCACAAGAAAATAAAAGGTCAGTCCTGGTGGAGAGGCAAGTTCATATATTCAAATTTGATATATTTGGGTATATGAAATATATAAATAAAAAGTTTTGGTCAATATATATTCAGGATCAAAATCTCAGTTTCAATCAGTGATTCTAAAATCTGGACCTGGATTTCAAACTAGTCCAAATGTCAGGGGGATTTAGATATATGCATTTTGATTTAGGGTCATCTCAATGCATGCTGAAAACATGGGGAAACAAAGCAAGATGTATAAAGTGTGCAGCCTGGAGCACACAGAGCTCTGAGGGGCTGTGATTTGCAGTATACAGCTTACAATGTCCAGTCATATTTTGAAAAGGCAGTCGGTAGGGGCAGCCTCCACCTACACAGGATCGTAATTCAAGTCAGGATTGGGCATTACAGTCAAAACCTGCAATCCTGGTAATAAAAACAGTTGTATTTTATTTTAAAAGAGTCATAAGATATTTACACATTTCTGACAAAAGTCAGAGCACAGCAAAACGCGTCTGTATTTTTGTAGTGAGGTACATTCAGTCCCCTTTGGTGAACGTGGCGGCAATCCTCAAACACCATTAGCATTACATAAGTATGTGCATAGGAAATAAACTTCTTATAAGCAGGAAGCAATAACAACAAGCTGTTGTGATTCCAGCACTGTTTAAACACAAGAACAAAAGCAGAAGGTGTCACAGAGCCGACTGAGCACCTAGGACTGTGGCTCTGCTACAGAGGACCGATGCACAGGTTTCTAGGCATATTTTTCTTAATGACTGAAAGAAATACAAATTTACCACTAAATAGGAAAGTCTCAAAATTACATGATAAATATCTTTTTTCTATTCAGTTTTTACCATGAAAGCAAGGTATCAGCACTATTATATTGTAAGCGATGGCAACTGCCACATTGGATGGTTTTTCCTCCTCTAATCCAAACTTTCATTTATGTTTGAAAGGGACAGATTTTAAAATATTCCATGTAATATACATGCAGCTTAGCAAACTCCTCTGGAGAAAGTCACACACATAGTCTTCCTGAGACAAGGGAATATAATGGAGGATCTAATAAGATACAGCTGGCTACAACCAGATCTCAATTTTTAAGCGCAAAACCCAGGATGATGGTGACTGCCAAGTCTCTGCTTACTTTCTGATTGCCCCCATGTATTTTCTTGAAGAATCTGGGAAAACCAAAAGCAGCAATTGCTTCTGTTAATACTTTCAAACTGGTCAATATAGTAAACACCATCTGAACAGATTGTGCTGTGAACCTTTTAGAGTATATTTGGCTAGATTCCTACCCAAATTCTGTCATACTTTCAGCTATTTGAAAAATCTTGGCAAAATAACATGATCATCATCTCATGGAGATCCAATGTTGTTTGTTTCCACAGAAAATCTCTAAAAGAGAATGTGAGATTTATCTGCTTCTCACAGACATATAATGAAGAGTTGAAATTTTAATTTCCTGTTGTTATTAATAGCTTAGCTGAGGGAGGAAGATTTAAATATTATCAAAGGAAGATTTTTAGCAACTACTTTAAGGAATGTCTGCTGCTTGCTAAAAGGCCTTAAAACAATGAAGTTGGCAGAGGTCAATTAGTCATCCATGGACTTTAAGATCAGCCTGAGATACATTTGTTTGAACTGTAAACCAGTAGTTCTACATGATAGAACCTTAACTTCTCACAGTCTTCAGGCAGTCCGAAAAAGATGATTTTACCAAAAGTAGAGAGCCATTACTTCTTTCATTAGGCAGTGGTAATTGCATTTTCTTGTGGACTAAAACCACTTCTTGTATAAGAAATTGCCTGTTTCTATAATTTGAGCAGTTTACAGGATGTTAAAAATGGCATTCTGCATGGCCTACCCTTTCGTTATCTTTGTATGCTCCTTTGTTTCTCTTAGAATCTGTTGAGGTGTCAAGAAAGGAACTATTGCCAGTCTGATGTCCATATAATTAGTCTACTTAATGTAGATTAATACTGTTCATTTCAGTAAAAAAGATGCACTTAAGAGTTGTGGTAGGGTTGAGTAGGTGTTCGTTTACTTCCCTGACAAACCAGTGCCTTACCAATACAGTACACTCTTTTCTATTTCTCACATTCTTTTTGGGTGTAAGGACTGTCAAAACTTTGGGTCAAGCATTTTGATCCCATTACATGCACACACCTAATCTTATTCTCCAACTAATTACCATGGGGATGGCATCCACAGCATCCATCAGACCTGCTCCATAAAAATATCACTGTAATGGCTGTTCATTTAAAAGAGGAATAAAGTATTGTGTAAGTTGACTTCTTTAGCAACAGATGTAGCTACAGAGGGCAGTGGAGCACAGATGAGCATTGCTGGGCTTCCTCCAACATGCTGCTCTGATTCACACTTTGCATTACTATGTAAAGGTATCATCCTGCGCCCTGAAGGAGTCCAGGTACACAGCCATAGCTTTGAACTGGAGCTCTTCAGCCCTTCTGCTCTTTTTTTCAGGTGTTCCCACAATATATTTTTGAAGGGACATGACCAATATTTTTAATATTTGTCATTGAACTTGACTAAAAACTACCTTTGCAAAAATTTTTATATATGAGTTGGCCATGTTGGACATGTGCACCAAGATGAAATTAATTGTCAAAAAATTAATGGCAAAAGTTTAGGTTTTGAAAGAAATCTCACAAAATTTTTAAAAACAGCAAAATATTTTAAAAAAATATTTAAAAGGTATTTTGAAGAAAATAAAAATATTTTTTTACATATTTTAAAGATAGAACTAAAGCTAAAAAGTTCCTGCAGAATCAGACTGGTGTTGCCTTTTTCATTCTTGAACTTTCAATAAAATCTATGTGAACTTTGTCAAAATTTGTATTTAAATTTTGAAATCTTTGTGCCTAATATCTCAGTATCTGTCAGAAATAAAGAATTCTTCTGAAACATCTCTCAGTTTTGCTAGCAACTTTCATATGTAAAGGCAAAAAATTTCCTTTAACATATCCCTATTGCTAGTACTCATCACCAGTTACCAGGGGATCAAAACAGAAACCACAGAGAACGCCAAGGGAGAGCATTTAATAGTTTAGAAATTTGTTTAGTCTAGTGGGAATTTTAACACCAAAATATGTAATTCCCTGCTGCCCAGATGTATTTGAAAATCCTTCTGAGGGTTCAGAACTAAGTACTTAAACAACTTCAATAGATCAGTCTTAATGCTGGAAACCTCAGTACACTGAAAAAAAAAAAAACCCAACCAACCCCACGATTCAAAGCACATTGCAGCGTGCTTTTCATCTGACAACAAAAGTGGTTAAAATATCTCAAAAAGATGCAGATGTCAAACATTAATCATAACCATAACACGCTGCTATGGTCCAGTAACTGTTGGTACTTATTTTCAACAAAATCACAATCCTCTCTCAACCTTTTCTACGTGGCTGTGTAAACATGACAGCAACTTTAAATCTTGTTGACAGTGACTTCCATACCTGTCAGCGGGCAGGCAGCTGTGGTGCAACCAGTGCTGCACAGGGAAGCACTTCCAAATTCCCACCCTGAGCTCCAAACTCAGCAATGTATTTTGGGACACAGTTGAATGCTAAGTCAAAAATGTCACTGCTTTACAAGCAATTAAACAATTAAAAAGTACAGCTATGAAGCAGGGGACAAAGGTTAATTAGAAAGGAAAATCAACCGGAATTTGAAGTAGGACAGAACATTTTTTCAGCTACCTTTGGAGATAATTAAATCAAACTTGTAAACCTCACAAATGTATGCAAAGGATATATTCAGCAATATACCCAGATTATCATAAAAAATAGGAATATGATAGACAGATAACTACTTCCATGTATATTACACATACTGGACTACACGCACAACAGTTATCACCCAAACCCCCTGTTAGTAAGTGAACTGGAATTCAATCATTATTTCAACTGCCGTTACTAGACAGGTTGATTCAAGAAGGCTGGGAAGAGTCAAAAGACTAGAAATAAATGGTGCATGAATTCACTAGCCATCCTATGAAGTTCTGTTCCTTAATTATTTTCTTTAGTAATATATCTTACATTGTTTCACTGAATACAATCAGGATTTTATTATTTCTTAGGTCATGTATTTTTTCCTTAGCAATATTCTGTTGATTCAAGTCATTCCAAATAACACCACACACAATAATGGGTTCAAATAGAATGACCAGAAGGACTTCTGGATTCTACAAAAACATGTGACTTTGTCCGCAGGCAGAACAGGATTATATGATAAAAGATTTCAGAAGAAATGTTAGATGAAGCAGATACATCTCCTAAGCTGGTCAAAACAACATATTTCATTTTGAAGCCTGACTTTTCTGTGTATTTTGGTGCTTGGGTTTTTAATATTTGTAATATTTATCAATGTGAATAACATGAAAGATCAAACTGAAGTAGTAGTTCTGTTTGTCTTTTAATATCTCAGCTCTGCTGTATTTTAATATTCATCCATCCCCGCAGAGCAATTTCAGCCACCAAAAGCGTCAGTGCCCACAGGCTTCTGTTTTAGAGAATTTCTATTGAAAAAATTTGGCATATTTCTAATTATATTCCAATCCTCTGGAGAGAATCTCTGCATTGTAACTGCAGCCTGGTGTTACTGTCTGCAGTTTCCTGAACTAAATAAAAAAAGCTTTAGCGATTTGATTAGTAGAACCTGATTGCTTTCCCTGAACATTACAGTATGTTAAATGAGAAGCTGTATAAAATAAATAAATGAAGCAGGTGCATGTCAGATTCTGATTTGGAAGACTGCCAATTGATCAACTTCACCAAGGTTTTATTATCTAACCAGAAACACATTTTGTTGATGCTTAGATTTTTCCCTCAAGAATAACTTCTGCCAACACTGGAAACAGCTCAATGAACAAAATTCTGTAACTATTGAAGATTCAGGTAAATGCTCTGTAGGAAGCATTGTGCCCAGCAGGCTCTTATCCCTCTGTATATGCATACAGACACATGTGCAGGCTCGTCTGAAAATATATTCTGATCTTTATGCCAACAAAAAAGCACAAAAATGACTACAGGACATCAAAAAGAGAGACCGTGTTTTTTCATGGTCTTTGTGATAAACATTAGAACAACGGCTGAACAGAAATTCTCATATTTGGTAACTTGGAGGGCAGATTTTCCAACTGGATAGCTTCCTTTGGAACCTACTAAACAGCTGGAAGGGATGGATAGAATATTTGGTAATATTGCCTGCTTGGCTTTTCTTCTCCTTTCATCAAACTTTTAAATGGTTTGCAGTGGAAAAGCATGACCATAACATTTTGTATTTATGCCCAGTGCATATCATTTGCAAGAAAGTCAGACAAAGTGACCTGCCACACATTCATTCCACGACAAGAATGTTAACAATTTTAATTGACATTTTAATGCTGCCTCTAGTTCTCGTAAATTACGTATTGCAGTCCTGTCTAGGTCTACACTTGCACTGCATCTCAGCCCCTGGGCAATGTTTTTTTTTGCACACACCCCCCTGCTTATAGGAAAGATGTAAATCCTGCTGCTAATACAGATGCTCAAGAATTTGCTGTCTTTATAGTAGCTGTGGATTTACAGAAACATATTTTTTAAACACCAAAATTGCTAGCTTCAAGAGTATTTAAATCAGCTCAAATGCTGAGATATTTCTTCCACTCTGCATTATAAAACATTTCAACCTGTTTATTGCTCCTGTTCTCAACTCAAGGATAGCACTCATCACACACTAGCACCTAATAGTACCCTTCCCTTTGGGGAAAGATTCCGTGAATACTGATTAAACATAGATTTTAATATATATATATCATTAAGGGGAAAATTCACAAAAAACTGTTTATAGTAGAAGCCTAAACTGAATTGTCCTTCAGCAAGGTACACATATTTTGCAAACTCTATGTCAAATTCGATAGTGGAACCCATGTGTTTTTTATCATTCCCAGAAAGTTTATAAAAAACGAAATCTATAGCTTTTCAGGGAGAAAAATGCTCAATCCTGAGTGTTTTGTTATTGTATGGGTAATATTTGCAGAAAATAATAGAAAAAATAGTTGGAAGAGACTTCAAGCAGTCCCCTACTCTCAGACTGCTACCACATCAAAGGATTAAAAATACCTAACCCATTTTTGGCAAATAATTGTACATCTTGTTCATAAAAACCCTTAGTGATGGAGATTTCACTGAATTCTATGAAACTTATACAAGAGAGTATCTCCTACTGCCCTTACTTCGGGAAGTTTTTATTAAGACTTTATATAAACCTCACTTTCTGCAACAGAAGCTCAGCTGTCCCTGGGGGGTGGGGGGTTTCTTGCTTTTCTCTTCAGTTTTCTTTAAAGCGTTTGAAGACCTACCATGTCTCAAGTCCTCTCTTCTCTATTCTTAACACCCACAATAACCCTCCATTTCTTTTTTCATAAGTTACATTTTCTAAACTTTGGATCCTTCCTTCTCTGCGTCACTTGATTCTCCCCAGTTGGTCCCTGCATTTCTTGAAGTTTATGTCAAAAAGTGGCAAAAGGACTCCAACAGAGGCTTTATTAACACTGAGTAGAGCACAAGGATTACTTCGTATTTCTGAATACACTCCTGCTTTCACACCCCAGGGTGAGGCCTGCTTGTTTCCACAATGGCAGAACATTACTGATTTATATTCAGTTTATGATTCGCAAAGGGGGACTTGTAAACCACTAGGTTTGTGATAGGAATATTGTTACCTTACAGATAGTTCTTTAACTTTTATACATTAATTTTCTCCCCTAAGAGTAGTACTTTGAATTCTCCTTAATCAACTATAGCTTTTCATATCAGACCCTTTGTTCAATTGGACAAAAATGTTTTGGATTGCCATTCTGTCCTACAAAGTGCTTGGATCCCCTCCCAGCCTAGTCCTGTCTGGAAATTTAGCAAGCAATTCTCTATGTCTTCAAAGCCATAAATAAAAACATCTATCACTTAAAATATCTGTGTGATGCCAATTTATATATATAGATATAGATTTATAATTTGTTTATTTTTCCCCAAGGACAGACTACAAGGCTTTCAAAAGAACTTTTGGAAGGAAAAGTTCTGATCAGTCAGGTTAAAGAGGAAGATACTGCAACTTATTTTCAGAGGGTAATGTAAATTATGAGACCAGTTCACATTAAGTTCTAAATTTTTACGATGGTGTTTTAGTGTTTTCTTATTGGTGCAACTATTATGTGAGAAGAAAATTGAAGGTACAGCAAATCACACAGTACTGTCTTTGCAAATACCCCCACAGCATGCTTTGCAAGATGCAGCTCAGGCTCTGTTCATCCATCACAGAAAAAGTCTCTTCTATCATTCACCACACTGCTCCCTCTAATTTTTATTATGTAAACTGCCTTAGACACAGGATTAATCCCAAATCCCAGCTATAACCGCAGATTAGGGAATTACCCAGCAGACTAGCTCCTTTATATACCATGATCTGATTCCTCTTCTATGTAATTAACTAGTACTGTCCATTATTAAGATACATTAAAATTATTCAGGAGTTTAAAAAAGTCATCAATATACTACTCTGATTAAAATTCTTAATAAGTTGCTAATATTCTTGAAGACCTGGAAATTATTAAATTACTATCTGTATATGATAATAATTCTTAAACAAGAAAATCTTCCTGTGAAGAGCTCTTCAGAGATATATTCTGGAAAAACCCACAATCTTACAGACAGCATATGAGATGAAATGAAATTAAATCAAATAAGAACATAAGACCAGCTGTGCTGGGTCAGAACAAAGCTCCATATAGCCTGTATCCTCTCTCTGACAATGGCCAAAAGTAGACTGTCAGGAAAGGCAAGTGCGTAGTGATATTTCATTCAAATTCTCTTATGCTTTAGCAATACAGTTCTCAGAAAGTTCTTGAGGCACGGGTTGTATCTTTTTGTCCCTTGGTGGATTTTTCTTCCATGGATCTGACTAGTCACCATCTCTCTCTGTACACTCCTGCTCTAAAGCAATACAAGAAAAACCACACACCTTTAAGTATTTATTCTACCTTATATTCCCATTATATCTCAGGCTGAACCATTTCCCCCATCCTTTGAAGCCAAATATATTCCAGTCACAAGAATAGATAGATGGAAAGACAAATGAATTAATTACACTCCCAGAAAAATCTTTCCTTCATTTTTACTCCAGCTCTATCTAGCAAGAAACACAATTTAAATATATGTATATATATATATATAATTTAAAAAAATCTTACAACTTAAGACCCAAAGGGTTTTAGAGGGACAAAATGCATGTGTTTTGCAGCTGGCATACTCTTGCTTCTTGGGCCAGGCCCTTTTCTGAGTATGCATGCATTGGCCAGCTGCCTCATTTTCTCCACTGAGATCTGATCGTTTACTCTGTAAGAGAGAAATACAGTAAACTGCATCTGAATAAAACTGATATTAGCAATGGAAGACTGGGTCATCTCGTTATCACCTTTCTCCATAGGGCTGGTCTTTACCATACAGTGTCTCTCTGTCCTTTGCCATTCCAATCTTAACTGATGGAAGAATTGAAACATCTACAAATAGTGACAGAAAAACATCTCCTACGTTAACAGAACCATTTTTTTTTCTTGTCTTGTGGAATTCCAGCTTCACATTTGTGTATGGACAGTCCTCACTGCTCACTATGCCACAGCTCTCCCAGCAGTCTGCATAAAGGCAAGAGTCACTGTCAGAAATGCCAGTAACATGCTACATCAAAGGCGTCCCTCAGCTAGGGAGGCTTGCTTGTGAGCCTGCTTATATGAGATTTACTTTGGGGTGGAGGAAGAAACCCTATCATTTTCTCACTTTCTAAAGCATTAAATTAATAAGAGGAGATGCTGCTACAGAGACAATGTCCTGGGGTGTCCCTCTGAAAACTGTCCTAGAAAATCAGTCCCAGCAGCCTGAACTGCTGAAACAGCACGACGCCTTGAGCAGCTGCTGTTTCTTTGTCACGTCATTTGCTGGCTGGCCGTCTTTTTTAAAAATGCAAGAAATGCAGTCAACACCCACTCCTAAAATTTTAAAGCTACTGCCTAAAATAATACTTTCACAGGGAGACCAGTGCTGTTAACACCTTTATGTAAAAGATATCTGCCCTGCATCAGCTCACCCCTCTGTGCAGGTTGAAAGGAATCTTGCACACCTGAACATTCTGCAGTAAAGATCAAGCAAGATGCTTTCATTTGTAACTGAAGCCTGATTTAAAATAGCATGGCACAAACTGTACCTTCAGCTAGAGTTGTAATGCATGGATATAGCTTTGTTTGAAAGACGTAATTTCGCCTCAACAAAATGGGGGTGGGGGCAGTGTGTGGCGGCAGGAGGCAGGAGACAGACTCATGCAGAACATATATAACTCAAGGTGAACTTTACCTGGTACACACTTCCTAGTAGAAGAAAGTGAAATATGAGCAAGCTCACAGGTAAGTTGGGAAAGATCCATAACAAAGGATAAACTGGTTGTGGGGTTCAGGTTTTCCTGTTACAATCTACGTATGACTTGAGGGGTGTGACCACACTTGAGAATTACACTCCTTATTTTTCTGCACTAAGCAGAAGGAAAGAAAATATAGGGAAAGAAAACCTTTACCATACCTTAGATTTAATACAAATGACTTAAAACTTCACTCTCTAGATAGGAATAGATCATTTCTAAGAGGCTTTCTGAAACTGAACTTTTCAAACAGTTGGAGAGAGAAATCCTACTGAGAGCCAATTTCCTTTGGCTTAATAAATACAAGTTTGTAGTTTTGGAACACAAGATTTAGGATTTTTCCACAGTCTCTAACTGCCATAACGCAGATTATATTTTTGCAGTTTTGCTTTTCATGACACTCAGCACAGAAACACTGTTTTTCCAGTAAAGTCCTGAACATTGAATACTCAGTCAGAGGCACAAACATTGAAAGAACCCTGAGGAATGACTCCTTACCTAATTTTGACTTGAAGAGAAGGTATGTAGGCTCAGTTCAGCCTGTATAACACTTCTGTGTCAAGCAAAAGGTTAACAAATATTCTCATACTTAAAAAAAGTTCAACAAATGGGGTCATAAAACCCAGATACAATAAAACCAACAGCTTTGCTTGTGATTTTTTTTTTTTTTTTGGAGGGGGGGAGGGGTGGAGGGGTGGAGGGGAGAAGTATGCAGCAACATTTAGAAAAAAAACCCAAAACATTTATTTCTCTTGTACCAGTACAATAGACTGAACTGACTCAATGTAAACATACAAAGAACATAAATGGCAAGTACAGCTCCCTACTGATCTAGGATATTAGCATACCCTCCACTCAATGAAATTCATTTCAGCAGTTAGGCCAGGGGATTTATTCTGAACTCCCAAATAACGAAATCTAATAAGATGAAACACAGTTGATGTCACAACAGTTACACTTATTTACACAAATGACACTCCATGTCCTTTACTGACTTTGTAAATGTGAAAACTGCTTACCTGAAATTACAAACTACTCACTAGGATATCTAAATTAAAAGGATGTCAGTATCACATGATATTGAATATTATATATCCAAAGAGAATACAAAAAAAACCTCATCATCATACAAGCAAGATACTGTTACTGAGTAACATCTGTGCACTGCCAGAAATTTGACTGCTTCCAAACGCTTATGGTAATGGAAGTGAATAGTAAGGGTGACTGCAAACCATATGATGCATTCATATTAAACTACCCCATTATAATACTTATGGCCACATTGTCTAGTGAGTCCCATATACCACAGACATGCATCCAGCAGCAGCTGCCACACCATATCCCACAGTGTTCGATATCAAATGATGTGCTACTGCCATCAGAGCAGCAGACACTGTGAATATGCAGTGTGGATTGAAACAGCAAGTCACATGCTTCTGGTGTGACTCCTCACATGCCAGGCTAAGCAAAACCAATTTATAATTCATGACTTCCCTGAAGTCTAAGGGATCCAGGACTCACCTCCAACAAAAATCATTGCAGTTTGGCTTAAGGGCACACAAACTTTTGCAAACACAAAAATTAGAGGGATAATTTAAAGCATAAAAGATCAAAGGGATAAGAGGCCAAAAATGAAAAACATTAAATAAGATAATCTCTAACTCCCAATTACAAAAGTGCAGTAATGATAAAAGAGTCTTTTCAAAGATATTTTCCTTCAATATTCTGGCTAACAGTTTCCTTAACACAACTTTAAATCAGGACATGAATATGCTGCTTGCAACCTTTGTAATGACCTAGTCAGTTCCAGAGGTACTCCAAGATAATTTTTTACACAACCACAACTTCCTCAGGGAAAGAATCTATCAGTTGTTAGACAGTAAAAAACAATTTACTGCCGCCTTCATCCTCCTCTTCTTCACAGGACATCACCATTAGATGCTAATTCAGGTAAACTTTTTCTGTATGGCCCTGAGGGGCAATGAAATCAAGCCAGCCACGAATCCCAGTAATTCATAGAGCATAAACAGGCTTCAGTCTTGAGAAGTTTGCCTGGTTTTGAGATGCCAGACTGGAAGTTTGCACTGCCTCATTCTGCCCCCACCATTCATCTCCTCTTCTCCCCTAAACTGAGAAAACGTAACCTGTGCTTTATGCTTGCTGCTCCAAGTGCTTTATACCACATTGGCTTTGCCATTTGAAACATGAAACTGTGTTAGGGCATTGGTTCTGCGGCGTCTCTGAAAGGATAAAACTGTCTGCTGAATCAAAATGTATTTTTCTATATGAATAATAGCAGAATTTACAGACATCACCGCATCTCCTCTCTTTTCTATTTATGGCAGTGACCACAAAGACAATATCTGTTTTGCATAATCAAACTCTTTATGCTTGACTGGCCCCATTGTAAGAAAAAAAGGGATCTGGGCTTGTGAAGATAGTGATTTGTAAAGTAACTTGCTTAGCTGTGGTTCGTTTTAAGACATATTAAGGCATCTAGAAAGGGTTGCTTTTTCAGAATACAGCTTATTTCCACAGTGCATTCCTAAAGCATGGTTTCATTTGGGATTTTACCCCAGGAGTGAGTTAAGCCAAGAGATCTAGTGAAGGCAACCCAAAGATACGCATTTATTAAGTAGCAAAAATTGCAGTGGAGGGGAAAAAACATGTATCTTTATATAGACAAGAAAACCTATTGCTCAGGAAACAGGTTTATGAAGATAAAGGTAACTATTATGATAATCAAGGGAGAGAAGCTTAACAATAAACCTAACTGGCAAACAGAACAAACACACTGGTCATCTTCTTACACAAGTTCAGTAGGAAAAATGTTTCTAAGCTTTATAACTGACTGAAGTAGATCAGGAATGGGATGATATTCTAAAAACTGGGCTGCCTATTGTTTCTGTTGCAAATCATATGTATTAACCCAAGAAGCAACAGAGAGCAATGCAAGTGTCGCTCTGACTTTTGTATTTGCAAAGATGATTTTACATATGAAACATTGGCATTTGAAAGCCATAAGCACCATAAATTTAAGAGCTTGGACAATTTGCAGGGCTGGTTTAATCCACTGGGAAAGAAATGGCAAGCCTTGCTCTTCCTCTTTTAGCAAGACCACAAGCAAGACAGAATGAAAAAAGCCAGGTGGATGACTGAGAGGAAGGAAAGGTAGTAATGTACTCTTTGTATCAGAGACACACATTCCTATCCTAAAACATGAAAACCTGATAGACTTTTTAACATCAAACTGAAGTCTCCTGAGTCACTCCTGTCCCACTTCTTGCAGATACTACATCCCACAAGCCATTTAATAAGATTCTGTAAACTTGTGTTAAAATAGTGAGCTCTGCCACATGTGTTTATCTACTTGTCAAGTTACAACATCTAAATTGCATAACTCCTGCCATGATTATTTATTTGCTCTGTGCAATCTTGGGAATGAGAGATGTTAATTGTAGTGAATGAGGAGAGAAACGCAGCTATTTTAAAAACTATTTTCCAGAGGCTGAGCTGTGCCACTGAAAATTTCTTGGTGATAAAAGAACTGGATAAGTATGTATACAAACGCATTATCATCATTCCAGCACATATAGAAACACCATCTTCTGAAGCAAGAATGTCTTTTAACTATCAAACCTTAAACTCACCCAAACAAATAGACCCCCTCCTCAAGTAACCTACAGTAATGTCAAAAATTAAAAGAAGAAAATTAGAAGCTTATAGCTACGTTTTAGAATTTTCAACCTTTAACCTTTTCAACCAACACCATCTTCTAGTACAGGAATATTAAGTAAGAACATCTGTTTTGCAAACATAAGCTGAGTTTTTCTAAACATGAACTTGCTATAAACAACATGCCCCAAAGTACACTTAGAATAACACACATAAACACATTGTGTTTGTACTTTTATATAACTCCATAGAGTTCTAAAAAGGAGAAAATACATCACCTACTGTAAAGTGATCAACCACCTTCCGTCTATCTGACTGTTTTTCTATTATGAAAACTCCACTCCATTTTATAAAGAGGTATAACATCTCTGGAGTTTGTAGCATGAGTACTAGGTTTGTAAACAGGAGACAGGGCATAGCAGTGGGAAACAAGGGCCAGGGACTAAAGCTGTGATAGATCTGTTCCTGTATGAGAAACTTTCCTTCTCCACCCTCTATTTTGGTCAGTATAAGTACTTTAGTTTATTGCCAGATCCCTGCACATACTGGGAGTACTTCTTTCCAGACTTGTGTTGCAATATAGTTCTGCAAACATGAAGCATGCATAAAAACAGACAAATGAAAAGCAGGGTCCTTAAAACTCTAAAAATAATATAAACCAGTGACTACAAATACCACCATCTAGGTTTCTTTTTGTTTCTAAGCATAAAGAGAAACTTCTGGTTTCTGAGCATATAGAAAATCCTCAGTTGTTTTTTTTTTTTCTACACAATGCATTTATATCAAAATATATTCATATAACACCAGAAACCTGATGTACTTTTACAATCATGTTCTAGCATTCAAAACCACCTACATTCAGCAACAATGGTGAGAACTGGAAACTTGCAAACACCTTCACACTTGAAAGTTTTGATTAAAAACACTGTCCTTCCTGAAGGCACAGAAGGTTTAACTGATTCAATTAGAACATATTTTATTCAAGGGGGAAAAAAAAGGTAAAGAATAAGCCTCATTTTTCTCATTTTTAATAGAGCAAATAAAGAAGAGAGGTTCAGAGGACCAGATCTACTAGTGCTGAAGCTCTGATCTGATTAGCTCAGCATTTTAACTGTACAATAACCCCTGCATAACAAATCATTTGGCATAAATTTGTTAAATTTCCTTAAACAATTCTATGAACACAGGTAAACTTTTATAACTAATAAAACAAAGCACAAAATAATTCCATAATTCCATCTTAATTTCCATTCAAATTCTAATAAAAGAGCAATTAAAAAAGGCTTCCGCCAACAGTAAACAGCAGGAAAGTAAAGCATATATAAAGGCAAAATTGCTTAGAAAGACAAAAACTGAAGTAGTGCAGTCTCCTAGGCAGCAAAAAAATTCTGTTTGGTTTAAATGCAACAATCAACTGAAAAATTATGTACCGGAAGGTTCTAAAAAGAATAAGAACCTAAAATTACTGCAGAGAAGAAAAAAAAAAAAAAAAAAAAGCAAGCTACAGTTAAAGAAAAAGGCCAAATACATTATTAAAAATCAAATTCCACATTACTTCTGTAAAACGTGACTAGAGCTGATGATTTCAACCAGTCCTCCTTTAAAAGCTTAGTATATAAGACTGCTTTTAAAGGACAATTAGTAGAGAATCAAGCACTCAAAGGTTAATAAAAACTTCTGTACACAAGGAAAGACAAACATGTGAGTGCTCTAACATAATATTTAGACTTTAAGTCCCACAAGCAAGACAATGCCAGCCTGCAGATGAAACGCATGATCTTGAAAGTACTGATGCATACAACAGAGATTTGTCATGCTCCTGAACTGTATGAAAACAGCTTTTTCTTCAAAGAACAGCACTAGCCCTATGCTTTCCCTCAATTGAAAATCCCAGCTCATAAAACCAGAGTATTTCCAACCACATAGATTACATTTTTCAGCCCATGGATAGACACATAACGTTTAGTAGCACCTTCATTGTAAGCTTACTATGAAGATAATTTTAAAAACTAAAATGAACGCCTTAATTTAGACTAATAAAAGCAGCCAGGCACAGTAATGAGTAGATTTCTAATGGTACTGAGTACTCAAAAGAAGAGATTAAAATAAAAGAAGCTGCTCTGGTCTGCACAGGTCAGACAACGGTATATTGATATTAATTTGCTATAGAACCCTTTTGCCATGAAAGCCATCCACATGGACAATGACTGAAGAGTTAACGAGCATCTACCACGCCGCTTTGTTCAGTGACTCTTTTTAATTCATCACCCACTTGATCTGGCAGCTGTAGATCAAGGCTAGCTTGGCTGTGAAGAAGCTCTGTAGCGTCAGTGGCTGCTGTGGGTGCCGGCAGATGTCACTGGCGCTCAGAGGCTGCGGTGCGGCTGCGGGGCGGGGAGCGCCCGCTGCCTTCCTCCGCCGGGCAGGGGCTTCCCCTGACCCCCGCGCACCTTGCCACTGCCTTCACACACAGCAACGACAGCGTAGTGTAAGTGACAACTGTAGGATGCCCTGCCTCTATCGCCCAAAGATATTTGGTCCGAGAATAATGGATGGTCAGCGCTTACACAAGAAGCATTGCCAAATTTCAGTAATTATTAGAGAACTAGCTAGACATGGAAAATAAAAGTTTCTATGCATTTAAACAGTGCTCTGACATTACAATAATTAGGTTAGTGATTCACAGCAATTTAGTCTCTTCAAAGTTTCTCATAATGGCAGCAGAAGTGAATTTCTTTTTTTTTTTTAATTTAAATGAAATAAAATACTGGCATTTAAATGTGCTTTCAGCTATCAGAGTTGCTGCTGGATGCTATCCATTTTTTTTATTTGAAGAGTGAAAAATCTTATAAAGCCATGTGCTTTATACTGTGCAGGAGTGAACTTTTACTTTAATCAACAAAACAATAGTATGTTGAAGAATATATTTAATACTGTGCTTATTTTGAGAGTATAATACATAAAAATACAATCAAGCAATATTAATTATTTCCTTGAAACTTTAAGAAGAATAAAGCACTGTATCAACTGTTTCTGATGATTTTGGCAAGCCAAAAGTGGTTTAAGGTTTGGTTCTTCCTTTCATATGTGGGTGTGTATTGCTGAACATCTTGTAAAATCAGCTGCTAACCACGAACACAATGTACTAGTACCCACAAACAATGTTAAAAGCCATGTAAGAAAGTGCATTTAAGTGCTCACTGGACAAACTACATCATCTTGTCATTTTTTGCTATGATGACTTCAGAAAGCTCCCAACTTGGACTGTGAAGATAACACAAACTGAGAGGTACTTACCTTTAAGTTTCAGTGAAGTCACTGGCAAGGTAAGCCGTTTAGCAGACATCTAGATGCTGCTCTTTTCAGCACTGAGCTGTATGTGAGACAGACAGAAGGCTGCCAGACTTTGCGCGGCTGGTGAATGTTTCCACCAAAACTGAAGCCATTTTTGTTAGAATTCTACATAACCCCCCAACCACTATTAAAAGGTTGTGGTTGTTCACACTTCATACAGATTTTCAGAATATTCATTTAGATTTGATATGGCCTGGCCATTGTTTCCCTATGCACAAAGATGGCACTAACTCCACAAATGTGCTCATCCCAAGGTTCTTGATGCTAAACCACTGCACCCTGGCAAACAGGCTGGTGTAAAAGAGGAAACCAAGCAGTAAGTGCTTCTGGTGGAGCTTGGGGCTGCAATGCAGTAACTGCTTCCAGACACAGAGCAGAGTACACACCAACATGCATTTTAGAGCAAATCTACCAGGTCATGTAGTAAATCTAGCTGTGCAGAAGTGACAATGGAGTCAGCTTCCGCTTTATGCAGACATTAGTCAGCACCAAGTCGTTGCGCTGCCATTCTCCATTCCAACAACGAAAGACCCAGCAGAATCTGCTGTTTGTATCCCTTTCTCTTTGCTCCTCTGTGGGAACCATCCCCTGTTGGGGCCCCCGCCTCCTTCATTCTGTGCAAAACAGCTCCTCGTTGAGCAAAGTGCTGACTGACACTCGTTTAACCTGTCTTTGAGTCAATGAGCAAGCAGAAACCTATTTGTCAGAATAAGTGAACTAAAATAGACTCAACAAAAGTTGTGATGTGTGCCAGAAATGATGCAAGGGAGAGGAAGCATATGGCAGGAGGAAGGGATACACCTTGAGGCAGTGAAGCCTCACTGGCTAGGCGAGCACTCAACAAGGACTACTAGCTCTATTTAAAGTCCATTGAGGTTATGCATTAAACCACAAAGATTTAAATCTAGATGCCATGTATACAAGCAAGTGCTTTGAATCACATACTCATTTCAGAGCTAACGTCACACACTTTTGGTTTGTTTTTGCACTCATTTATGATTGGCTTTAGGTTAGGCTGCAGACTTGCTTCTCACTTTACCCAGCATTTCATTCCTTCTACTTAGAGTAACTCAAGGGCAAATTCTGATCTGTCCCGTGATCTTCACGGCAATAGCTATGCTTCATAGATAGGTATACACACGATCAATATGAAGATGTGCAGATCCTTACTGGAGCTTTCCTTCAGCTTTACAGGGCTTGAACTTTACAAACATTAATTGAACCAGAAAAATTAGGTAAGCTTAATATAACTTGCTTCTTTACTGACTTTAACTTTGCAAAGTAATTTATGTCTGCTCCAAATGGGTTCAGAGTACTACCACATCCTCATGGGGTAACGATTTATGAAATGCTAGCACACAGGTGAATATGTGTAGTGCAAGAACTTGCAGATTCAAATCCTTTGTTTCCCTTTGTTGCTATTTAATTATGAGTGAAGTGGAGGCAAAGAGTTTAAATAAACCTAGTCAAGTTTACATTGCCAAAGAAACACTAGAGAATTCAAGAACTTAGTATAACTTCCCCTGTACTTGGGGTTTGTTGCTTTTTCTATTTGGGTATAGCCTAAATCTTGTAACTTCTCCCACGTTCATTTCACTCCACTCTTTATCAGATTATTTCCTATTTCTTTTGCAATTATGCATTTTATTCCAGGAATTGGTTGCTCACTAGCACACTTCTGAAGCCAGGCTCAGAATAAAGGGCCTTACAGTCTTTCTTACTAAGCAATGTTTCCTTTCCTTGGTTTTCATTCTTGACTGGAAAACACAGTTTCGAACAGCATTCATTAAGAAATCAAGAAGCTAAACAGTCTAAAGACAACTTATAGCTTGTCTAGTTACTGTTGGTCTCCAAATTAATGAAACTGCTGCCTTATCCTGTTGAAATAATGGGACATGCACCACTGCTCCGCTCTGCTAATAAGCAGATTTTACAGTAATTTGTCTTATAACTAACCAGTAATGGATATCTCAAACTTTCAATAAGATTTTCATACATGTCAAAATAATCCATTCCATACATGTTAAAAAGAGAATAGTTTTAATAAATAATAATAAAAAAACAAACAAACAAACAAAATTGAACATGACAAACAACACTGGCAATATCATTACATGCTTTATTCCTGCAAGATAAAAGGTTTGCATGTTAGATGATCTGTCTTTAAATATTATGGTGAAATATAAACCTAAATCATATTTTCTTATAAAGGAATAAATTAATTGTTACCATCAGTATAAAAATTTGTATCAATCAATCCAAATTCTCTATTCCATGGCATTATCTAGGATATAAAGCTGTTTTCATGTTAGCCTATGATTTTATATTCCAACAAATGCTATTTGGGAAATAAGATTGAAAGATGAAGCATGGAAGAAAATGACATTTTGTGTACCATCTAATTACCAATTATGTGCCAGTGGAACTAATCAAATTGTATAAATTTAGACTGCAGATTCATCAGCCAGTTACCTTAGAGAACATGTTATGCCCCTCATCAGCAATTCAACCAACAGTCCAAGTATTAAACAACTTACAATGGATATTATAGGGATCTATTTTATTCAGGCAAACACATCCCCAAGCACAGTAATTAAAAGCTGCTGTGAGTTATAATATTGCTAAAATACCACTATTGATGTAAATGTACTTTAAAAGTCTCTAATATTAATTTAAGTTTGTTACTTAAGCTACAAGAGATGAGTAATTTATGATACCAAATTAAAGCAAATTGAAACCAATGTGCTATATTCTACAAAATCACAGTTTTCCTAACCTATGTTTATGACACAGTACAATAAAGTGATGAAATACAGATAGCAACTGGCTTCTAAAAAAACTTTCATGCATTAATTTAGGTGCTTAATTTAGATTTAGAAGAAATTATTTGGAAATACAGTATGTTGACTCTTATCTGTGCGTCATTTTTCTTTACACATAAAACATCTTGATTAAAGGTAATTTTATTTTCATATCCCAAGAACTTTACTTGAATTAATGGCAGACATTAGTTTGAAAACACATCATCTGCTGGTGAATGACTTTCAGAATATATCTCAAAAGAAGAAAAAGAGGAATATGTTTTCTTTCTATTCATTAAACTCCTCACAAAAATATACTCTAGTTAAAAGCACTACATGTTTACCCATGATAATACCATCTGAACTTTCCATCATTTTGCCTGACCATTCTTATGGAATCAATTTCTAAATATGGTTACAGCACTATCCCCAACTTTTCTGAGAATTACTATTTCCATTAATGAAAACATTAATAATCTCTAGATGCTCAAACAAACAATTGAAGATTTTGCAGAAAAAAGTTTTTAACTCATACAGCATTTCTTTCTCTGTGCAAGCCACTAACTAAATTACATGTGGATAATTCAAATATTTCTTATTTGATGGGATATCAAGTATTGTACTAAATATACATATATATTGGTTTATGTTCAATCTTTATTTGACTAATGTTTAAAAAAGCCAGCCACACACCTTTGCAGACTGCTCTGTGCACTGTGTTAGGAAAGAAAGTCCCATTCAGCCAGGGTGCAGCTCACAGATTTCCCCAGCCAGGACTATCCTACCTTGCTCTTGAATCTCATCTATGGCCCCAGGACTATCATCAGAAATGAATGAAAATTACTCTACCATAATTCGGACCTGTACTGTAGCTGCATACTGTAGGCCATCGGCACAGGCTTTGTGATTACCTAACAATAGAGGCTGCAAGAATTGCCAGACTTGCTTTGCCTGGACTTGGCTTGCCAAGAGCTTTGGTTTAGCTTTACCTGTAATGACAAGCTTCTAATGAGCAGGTTGCTATTGCCTAATTCATTTTAGTTTTACTTCTCTTCATGTGGTTGCCTATCATAATAGACACATTATTAATAATTCTGATACAGATAAGAATAATAAGGAATTATCCTCTGTACAATGAATTACCTCAGGCACTAAAATTATGCTGCTGCATTAAGAAGCGCAGCCTGTGGCGGAGGCAGGGGTCTTGGAGATGCAGCAGCCGAAGGACGAGACCTGCAGCTGTGAACAGCTCGGCAGTGGTAAGTTACTGGTCATGCATGCTTCAGAGCTGGACAAAACCAGTTTTAGGGGTAAGGGAAAGGACACAGAACAACAACTGAGCATACTTAAAAATACATATAGCAAAGCCAGGTAGAATGTGGAGCTGCAGGCCAATGAAAAGTGGGGTGTAGAGTTTTTCAAAAAACACAGAAATGACCAAACCTTTGGAGAGGAGAGTAAATGTTCACATGATTCTCCCAGCAAAGAGGAGGAGGAAGAAACCTCCATCAGTAACATGATTCCCTGCAGGGCCCCCAAAGGCTGCTGACAAAGCACTGCGATCCTGAAATGGCCTCCAGACCGGGAACAGCAGCAGCAGGTTGAGCACAATACCAAAAAGCAGAAATGTTCAATAATTCATGAGGTTGTTTTTCTTCTAACTTTTAAACATAACTAAATTATCTATATTAACAATAACACTGTGCATAGTAGTGTCGTTCTAACTGAACTAGCAGTCACTGTTTGTTGTATTTTGGTCACACTCTTAATCAAAATGAAAATAAATTCTTAGCTTCATATACCTGATGTGTTCCCCTTGCTCAAAACAAGCCATTGAGCACAGGAATACATAGATGCAGAGAGGATATTTGTCCTGTCCTGTTTTGATCCACTAAATTTCAATATGTTGCATACAATTAAGTCCATATGTTCCCAGAATCCATTTGGAAATAGCTGCTTCCTCCGAGTGCTCATTATACCCAGACAAACTGTTTCCTACAAACATCCTAATCAGGCAGTGGTTATCCAGTTCCCTGGCGCCTCTCGAAATATCACTCCTTTCTCCAGCAGACAAGCAAAACTATAGCAAAGCTAGGTCTAATTTCCCAAAGCTAGGAATACAACCAAGGAATTAGGTTTCTAAAGTCTCATTCTGTTGTTTTTTTTTTTTTATGGAAAAGCTCACTTTTTTAAATATAACTTTTGCTGTCTTCCTTTATGAAAAACGTGCATGTTTTGGGTAAGAAGCAGTTACCAGAAGCGGTGGTAGCTGTACCTGCCCGGCACACAGTGTCACCCCCCCATGGCCTCAGACTGAAGGCTGCAGACCACCGTGTTTTCCATAGAGCTGACAGAGAGAAGGTTTGGTGCGCCTGTGAAATCAGACCAAATTAACTCGTACTGTCATTCTCTTTACCCAAAAGAAGAATTGAGCTATGGGCCCTGCAGTCTGAATGGGAATGGCATACACATTAAAAGTCAGCTTTGGGAATTCCTTTTCTATTATTACCCTGAACATAATATCTCCACATCTCTCTTCTGACAATATTGTCAGTAATAGTTTGTCTAGCTATAATTCCTCCTTTGGGAACCAAGTACACAAAGATGACAGCTTTACAATTTAATTAAAGGCAACAATGGAGAAAATATAATAATAAAGTGAGTTTAACATTTCATGAGAGTCAGATACAAAGGCAGAGATTGTCGAGTATCTCATCAAAAAAGCACTGACATAATTTTACTTTTTACAAATTACTCTAGAATAGCAGCCCTAGAGGTTCATGCTGATATGTTGAAGGTCCCAGCTTGTAGGGTGTCTTTACAGTTTTGTACTGTGTATATATACAGCTAGAAAGGAGATAAACATAATGCCTGTACATCTAAGAACAGCATAAGGTGCATCCTACTGGGAGATAAGCATTAGTGATATTGCAGAATCTAACTATATGAGAAATTTTTTGGTAACATCTATCTGCTGAGAATTTCTGACTTTTGGCTGCAATTCCAGCCAGAAGAGAGGATTTTTGGCAATGAGGAAAGGTTCTTGGTCTTTAGAGTATGTATTCTTTCTATTTAACTACAGCTGAAAGCCATGAGACTATGTATACTGTTCCCTAAAAAATTACTCAGGAAACCATTTCTCTGAGACAGGTCCAGTTTCCAAGTAGAAGGCTTGGCAATGATGCACAAAAGAGGGAAACAAGGACAACAGACAATTTAGGCTAGTGCATTTTACAGGGGAAAGCAGCTTAGTTCTGAGATGCAGTCATCAACTGTAAAGTGATTTTAGATAAAACAAATAAGCACAAGCTAGAGGAGGAGGCTGTACCATGGGCTTCCTCATAGGCAAGTAGGCAGTGCATTCACTTCCCGTTCAGTTACCTTTCCTAGCTCTTTCTCCATGCAGGTACAGAGCCTTCAGACAGCTTGTTTCAATGTCTTGAGAACTCTATCACAATAAGTTTATTTATCTTTACAGGGTTCACGGATTTTCAGTTATTCCTCTCCTGTCTCCTGATCACTTCTTGCTACCTTTGGGCCATATCATCCTATCAGTCTGTTGGTCTTGGAAACAGAAACAAACAGCACAAAAAAACCTCCCCACTTTTTCCTTTCAGAAGGAAGATGTTTCGAGTCTCCTTCCACTCTGGATGATCACATGAAATAGAGTTTTTTCTAGCTCTTCCTTGTCAGGTGAGCAAGGACTCAGTGTGGGTGCACACCACCTCTTGTGACTAAGGACCAGTTCCCTGGGCTGCTGCAGGCTAGTCCCTGCCCTACACTGTTTACCAGATGCCTTTGTGAACAGCCCCTGGAACGTGCTAGCTGTCATTGCTGAACTGCGTGGTGCCGCAGGGCAGGCAGCCAGCAGGACACAGGGCTGCACAGGGCTCTTTGCGTGGGGAACACAGAGATGTGCAGATGCAGGTGCATCACAAACCTGTACAGCATCACTAAACCTGACTGTGCGGACATGGAGACACACATGCATGGGACTTGCAAAGCCAAGGTTTGGAGATAGGAGATCAGTTTCAAGCACTAGCATCTCTGCAAGAGCGACATTTTACACTGTAAATAGTAAAGAAAATAAACAGAGCATCCATGTTTCCTTGCCTTTTATTTCACATTGAAGGCTGTTACACCTTCTGTGCCCAAGACATACTAATGTATCAAAAAGCTCATCAGACATTGCCTCCATCAATACCACTATGTCATCAATGATGGGAATGGCATCACCAGACGAAAGCAGCTCCAGGATACAAATTGTACCTTAATTTATGTTTGTTTATTTTTTTAAAGCTGTGGAAAATGTTATCCTGAGGTTCCATCAACTATGGTAACTAATTAAAAATTATACAAATATGTATGATTAAAGTGAATATTTTCCAACCAGTATTTTTCACACACCTGTTCTTTCCCAGCTATGAGATGCAGCAGCTGGCAGCAAAAGAAAGCAGAGAGAGGAAAAAAGTCCTCCTGTGTAACAGAAGGAATGTCCATTAGCTAAATGGAAAAAACCAAGATGACAAAGGGGAAATTACAGACTAGAAAGTTCAAGAATCCAAATTAGTGTTAACAGTTCAATTTATCTTGCATAATATTACAGTAATTGGATTTTGTCTATCATACTGCTGTTGTGACACACTTGGTTTGCTCTCTTTGTTCCTGACAGTTTCCCACAGAGACCACTGTGTGATGGAGATCCCTTTTTCAAACTCCAGCATCTCTATTCTCCTTGCTGCCATAGCTGAAACGCATGTGGCAGGCTGCACTTACACCACCACTCAGAAGTCATGCATACCTGTGTGATCTGGATGGCTGCTCTTCACTACAGCAACATTATGTATACAAGATGAAAAAGTTCTTATATATTAATACTTTAAGACTTAATGCAGCTGCTAAGAGTGTCAATGCATATTTCTTTTTTTGGTGGTTTAGTCATCAGCAGTGAAAGGTAAAGGAGTAATTTTCATCAGCCACAGAAGACTGAATATAGGTCACGGTGAGTTCAAAGACAAATAATTTAAGAATCAGAGCCTCAGTGGAATGCATCAGAGGTAATGCCAAGTAAATCACTGTGTCAGTATGATTGATTAAATATTAGCAAAAAATGCGAATTGATCTTAAAAAAGAAAAAAATAAGCTTTTTTTTATTATGCTATAAATATTTTTCCTGCCATGCTACCATTACCTTTTCCATTTATTATATTGACCTATTATAAAACTATAATGTTAGCTTCAATAAAGTTAAGCAAATTTTAATTTAAAATCCATAAAGGTGAATCTCAAGTAGAAACAATGCACATTGTATAATACTAATTTAAAACACTGTAGTCTTTTCACATAACTAACAGAACAAATTCTGCAACTCATCCTAAATCTCAAAAATAAGCACTGAATTTCATGTGATTAATGTTCAAGCAAATTATACTGTTTCAAACGTAACAAGGAAATCTCCAATCTCATTGTCTCAATATCACAGATCAGTTTAAAAAAATGAACAAATGTGTGCTAAAAATAGCAGGTAAGAAATGTTGATATAGAAAAAGAAAAATACATCCCTTACCACATAATGCATAAAAATACAGTTGATATTTCTCTGGTTTTGCAAATTTTTCAAAATTCTAAGACATCCCTTCTAAACATTAAATCTCAGTAAGCAACATCTTTTAAAGTTACCAATTTAAATTGTAAACATACTGGGATTTAGTAGAAATGCCATCTTGTGACAGCAGGGAATAAAAGAAAACTGTCCAGTCTGTAACTGAAATAACAGCACTAGAGTCACTGCAGAAACTGGTTAAAGGGAAAAATACCATGACAAATATTAAGAAATTCTTTCAAGATATACTCTATTATTCTAAAGACTGCATGTACATATAAGAGAATGTAGTGAACTACCACATTTTCAGAGTTTTAAAAGTGCTGTAGAGGGCTAGTGTTGAAAACCCTGACTTGCAGTTAGTTCGGGGCCCAAATGAGGCCAAAGATGTTCCCCTCCGAGCAATACTTAGTCTTGGGAAGAGCAGGGATGTCTTGCCTAAAACTCAGTCTGGGCTTTGAGATAGGACAGTGAGCAAAGGAGCAGTGGTCCAACACCAGAGCTGTCTGAGGAATGTTGCAGCTCTTGTGGGGCAGAAAACACAGCAATGTTGCGGTGGAGGAGGCCACATTATAGAGCAGGGTCCGGAAAGACCATGAAGGGAGATTTGGGCAATAAGGGGAATTGAGAAAGAAAGTGCCTGTGTACTTCTCCTCTCCTCCCTTCTAACTGATGAGAGCAGAAGAAGAGAAGGAAAAAGAGGAGAGGAGGAAAGTGAGAGAGCAGTGGACAATCTTTTTTACCTAGAAATACCAAACATTTCAGAATCTCCTGGAGGAGGACTGCTTCTTACCCACCTAGTATCAACTTGTTCCTACCAATGACTCCATGCTAGGATACAACAAATATTATTTCAAAAGCAGCAGCAGAAAAAGAAAGGCGATACAGGCATCCAATACATGAAGAATATTCCAGGAATGAAGTCAACACATCAGATATATTAGGAAGGTCAATGCTGAGACACAATGCAGAAGAGAGGGCAAGAATAAGAACAAGAATGGTGGAGCTCAGGAAAAAAAAATAGCAAAAAAAAAAAAGCAAAAGAAGAATGGGATGAGTGGGTATCTCTGTATATGTGAGAGGTTATGTCTGCACCACTGGGGAGCAGAGCATACTGCACTGCTATATGTGAGTTGAAGGAAGGGTGAGAGAAAAAAGAGAGAGAATGGTAGACAAAGATAGGACTGATATCACAAAGGTAAAGAGCAAGAACAATTCCAGAGGAGATGAATGGGAAATGTTCAGACAATTATTACATTGATTTAGAGTAGAATGCTTTTCCTCATCTTGCACAATTGATCATAGTAAAAATTCCTGGGTTTTTTCTTGAAAGAAGAGACAGGTTGGCCATTTATAAGTGATGATCTGTCCACTGTAAACAAATTGCTTTTTCTTATACTAGCATCTTCATTACTTAGCTAAGCAAGTAAGTCAAAGGGAATATTACCAGAAAACATCCTTCTGTGAATTTCTATAGCTTAGGAAACAAGATATTTAGGCAGACCTCTCCTACAATAGAGATATTTAGAGATCTAGAAATAGCAAGCTTTCCGGCTACACAAAGGACCCCTTTACTGTCCAAGTAAATGTAGACTCCTTTTGTTCAGCAGCATTTAAGCTGGAAAAAGCATCAAAATTCCTCTCAGTCTTTGGACATCTCATGAGGTTTCTCCTGCCTCAGGGCTGCAGGAGCTAACTCTTTGCTTGAAGGTGGAGGTGCACATTAAAAATATGAACTGAACAATGAGAGAACTGGAAAGCTTATCTAAACTGCTCTTAAAATTATTCTGTAAGTCCTGCATCTGTATTGCTTTTATATTTTTATATAAATATATATATTAATATATATTAAACATATCCATATATATTTAATACATGTATTAAACTTATATTAATTTATATAAATTTATTTATATAGGCTGACCTGTTTGGTTACTTCAAGTCAAATGCCCTCTGGACGTTTGTCGATATACCCAAGCTGAACTATTAACCTCAACTATTTGGGCAATATCTTGACAAACCAAACCTCTAATTCACAGCCTGAATACTCATGAAAAGGCAAGGTTACTACAGTACTAGCTTTTATATCTTCCCTGATTGTTAGCATGTCAACACCTGTGAGAGAGATCTTTGCCATATTTGAAATCAAATACGAAATCAAATTTGATTTTCATGCAAATTGTTTATCTCAGCATGTGATACTTCAGGGAATGATTCTAATTTGAACTGAGGTACTTTTAAGAAGCATTTTTAATGTCTAGCTAACTTAGGTCACATACGAAGACTATGTAGTCATTGAGATGTTTATACTTTATGTAAATACATCGTGTAAATGTACCTTGCAATGATTTAACATTCTGGTATAATCATTCAAATAAAAGATACATTCAGTTATAATGTTTGCATAGCAATTATTTCACCTTGGATAACTACAAATTCTGCATTCTTCATTTAATTGTATGTTAGTCCTCTAGATCTCATAAATGGTATGCAGATATCCTTTTTACTATCCAATATTTATTTTTCCCTGTGCTGTGTTTAAACTCTGCTTCATGTTTTTCTTCTAGATTTCCTTTAAAACAGCAGCACATGATAGCTTTGTATCCTGGCAGAAAAAATAAAAAAAGTATACAAAGGAATATTTTTGTCTAACCATAAAACGATGCCAGAAACCCAACAGGGGCCAAACACCATGTTGGAACAAAAATAGTCCAGAGATACACTTTCAAAGTTGAGCACCTGCTGTAAAATAACCATCTGTGTTTAACTGTAATTTAATTATAGGTTCATTCCTTTTGTGTACACTGGAAGGGTCTCATAGGTCTTCCCCAGTTGGTCTGAAATCAACTTCTGGCATTTTGCAAAAGCAACAGACATGTTCTCTTAATAACACCTGCTAAATTTTTTCATTCCCGTTTCAGTAAAACTCATCTGGGATTTTACAATGGTGTTCAGAAACAAAATAAAAATTATTAAATCTGATACAAAACCCAGCATTAATTAATCGCCTGACCTAAAAAGCCATAATTATTGGCTATCAGATATACCACTTCCCTTTCCACCAAAGCAACCCAAGTATCACAGAGCTAAAAGATTTTTTATTAGCATTTTTGAGGGGAAAATAAAATCAGTATTCTCCAAAGTTCCCCAAGGTACCATGGCAATCTATATTAATTGAAAACGGCAGCGTTCTGCACAATACCTCAAAGCAAAATAAAGTGCATAGGCATTAATACCCGCTGAAGCTAAGCCTGTCTACGAGAGCTTTGTTGCAACTAGAACAAAAAAGCAGCACAGCACCTTCTCATGGGTAAAGGATCCAGTCAGAGACCCCAAATTTAATCTTAGCATGGACACTTTTTAACTGTGATCACCTCATTAGGACAAATTCTTCAAATTAACTACCTAATACAACCTTGATTGCAGATTTTTTTTTAAAAAAAGCTATTGAATTGATTATTTCAAATAATTAATGACAAGATAAAGGATTAAAATGTCTTACATTTTCAGTGTATTTTTATATATTACTTAAAATGCAAATAAATTGTTACCTGGTGACTTAAGTCCTATAGATGAACCTTAGCAGCAAGCAGCACTGAAGCCCTTTAGGAGTATTTTAATACAGAGTCTAATAATAAATTGAACATTCAGCCACTAGCAGGCCCATTACTGAGCTTTTACATAGATAAGAATAATGGCAAAGATACATCTTCTGTGAACAGTGGCTGACAGAAATATCAGCATTAGCATGGTACAGAAAGTTTCATAAAACATTAACTATTAAAAACCACTTAAAAAACGTAAACTATTAAAAACTATTTTAAAAACAATATTTTTTCCCCACTCTGCCAAAGTGAGAGAGGTATTCTATAAACTCAGGGATGATGCACAAGAAAAAGACAACAGTGAACCTGGAGCTGGGAATACCACTTTTGTGATTTTTGTGTTTATGCGTTGCATGATGTATTATTAAGTCTCCTGGTGCAAAGCGGTGATTGCCTTTGCATCACTTGGGTTTTTATGTGGGGTTTTTTTCTTCTCTTATTAACATGTCTTTATCTTGACCCACAATTATTTTTTTTTTTACTTTTCTGATTGCCTACCCTATCTTTTGGGGGGCAGGCAGGCAGGGGGCCATGGGGCAGTAGGTGAGCAACTGGGAGGAGTCTTTGCTGCTGGTGAGGGTCAACTCACCACAGAGCTCCTGTTGTTATACCTAGCAGTTTTCCCAGTGACTGCCATCTCAGTGCAACGAAGTATTTTTCTATGCACCTTCTGGAATATGAGTATTTTGAAGAGTAACCTACACTCTGCACCTTAGTAAAGCCTCTGACACCATCTCCCACAGCATTCTCCTGGAGAAACGGGCTGCTCATGGCTTGGATGGGTGTACTCCATGCTGGGTTAAAAGCTGGCTGGACGGCTGAGCCCAAAGCATGGTAGTCAATGGAGTCCCATTCAGCTCACGAGTGATGTTCCCCAGGGCTCGGTACTGGGGCCAGCTCTATCTAATATCTTTATCAACAACCTGGATGAGGGGATAGAGTGCACCCTCAGTAAGTCTGCAGACCACAACAGGCTGAGTGGGAATGTTGATCTGCTTGAGGGTGGGAAGGCTCTGCAGAGGGATCTGGACAGTCTGGACTGATGGGCCAGGGCCAACTTACAGGGCCACTTCTACAAGAAGTGTCGGGTCCTGCACTTGGGTCACAACAGCCCCACACAACATTACAGGCTGGGGGGAAAGTGGCTGGGAAGCTGGAAAAGGGCCTGGGGGTGTTGATTGATGACCATCTGAATAGGATTCAGCAGTGTGCCCAGGTGGCCAATGCAGCATACAGCACCCTGGCTTGTATCAGAAACGGTGTGGCCAGCAGGGCTGGGGCAGTGACTGTCCCCCTGTGCTCGGCACTGGTGAGGCCGCATCTTGAATACCATGTTCAGTTGTGGGTCCCTCACTGCAGGAGGGACACAGAGGGGCTGGAGCGCGTCCAGAGAAAGACAACGAGGCTGATGAAGGGTCTGGAGCACAAGTCTGATGAGGAGCAGCTGAGGGAGATGGGGATGTTTAGCCTGGAGAAAAGGAAGCACAGGGGGGATCTTATTGCTCTCTACAGCTACCTGAAGGGAGATTGTAGGCAGGTAGGGGTAGGTCTCTTCTCCCAGATAACAAGTGACAAGACAAAAGTTACCCCAAGGGAGATTTAGATTGGATATTAGGAAAAAAAAAAATCATTGAAAGGGTGGTCAAGTATTGGAGGTGGTGGAATCACCATCCCTGGAGGTGTTTAGTTCTAAATGCATAGATGCGGCGCTTAGGGCCATGGTTTAGTGGTGGACTTGGTAGTTCTGGGTTAATGGTTGGACTTGATGGTGTCAGAGGTATTTTCCAATCTAGATGATTCTATGATTCTATATTTCTATGATTCTAAGAGGAGACAATGCTGTCTTGGCAAAATATGTTAAGAACAGGTTAGCCATATGGAGCAGCATCTAAGATGAGCCTACAGGCAAGTGCAGGAGGACACGGCCCTAAGACAAAAGGAACAAGAGTACAATTTACCAAAGCTAAAAAAAAAAAAAAAAAAAAAAAAAAAGTTACAGAAAGATAAAAACAGTGCCTCTCAAGCAGAGGAAAAGCAGTTAGAGGGCAAGCAGCACTCTCATTTCTTTTGTGAGTGTTTTTTATGCATCTCTGTCTAAAGAGACCAAAGGAAACTGAGTAACATGATTGATTGACTGATTAACATGTGGCTGGGCACATGACTTCCAGAGTTTTCTCAGGATAAGGAGGCTCACTTGCAACTACATTGCAGTAGCAACACTTCCATCCTGTTTTGTGAATCCCAACACATCTTTAACACAGATTAGGGCAAATTCTTACATTCAGGGCATAGAGTTTCAAAGAAGGGTAAAAAAAAGAAAAGAAAAAAAAAAGTAGATAATTTCAAATGTGCAAGATGAGACCCCACCCATAAAGACCATTAATTTGTTCCCTGCTGTGGAGAACCAGCAATTTTATTGCTTTTGAGACATTCACACTCTGCAAATACTAAGAGAGGGACTCATTAGCTAGGCGGTGAATGTCACTCAGTTCAAGGGCTCCCCTGCCCCTAGCCAGTTCAGCTAGTAGTTTGTAGGACTGCAAAAAACAGAGATGAAGTTCTAGAAACAGGTGCTGTTTGCATGGTCAAGGTCAAGGAATAAGCAATCTTAGAGAGTGGAAGGAGAACAAAAACCCTGAGGAGAGGTAGATATGGGTGCAGGGTCTGTGACTGGGCTCACACAGGGGAGAGAATTGTAACAGGGAAAGGAAGGATTTGGCTCTTGGCCACCTGAAATGGCTAATTCTTGCACAGGATCTAATTTAACAGGTCGGTTGGAGCCACTCTGTACTTTTTCTAAGTTGTTAGACCACTATTCAGAATATACTAAGCTGAACCCAGAATCCCATCTACTAAGAGGAAACTGCAGGAGATGAAAAGGATCTCCTGGACCACCAAGTCTATTCCCATGTTATCACAGGCAGCTGTTTTCATCACTCCAGTAAAAAGCCATGCAGTTTTTGCTGCATGTGTTAATACCATGTATAGCAAGCCTAGCAAGCAGAATTACAGGGTGGGAAAGGCCGGACAACCAGAACTGCCAAGGGATGTGTCAGATCAGACATTTTACAGGTCGGGACATGAGTAAAGTCTATCTGACAGACTTGCTGGCTGCTGCTGCTGACACCTCTGGCATTTACTACTTTCTGCATGGCTATAAGCTATCAGGGGACCATTAGAATAAATAAATCTTACTCTGAAAGAGCGTTGAAGACATAGAGAGGGAGTCTGAAGTATTTTTTCATTTAATGCACCCCCCCCCCCCCCCCCCCCCCCATTGTTTGACACCATAATTGAGGGGGAGTTACTTGTTTTCTTCTCATTGTCCTCCTAATATGTATGGGCTAAACTTGGGCCATACCACAGAATACAAATATAACTTAATTTCCCAGCAATTATAGAATGTTAAACTTCACAGTTCCATGTTTCATTTATTTCTTCTGCTATTTAGTTAATCCTGCTCCTTGAGTGAATGATATCTGTGCTAAGGTCTGCCTTTCACATTTGCATATTTGAAAAATACAGTTCTATCAAAAAATATTTTTTAAAGAATTCTTGTCTCTTTTTCTGGTAACAGAAACTTTACTATTAATTAAAAGCAAGGAACTGGGAAGATATAAATAAATTATGCCATTACTCAAAGAAGTAGTAAGCACATCACCACAAGTCTGCTAGAGAATCTGAGCTCATGAAAGATATGTTGGTACAATACAGACAATCAATCTTAGGGAGGCATCTACCAAAGACGTAGTTGTAGACAAGATGAAGAAAGTAATGAGACCCATCCTTCCTCAATCAAGTGAGCATGGTTCTAACATGGCACACTTAAATATTACTTAAAAAATCTCACTTTGGCCAGTTCTTTCTCCATAAACATATATACACACAAATATAACCAATTACAGAAAGTAAGTTAACACTACTTGCATTTGTAAGAAGGTAACATTAACAAAAAAAGAGAGTGAAATGAAAATTCAGTGGTGGTCCAAATAAAAACCAGAGAAAACCAACAAAAATGAGAACCAGGACAACTTCTGTAACAAATGTCCTGCTGTATCAGCTCAAGTGTTTTTCCATGGTTTAGGAAAAGTAAGGGTATTACTATCAATACATTTCCTCTATTTTAGAACATTGGTCTCTATTCAGAAGAAAGAAAACCATTTAATGCTTCGTAAAAAAAAGTAGTGGGTAGTAAGACACCACACACCCTAGTTCATGATTTCTAAGTGGAAACATGCACAAAACTATTATCAGAAAAAAGTCATACTGAAATTTTGGGTTACAATAAAATTCTGCTGTATGACATTGTACAAACACTTCCTCAAAAAGTGAAACCAGTATGCCACTTTTTTTTTTTTTTTTTTTTTTTTTTTTTGCATACAACAGAGTCAGCAAAATCTAATATCCACACTGAAGACTTCTGTAAGTCTGTGGGGGCAAGTATGTTATGTCATATACTGTTCAAAAGTTAATACCACTCAGAAAAATCTATAATTTTTTGATAACATTGATACTTATGAAAACCTCAGGGAATTCAGTGATTGCCCCAGAAACACTGCTAGGAAACTTGTTACACTCTTTAGTTGTGAAATAAGAATTAATGTTTTAAGGAATGGATTTTTCAGATATATGTGATTAATCGTGCTATAGAAAGCAGTACCTTGTCAGGAAAAAAATAAAAATGTAATGAGCTTGCATGAATGTTAAGCTTACCAGGCAATACAGGTTTCACAGTGTTAAGGACACAATTTATGCGATAAAACTGTGAAGTTGCAGAATACATGGTTAAAAGTGCACAAGTTTCTTGAGTACTTAGGAACAGTCTCAAAATTGCATATGGATTTGGGATAACTGTGAGGTATGCATGAAAGAGAAAAGATTCACTGCTGGTTTGGAAGATATTAAAAATCCCTCAGATAAAGATTTGCATTACTTGGCTGTAGGTTACATATATTTATTTTAAATTAAAGAAAAAAGTACAACCATCGGACCTTTGACTTCTGATTGGTTTCAAGTTTGACTGGCATGTTTATAAGGGACTTTAATGAAGTTATATACTTCAAATGTGGTAAAAAATAATCTTCAGAATAAAAAATGCAATGTTTCCTGACAAGATTAATTCCTTCTTCTCCAAACTTCCATCCATTTAAAATTATTTATAACCATAGCTATTAAGCTTTAATTTAATTAAAAACTCAATCCATGCAAATTGACTTTGCCCCTTGTACTGACCACCATTCCAGCTATAATTGGGATGCAGCAGAGGAGCCACATAGAAGAAAAAGTCAAAACATATCTTAAAGAGTTAAATACAACAGCATGTAGCTGTAGCTGATTGGCACTGAAGGGGATATGAACACACAACAATTTGCAGTATACATCTGTGCAGAGAACTGAGGAAGATATCAATTACTTGTACTTTTTTTTTTTTAAAAAAAACTTGTTGATAGACAAGAGCTGCCACAACTGTGCCACGGCACCTTCTCACTCCCAGGTAAGCACACACAGAGGGAACAGGTTGGCAGCAAAACCAGCTGAAGTCATGGTTATATCCTCCCAGTATATGGCTCGAAAGAGCAGAATCCCCCATGTCCCCTGTAGGACTAAGCTACACTTCCAAAGGCAACATAAATAGGTCCTGCTTTTACTCTGGGTCTTTTCAGAACTGCCAACTGAACAACGAGTGTTCATCAATTGTGTTGTATTTGTATTCATTATATTGATGTTTTCACAGTGTTTTACTGCTGTGGTTTTCCTCAGAAGGGCTACTGACGGGCAGAGATTTCTCACCTGCTATTCCCCCCCTAGACAAAATTGTACTCTAAATTAAAGTTGCCTGAAGAAAAGCAATATTACTTATTATATACCTGTGGAAGTTGAACTTGCACGTAATGATGAGGTATTTAAGTTTCACAATGCTCTTCCCCACAGTATACAACAAATCCCTGGTTTTATGTTAGTTTATGATTAGCTAGGTGTGGATTAAATTGCTTCTGAAACCACTTTTTGTTTGTCTAAACATAGATGCATACTGCTATGCTCCAAGCAGAACACTTGCCTCAGCTTTCAGTAGTTATTCACGGTCTGCTTACCCAGTGACATCCAGCAGATATTCAAAATCATTTGCTAGAGAAAGTAATTGAAACAAATCAGTAAATGAAACTGCATATAATTGTTAGACACTCTGTCCTAACAGTTCCTAATTTGCTCTTCATCATGGATCAGAAGGGATACCTGAGAAGGAGCAAATACCAAATCTAGTTTCTTCGCATTCTGAAGAACAGCGGACATTAAACAGATTCACAGTTTAGCTGCTAAACAATGAAAGAATACTCCAAACACATAGATCTGTCCTTTGATTGTCATTCACTTTCGTACCATTTCAGTTTTAGTAATAAATCCATTGTAATCTTATCTTCAGCTATTTTTATTTTGCATTTCGCCACCTCCTGCTTCCTCACTACTCCCTGGTCACACGATACTTTTATTTTTATTGTCTTTGCTGCTACTCATTTTCTGTTTTATTAGAAAGAGCTTGTTCACACTTTTCCCCAGTGATAAAGTCAAGAGTAAATACTAACTAAAATTTACTCATTTGTAACGTAGGCAGTGAAGAACCCCTTCTTTCAACCCAGCGTGTACTACCTGACAAGTGAGTTTACTTTTTACTTACCATGAAAACGCAGCTTTCTGTTATGATCAAAGGTGTTACACATTTCTTTGTAGTATAAATGGCAGCCTTGCTTAGCCAAGCCACTGCCTGCGCCCACTGATTGCCAACGAAGATGTGTACTCAGACTTAAATAAAGCAATAGTTTCCTCAAGACCCTAAATTGTATCTCGGCCCTTCTTGAGCCTTACTTTTTTTTTTAGCTTTGCAAATCCCTAGTTACTTTAAGCTCAGACATATATTAAGCAAACATCTGAAAGTGAAAACCTATACTTTTTAGGCAACATAACAGCGCCAACCACCATTCAAATCAGATGCCCACAGTATTTCCCGTCAATATTTCAGTGCAATCTTCTAATCTTGAAGTGGATTTGATGTAGTGGAGAACAGTGGCCAAACCCAAATTCATATATAAACCCAGATGTCATTGCAAAAATCCTTCACTTTGTTCACTGAGTTGAGTGAGACATATTGTTGAATATTACTCTATCCTGTGTGAAGCAAAAATACATTCATCAAGTCCTCTTCTCCATTTGGCTGAAATATCTTCCACAATACTCTTATGGAAATGAGACTGGAATTAAAGTATTCCACAGGTTCATTTTTAGTTCATTCTTTTCAAGTTAAAATAGTACAGAACTGTACAGGACAATTTTTACTGGGCTGTTAACATTTTCCTTAATTTGTCCTGAATTTCTGGCATAGGCAAGCTATACTAACTTTCTCAGTGTCACTTTCTTGTAAATCTAGCACAAAATACCTCTGATGTCTCTCAAATGTCTCAGTTTCTACTTGTACCCCTCACAGATCCATAATAATATTTCAAAAACTCATTAAGAAATGCCATTCAGGTGGCATATGTGCAATCCTACCTACAGGTAGGGGGGTTCCTCCTTGAATTGGTAACAAAAGTGGGGATCACACCATGCAAGCAAAGTACAGATAGGATTCAAATGAAGGAAAAAAGCACCTTGACTAAGACTTTTACATGTCATCAAAAAAAACAAGCAAACAGATGCAACTTTGCTTTCTTCCTCTTTTTTTTTTTTTTCTGCAACAGCTGAGAACAAACAGCTCTAGACTCACTTGATAGCAATTCCATACTCATAAGCAGCTGTATATATGATAGATTTAGTCCAGTTGCTAAACTAGTAGAAAACAGGTATTTTATTGTAAGTCTGTCTGAATAATGTAGTAAATACGTTTTTAATAATAACTGAAAATTTAACGTTTTCACCTTACCATTCTCTGAATAATCAGCATTTCTTAGAAAAAGAAAAGACTGAAAGAAACCCTCACAAGTTTAGGAAAGCTGGAACTGCAGTAACATCATCTGCAAACCAGGAAAACTATGTTTTACTATTTTCTTAGTACCAATCTTTTTCTCGCAAGACAACCCTGACCTATGGATCCACAGGTCTAACACCTGCAGCTGTTTCAAGGTGGTCTTGGCTGAAGGAGCCATAAGCTTACAAAACTGAGCATGCAGACTTTAGGGACCACAACAATGGCCACCCCAACAACCTTCCCTTGTCTGGCTGCACACGTTTTCCAGGACAAGTCTCTATATTACACAGTTCCATACCTTATTTACCGCAGACGTGGTGTGTATTTCACAGTGACTCAGGTCACATCTTACAGGAGGTTAATTTTGTACAGAAGATATTACAAGCCTCTCTTTACTACAGAATGTGGTGGAAGATCAGTTAAAGTCTGCTACTACAGGCTTAAGGGAAGAAGCATAAAATCAGTGTCCAAATGACTGTGGGGAGACAACAATATATATACAGGGATGAGAGCAATGCTACAGGAGTCAGAAATCCAGAAGACAGCAAAGGAGGAGCCAGGAGAACACCTACTGCTCTGCAGAGGTGTCTAAAATTCTGTTTTCATCCCTACTCATTAGGTTCCTTCCCCAAAAGGATTTTTTTTCCTCTGGTGAGGAAATATTTACTCTAGTCAGGATTTTTACGAGTAAATATAAGGTGCAGATGAAAATGCCTTTACAACTTCACAAATTACCCAGTAAATGAAAAAGTGAAATTATAGTCTCAGGCTTGCAGCACTTCAGTAGTATCCAGGAAAACACAGTTACACAATTTTACAAAGCCGAGATGGTATTTACACTGCACCTTTTTTCCCAACTAATTATAGCCTCTTCATTTTCTGGGTGCCCAGCAAGCAGTACCTGGGCTATACGTACAGTCTTTCTAGATGCAGTGTTTAGCTTCATAATGTAATTTTTAATTTTTCTGTTCGATCGAAGGGCTAGAGGTCTTTTCGGCTGTAATAAAATATTACTTGTAGATAATCACTTCCCCCTCCTTCCCTCTCAATTCCAACAAAGGAAAGTTTTTGTAAACCTTTTAAAAGCTCAGTTATTTGTAATTCTCTCTTTTTGCCTTTAAGAAAGAACTGTGTTTTCTTCAGTTTACACTATTCACTTAATTTCCTTACAGCTAGGATTGATTAAACACATAATAACTAAACCTTCTCTTGAAAGGCAATTTGCAATGGCTATGCTGCCATGCATTTCAGATTATATTTTTAAAATAACTGTTTCCCCAAGGGTATTACCTAACCTCTAATACCACTAAAAATTTAAAGGTTTGCATTTAAGAATTCAATTTCATATACAAAAATAGCTGTTTATTACAAACTCACTCTTCACATTTCAGTCAAAACTGTTCAAACTCTACCTCTAACATGTACTCCCCACTCTGTGATCATGAAGTTATTTTTTAACCTCAGTGGCTTTGATGAAATATCAGATTGAATAAGACCTCCCAAAGTTTTTCAATACTATTCTTAAACTATTTCAACAGAACTTTTCCAGGCTTTTCATTCACAACAGATGTTAACTGGTCACATTGCTTCCATAGATATAATCTGTCACTTACTGAATGTTACTCTCACTTCCAATGACAGCCTTAGCTAAATTACATTTATTTACATTTTGCCTGAATGCTCAAACATATAATTTCTTAATGAAAAATCAAATGTAAAAAGCTGACAAAATAAAAATAAATCAATCCCTGTAGTCACACATAAGAGTATATTAGATATTAAGTATTTTAATTCAAAATTTTACAAATGCACATCTTTTATTTCATGCAATACTGCATGCATGCATTAGGAATGGTTTATTTAATTGTTTGGCATTTTCACAATTTTTGGTGAGTTTTAATTACTAAAGCAATTAAGAAGAACCTAGAAAATACTTATAATGAGCTGAAGTCATATGCTTTAGTGTCACCCTGGAGTTTTAAGGCACCTGCCATATGTTCTCTTTAATAATTGCTACTTTTGCTTTCAGTAAGTAAGACAATTTATTAACTTGTAGAAGCTTTTGAGATATATGCACTTGTGACTAGAAATGTCACAAGAAATAACGTGAAAATGTTATTTCAGTCTTAAGCAGTCTGAGTTAATACCAGGTTATACTTAAGGACAGGGGCTAAATTGACACATTTCCATGAAAAAGCAGACACCAGATGAAAAATCACTGTTTTAAAAATGTATATGAAAAATTAAGGAAATTCTTCTGAATTTATCAGTCATGGGATTACCAAATCTAGTATGTCTGATTGGGTTGAATTACACCCCTAACACATTTCTGAGTTGTGTTTTCTCTAATACTACTTTATTTATCAGTATTCACTCATTAAACAACAGAGCTTGCTATGCTTTACATTTGCATGTTGCAACAAGCTATATACGAATGTATGAAATTGATACTTGTATTTTTGAGCAGAATTTCTATCAGATTTATACCTGACATTTAAAAAAAGATCCCTACACATTATATACGCTAAAATGCTTCAATTTAAACAAAAAACAAAGAAACAAAAAAGTCATATGACAAAGAAACAGATAGCTGTCACGCTTACTAGGGAAGTAACTGATGACTAAAAGCTTTCCCATACAACTCATATCCACCACATAAAAGAAATGTATTTTTTTATATAATGACATATGTAATTTATTGCATATCCCGTCATCCAAAACTAAAGCTTTAGAGCGATTGGTTCTAAATTAATTGCTAATATAGCAGTTTCCTTTTACTTACTTTGCTGCCCAATAAACACAGCAAACGAAGTTTTTAGTACATCATATTTTAATATTTTGGAATTGAAATTAGCATCAGCTATTCATTCTAAAGCCATGATGAAATGTTTCAGCAAAACCATATGCATTTTCTTGTGCTGAAATCTGGATTGTACTAAAGTAAATGAAGGGTTTGCCATTTACCTCAATGGAGCTGGAATTTCATGCCAACATTTAAGGAAAGAAGCCATCAATCATGACATATGAAAAAGGAAAAGTCCAATTTATGATTATTTTTCTCATCAGAGGCCTCATCACAGAGTCTGTTAAAGCAATTGGCTTTAAATGATTTTAAATCCTGCTCTTCTTCAGGAGCTTCACTGAGGAAAAAACATTCAGCATATCTTAGTATTATTGGAGAAACAGCAGGCTCAATTGCCCTTGTTAAGTACAAAACAGGGGTTAACAACAGATCACCCATGGATCTATATATCTAATCTACATTTTTATGTACACCTATTTATCTTTGTGTCTCTCTATGCATAAATATTTGAAGACAGCAATAGAAGGAAGAGTTAGTATTTCTTTGTACAAAGTTTAAAGCTTTCATCAGTGAAAACTGCTAGAGTTGATCCATTCTGATAATTAGATGAATATTAAATAGGGCATTTCCTTCAGCAAAGCAAAAGTGCCTCTATCCCAACCAAGCAAAAACATCACCGAAGCAACATTTCTAGCATCTTCATATTGTGATGTGCTTTAAAAATATTCTTTTAGCTTGATGTTATAAGAGACAATCCAATTCCCAAGGCTTTGACACCTGCACTCTTAGCAAACCTTTGCCCAATGTTTTTATTAACTCAATTTAATGGAACCTTTTTTATGGTGACCTTAAGAATTTAATAACTCCTCAATGCAAGGACAATACCACCTGCAGGCTCCTCTGGGATTAAACTGTGGTAGTTCAATATGTCTGCAGGAACACACAGAAGAAAAGCAGAAGAAAAATATTCGAGAACTACACAAATCAGTCACTCATTGCTGAGGTTGGGTATTATGCCTGGTTGTGATGTCTGCTCCAAGACATGTGACATGAAACTCTGCATCAGATATATGCTGCAGCCTACTTATTGCTGCTTGATAGTATTAATCTGGCTTTGATCATGTCAGATGTGCTAGCAATTTTCAATTCCAGAGTGTCTTCCTTTCTGACAGAAACTATGCATATCTTACAGATACGATCAATACGTTATTAGTCAACAACCTGACAAGAGGCACATAAATTAATCCCTTTCTGTCAACCCAGCAGTTTGTACTCTAGTGAAACCTCACCCTTGCAGTATGCATGAGACTTATCTTAATCCAATTAGGGTAAAATGAACTTTTTTTTTTCCTATGGCTCTCTCCATCTATGTTAATTCCAACCTCTGAAGACAGCTGCTCTGAGGAAATAATTTTATGCTTGACCTTTTATGGGCAAGGTTAAAATCAGTATAGATACATATATATGCAAGGAAAGTCAATGAGCTCTCTCTCTTACTTCCCCCTTTAACCTCCACTAGTATCTGTAAAATAATGCCAGGGAACACTGCTGATTTCAAAGTGACAGGGATGTATTTATTTTAGTTGCATAAAGGACTCTGTCACTTTGGCTTTACACTTGGTACAACATGTACCTTTGTTTTGCTGAGGGGGAAATTAATACGGAGTGACAGCCCTGTCTGTTGTATTGTAGAATTTGACAAGCAAGGGATGTTAACAGCCTAGAATATGCAATACAAATAATTTCTTCTCTTTGTGATAGTTATCATATGTAATGACAACCACCATTAAGGAAGCAAGATTTGTTCAGTACTATTATTTCTCCAGCAGAAAATACTTCAGATTGCATTTGAACTCTTTTTGGTGGTAACAGAGAGGGGTGCGGTTCTGTAATAATGATACAGTGCATGTCGAGGAGTCTTTAGTGAGGCAGTACTGACTGATTTCTTTCTTTACTCAGTTTCTCTTACAAGAATACATAATATGACCAATGTGGGCCATGACTGTTCTTCTCTCACCTACACTTCCACTAAATATCTCCCCTACCCATACCTAACTGCCCTGGGCTATTTTACATGGCTAAACACCCCATCCCGCTGACTAGGCAGCAGAAGGAGGGTGCCTAGAAGATGGTTGCAACTACAGTGTTGCATTTGTGTTGCAGGGGTCCTGTGCTGCTCAGTCAGCTTGGCTGCATGATTGAAACCAGGGACAGGAAAAGACAGAGAAAAATGGCTGCTGCAAACTACAGTAACAGCCTTCTCATGGGAGCACCTGGGGATACCCTACTTGTGCCCATTTTCCTTACTGTACCATCCCACAGCTGTGCAGAATGGAGAGACTTTGTTTTGCACCAGTTTGGACTACTACAGGTTGTGGGAAAGCACCAGTTTCATACATGTTGTGACAAGAGGCAGGTGTGTAACCACACTGCCCTATATTCTTTGGTCCTATCTAGATAAGATGTATTCATATAAAATGCTAGCATATGATAACATTACCTAACAGCTGAAAAAATAAGAACCAAAACCTTTAGGTTTTGCAGCACAAAGGGCACCAGACTCTTTTCCAATCTGGATTGTTTACATATAACATTATCCCACTAACAGACAAAAGACCCCACAAAAAACCTGGTCTCTGAAAACTCCCTGAGGCAAAGAAGACGAAGCAAAGACTGCTATTTCTGTATCTAGAAAAGAATGATTTTTAATGCCATTTATGGGGCACTGCAAAACAGACTGTAATCATCTTAAAATCAGCCCAAAGGTTTTCTGAACTGCAGCTTTTAGCCTCTGCTTAGTCAGACGTAATTGTAAGACTCATGCCTTACTTAAATCTTTCCCAATTTTATTCACACTAAGAATTTAGTCCTAAGGTTTGTTCCACTTTAATATTATTTTTTTTTTAATCTGAAACAAGCAGCTGCATTAAATCAGGAAATCCTTATTTTCCAGCATAATTAAAAAAATAAAAGAATTTTCTCAAACACTTAAAAGTAAAAATCTCAGCTCTGAGAAAGGACAAGCATAGAAATCTGCAGATCAAAAGTCTGAGGAGTTATGGATGTGTAACCCCTATGCTTATGTCTCATCACAGTATCTCAATACCCAATTCCAAACCTTTGAAACTTTCAACATTATCGTAGCATATCTGTACTATGAAAGGATAATAGGCATTCTGGGTTTGAGCAAAATATTTCTCCAGCTAATAAACATTTACCTTTCTTCATTAAAAGTATATCAACATGCATAATTATATCAAATGCCACCTCACAGCACCCTTTCTAAGCAAAACTATGTGTCAAATTCAGTTCTCAAAAAAACCTAGCTGAAAAAGAATCACATGCCCCTGGCACTAAGTGTCACACCATGAAGGATAGGAAAACAAAGAGGTGAGATGAAAGGAAGTCTCTTTGAAGAAACATTTCCTAAAGGTAAAACTGCATTTCTCTCTTTTTCCTGTACTTCTTAATTCCGGAAAACTTCTTGGCAAGTTGCTCTGTAGATGTTCCTGAACAAGAAGCACCAAGTTCACTGTCAAAGCATAATTCTAGTTATCCTTGATGTCAAAAGATTTAGCCATATCCAAAACCTGTAAGTTCAGGGAAGAAATTATTATTGTTTGGGAATGTTCTAGACAGATTAAAATGAGGTAGGAGCTTCATAACCAAAACCTTTATGTATAACAAACGGTCGAAGTACTGCTGAAAGTTTTTTCTAATTAGTGGTGGCAGATAGCTATATTTGTCTGACTTTGTAGATTGCTCAATTCCCAACATATTTGATCAGATTCATTGATATGTCATCTTGCAAACAGGGAACTAAAGTAGAGTTTTCAAGAGTCTGCCGCAGGACAAAATATTATCTGTATACAGATTTTTACATACAGATTGATATTCACGGGGCTAACATCTGGATTTACACAGAAATGCACCTATGTAGATAACTTAGCAGGCCAACATTCCAGCTAGCAAAGCAGAAGTGGTCAACAGCCCACTGTTCGGAAGGACACTGCATCCAGTTAAGAATACTTACACATACAGCAAGATGTTTCATTCATAATGCCTTTCCTTGATAGTGGGATGCCAATGGAATATACCATAAACACGGTGTCAACATTTTAAAATACCATGTGAATAAGCACATGAAAATTAAGGAATCACCACAAACCTAAATAAAGCCAAATCAAACCATTATTTCTCTAACCTGAATCAAATCCTGAAAGAGCTTGTGTTCCAGCTTGGATTTTGCTTCTTCTTCCATGAAAGTGTGAAAGTAGCTCAGGAGAGATCCTCAGATACCTGGATTTGTTGGTCTGGCTTATGTTGGAGTGAGCAATGCTGTCAGGAAAGGCTGCCTCTCCCCACAAGCAGGCACTAGTCTGCACACTCACTTCACAGATGTATGACAAGTGGAGCTGTGGCCATTTTGCTAAGCCCAAGTAACATCCAACATTGCTAAAGCCTGCAGTGAATACTGCCTTTTAGTGTCCTCTCATTCCTTTATCTCATTTGTACACTTTATTGTTCGGACATGCACTACTGTATGTATATGCCTGTTTCCATACATTTGCATATACAAAGCATTTAATCGTGGAGAAGTATTCAAAACATCTCATTTCTTTTCTGTCACCTGAAAAGGTACCATCTCCCTTTTCCTTACCATTGTACACTACCATTTGTTTTGGCTAAAGTATGATTTTGCAACTTGTCTCTAAATCCATGATCTTACCAGAAAAGTTCAGAGAGAGGGATGAACTGACAGTGGTGATTACACCCTAGTGAAAATTTAAAAGTGGGGACTAAATCTGCACTTCACAGCTTTCTCCATCTCAGATGTTACATTTTCTGATGCAGATAGATTACACCACAGCAACTTGAAAGTGTCCGAGTAAAACTGGAACTGGCTTGGACCGGCACTGAACCTAAATAGTTTATAGCATAGTTGAATCTGAATCAGAACTGAACTGAAAAAATTAGTCATTTGACTCCCTGTCAAGAAGTCCAAACAAATATTTTTCACAAATACTTTCCCTATAACTTAAGTACACTATAATCAGCAGAGAGGTGGTTTTGTTTCATTTTACATATTCATTGTATTGTAATACAAAGTTTAATTATAGTCTATTGTCCCCAACACATTCCAAGTTCTATTTGTGAATGCCCAGTGTTGTTTAAGATTTATGCAAGACCACTTGAAAAACCCCTACATACAACCCTTCTGAACGCTGTAATATTCTGTCTCATAGATGGCTGGCATTCACCTCCTTCCCAAGGAGAAAATTTTCTCCCATTGTAACATTCATGTTTTGTGCGTGGATGGGATGCTTGAGTCAACCTGTTCAGTGATAAATTCTGAAGGAAAAGGAAAAAAAAAAGTCTTCATGTTGTATTAATTTAGAGAAAGAGACTGTTAATCCACTTAGAGGCATTTTTTTAACCTTTCTGAAAAAGTCTCAGTTGCCCTTCCCTCAGTCCAAGTGCCATCTTCATTACCTTATTTCTGCTGCTCTGATACACAGCAAAGTGGGTAGTACTCACTGAGAATTGAGCATACAATGCAGCGCCCCCAGTAAGAGGATAACTGGCATGTGTCTTCAAGTAACAGTGACACCTGAGGCCAAGAAGCAGTGGAAGTTCAACTGGACTACTTTTGGAGGCTGGATATTGATGGGATATTAATGTTCCATATTTATCTGAACTGCTATATTCTCTAAAGCACATACAAATATTAGCACAAGACACTGAAGTAAAACAAATTCATTCTCCTCAAGATGCAGTTTCTGAGGGAGGAGCCTGAGTATTCTGTCTTTACTGCTTTCCAGGAGGTAAGATGGTATGAAACCTGAAGGCAGTGGAAGAAAGCAGTCAATGCATAATTTTTTTAATTGCTATAGTTTCCTGTTTATTGTTTGAAGAATGACTTTGACTGTAAATATTCTGTATTTTCATACAACAGAGGTACACAGTCTCTCAGCGCCAAAACATTCTGCTGCCTGTGTCACAGCAGGAACTCACCAAAACATATGTTCCAGTATCAAAAGATGTTTGTGGTTTGTTTTGGTTTTTTCCTACAGAAGATGCTTTCCTCTACCATTTCATGCTCCTCTGCCTAGAATTGAGAGTGTTTTTCTAATTGGAATAGAGACTGAGAAATCCTGTCATGCATTGAACAGAAGTAAGAATCTCAAGTGCTTTAAAGTCAAGAGCAAATTTCAATAACATATAAATTAAAATATCCTACTAACAAATTTTAGCAATCATAGGGAATTAAATACATTGGTAGCAAGTAGTAGCCATGAAATGAATTTCAGATACTGGCTATTTCTGAACTAATAAATGGAATGACAAAGGAGGCCTCTCAGTACTACAGCATGAAACGTATTATAGCAAACAATTTCATAGCCGCATTTTTTAAAAGCACTATTCACAATGGTAGAATTGTTGCATTTCTTAAAAGATTTCAGCAGTCTTGGGTGTCTCACTAGATACTTTCTCTGTCTTATATTTTAAAAAGTTAAGTATTCCAAATCTTAGAAAAGGACAGGCCATTGTTACTCATGTACACTTGAGAGCTATTTAATACATCCCTTTACAGAGGAGGAGGGAAAAAAAGGAAACTCGGAACCATGTCTGCATCTCCTTGGAGATAGCCAAGGCACAATAGACCAGGTCTCAGAAAGGGCAACTAACACATTATTGCAGGCTTCAAAACTCAACAATTACTTTTTTCTTTTTTTTTTAATCATTTCAAATCTTTTCTGAAGTTTTTTTGTCAAGAATAAAAACAATTAAGCTCTCACCATCTTTTCCCTAATGGCATCTTGAACTTTTACTGGAAATTTCTGATTTTTCTGTGTGCCCAGTTAAAAGGAAAATACAAAGAAATTCATTTAACCTTTTCTTTCATTTCAGTTCACAGCTTCTATAACAAGGTCACTGGGAGATGTGTTCTTGTGCTGGTTTTGGCTGGGATAGAGTTAATTTTCTTCACAGTAGCTAGTATGGGGCTATGTTTTGGATTTGTGCTGAAAACACTGTCAATAATGCAGAGACATTTCTGTTACGGCTGAGCAGCACTGACACAGAGCCCAGGCCTTTTCTGCTTCTCCCCCACCCCACCAGTGAGTAGGCTGGGGGTGCACAAGAAGTTGTGAGGGGACACAGCCAGGACAGCTGATCCCAACTGACCAAAGGGATGTTTCATACCATATGACATCATGCTCAGCATTTACAGCTGGGTGAAGAAGAAGGAAAGGGAGGAGACATTCAGAGCAATGGCATTTGTCTTCCTAAGTAACCATTACTTACACTGGAGCCCTGCTTGCCTGGTGGTGGCTGAACACCTGCCTGCCGATGGGACGTGATGAATGAGTACCTTGCTTTGATTTGCTTGTGTGCATGGCTTTTGCTTTACTTACTACATTGTTCATATCTCAGCCCTGGAGTTTCACCTTTCTCCCTAGTGCTCCTCCCCATCCTGCTGGGGAGGGGAGAAGGGGGTCAGTGAGTGAGCAGCTTTGTAATACTTAGTTGACAGCTGGGGCTAAATCACAACAGTTCTGATTTCTAAGCCTATGCCACTGACATACAACATTGAAGTATTTTGTTTGTATGCTACCTGAACCCAAGTAGCTACATAGAAGAAAAGAAATCACAGTTCAGCCAGCTCATCTCTCCTTTTTTTAGCTTAGTTTGACATCCACCTAACGATGTCCCGTTGGAGCAGTCAGAAGTTTCATGAGCATTTAATCAATCTCAGACAGATTTTCCAAAGATCAACATGCTGATTTTTACAGTAAATGCAGTTGGGAGGGATGACACAGTCTTAATTCTTCCTTTTCTTTTACCCTACTGCAAGGAAGCAGTTTAAGATGCCCTTCTTTTTCCCTATCCCTCTTTTCTCCCTTTCTTTTAAAATAGACTAATAGAAAATATATTGTAATATTGAAAAAGAAAGTAAACCAAAAAAGTGGGAAGTGGGGTGGGGGTGGGGAGGAAAACACACCAGACCCAAGAAAAGCAAATTATTTCACATGGGAAAGTTTATTTACATTTATTGTCACCTTACTTTTAAGAAAACTGATATTTCCCATCAAACTGTCCTCTAGTCAAATTCCAAAGGGCTTACCATGTGAGCAAAATAATCCAAACTTATTTCACTACCAAGTAACTATATTACTAATCAAAATACAGTGAACCTGTAGCTGCAATAGGCTTTGGAATCAACATGGTGAAAACATGAAGATTATTGGCTAATAATAGATACATTTTAGCATGTCATTATATTTTATTACCTACCCAGGATATAAACAAAAACATGCTTGTTGCAAAGCCAAGGAGATTTCACAGGTCACATTGAAAGCAAAGCCCAGTTGCCAATCAGGCAAAATGTGCTCCTTCACATCATATTAAAAAAAAAAAAAAAAAAAAGAAAAAAGAAAAAAAAGACTCAAACCTGGATACTGACATATCTTTCATTCCCAGTCAGTCGTAATGAAATATAATCTTGATAAAGATGATATTTTAAAATCACAGAATATGGCATTTCAAAAATGAATAGTATTGTTTGATTTAAAATGCAGTAGCACTGCCTCAAGCAAAAGTAAATCTACTTCCAACCACAAGTATAAAGGAAAAAATATTAGTTTATGTAAACAATACTCATTAATGAATTTCTTCTTAATAGCAGCATTCCAAGGACTTTAAACTATTTGCTAAAGAATAATAAACTGGTGAATGGTATCTGGCCTTCCTCATGAGTTGTACTAAGTACATTAAAAAGGAATAAATAGACTCTAGAAACTTTGGAAAAAAACCCCAAGCATTGTCAGGTAATTAGTAACTAGTAATTAAACCAGTTTTCAGTCTTGTTAAAAATCTTAATGATTTTCCACTCTGAAATGATATTACTTTATCATCGGTAATAAAAATTCTTAAAAAATAAATACTAAAACTCTTGATAGAAACTGAAGGAAGATTAATTTTGATCCAAAATGGGGAACAGAAAGAAAGAAAGAAAACTGGCTGGTCTTCTCTATCTGCACGGACCATGTAAGCCCACGAAGGGCAGAAAACAGGTAAGAACAAATATTTTTCCCCTTTCCCTTCCACTTATCTTTCCTATCTGATACAGAGGTTCATACTTCATGCTCTTCTGAGGCTAACAAAATTTCAATTTCTGGGTACTTCTAATGAATTTAACATGGCATCATCACACCAGAACTCCAATATTTTCTGCTGTGGTGTGCATTTTTCCCAGGAATGATTCTCAAGGTTAGGTCAAAACCACAAGATTTCATCAAGTTCTCTCAGCAGAAATGTCAGCATATTATTACTGACCAAGAAAATTTATAGCAAAATAAATATCTCAAGGGTAATTTCTTGTTCTATTAACCAAGAGAATATTATTACCAACAAGAAGGCTGATGTGACAGAATACAGTTATGGAATTACAAAATGAATGATACAAAGTCTCCAGAAAGATTTTTTTTAAAAGTGACTCAACTATTGGTGTTCTTGATATTCCAGAGAAAACTCCAGAGCACCATCTGATACGTCAACATGTTTAAAAATAATTTTTTGTATGGTTTATATTATTATTTACAACTAGAAGCCAATTAGTATTGAATACAATGAGGAACAAATTCCCATCTTCCTGGCAAAACAGAATTATTATTTTTCTATATTCCTCTCTAGGAAGCATATCACAATAAAAAAGGGAAAAATCTACCCTCACGTTTAAAGCATTCTGCAACAAACTGTGAACAGCTCAATGTCTCCTAAAAAATAAAAATAAATATTTTATGATAGAACTCAAATAATATGTACATTTATATTACTTCTGTATACATGCAAATCATGCAGAAAAACAAATTAGTATTGTTATATGTATATTACAGGCTTATCACAAAGCATTTCTGCACTGTTTTGTAGACCCCATTAATAGACACAAAAATAAGTGTTCCTTTGATCGTATTACTTGTCATCCATCTGTTTAACCGAGACCTTTGCAACAACAGCTTAAACATGACAACCCCATTTCTCAGATGCTTCTACAAAGTCTTCAGTAAATGAGCAACACAGAAAGGAATTATTGTTCAAAATCTTAAGGCCAGATTTTATGCTTTAAATGAGTGGAAAAGTTTAAGTTGGAAGGCACATCTGAAGGCCTGCTTAAAGCAGCTTCAAAGTGTTATCAGGTTGCTTAAGGCCTTGCTCTGGCAAGTTTATTCAATCTCTAGGGATGGACATTCCACATTCTCTCTGGGCAACCTGTTCCAGTGCATGAGCTAATTGCTACTTTGCCTCATACTTTAAAGAATTTCCAGTAATTTTCCTTTATTTATAACTGTGTATTTTACAATTTTCTAGCACTACTGAAGAAAGAAATCTAAAAATATGCTGATAAAAGTGATCGTGATAACATAGATAAGTGTGAAAAACTTAAGTATAAAATATACATCAGAAAACCTGGGTTTATTAACTTAATTTCAACATGCTGTTATTGCGGTGTCCTATGCTGATCTTTACCATGCCAGCTACTTGTTGCAAATGTCAGATATTGCAGTGCATAGAATTTAGATAATTTCTTGGTTTGGCAGACACCGGAAAGAAATACAGTAAATGGACAGTTGACTATTTACAAAGATAAAAAGAGTTTCCAATCTTTATGTGTTTGAGAGTGTCTCTGATAACCAAAGTTTAGCAGGATGATACAATTTCTCTGATGGTGACCTAGTAACATGTATAAGTCTGCTATGAGGGAGTGCTCACAAGAGCAGCACGCAAGGTCAGCATGCAACTTGAAACATTCCTTCTATAGCCACGTGTCCAGCATGTTTTATACTCTGTGTCCTCTTAGAACCTGCTTTCCTTCAGTGCATTCTCCTGCTCAGTTCAGAAAACATAAGGGCACTGAGGAAATGGGATTGTGTTACAAGTCCCTACAAAAGGGGCAGTGCAGAAAGCAGGAAGCTGACAATGATGCACGTTACATTGGGAAGCACAGCAGGTCTCTCATCTCCTGCAGAGTAAAGCATCTTTAAAAGGAAGAAGATGTACAAATTTACTGGTTGCTACAAAGAAGGGTAAGAAAATGGCCTCATCTCCTTCCCTTGGAAGACCCCGGTATAAAAAAGTTTAGTAGCCCTTAAAATTAAAGGCAGGCATTTAAAATACTGTCCTTTGTGTTCTGAAACTGAGACAATATCTAAAGTTCTTATTTCTTCTGAGTTGTCAGAAACTAATCACCTCTTTCCAAATTTTCTTCATGAAATGAGTTGCCTCTTTTGCAGTTGGTTTCATTTTATTTTGAAATGGTAGGTTCTTCAATGAACTAAAGTGTGTACAACAAGGTAAACAAATGCTAATCTTTATCAGAATAGCAAAGCACCTAGCCTAATAACTAACCACAAATACTTCTGAATAAGTCATAACAAATGCTGAAATTACCCAGCTACTCAGCATATGCCTCTGTATTCTACTCTTTTCAATAATTCCAGATGATATCCTTAACACCATCAAATGCTGAAAGACGCCGCCTTCCACAGATAAGAGATATCCTCTAAACAGGAAATGTTTGTAGTATTAATTTGGGTTTGTTTGAGTTTTTAAAGTTTTCCAGCAATAGTGATGCCTTGTCTAGTACTGCCAGCCATGGGACCCCTATATACACAGAATTGTTTTTCTGCGGTGTCAGAATGAGACAAAGTGACAGTTAAAATGTGAAGGGATGCTCAGATCATGAGTCTTCACATGTTGCAGCGTGATCAATGGTACACGGCAATGTGCTTGATTTAAACAAAACCCAAACCCACAGTCTCTAGAAACCTGGTTTTGTATTCTTATGGCTCCTAGGTTTCGTTGTTGGTTTTTTGTTTTGGGTTTGATTTTTTTTGTTGTTGTAGGTTTGTTTTTTTTTCATCTAAATTAATTTGTGATTTAGGAAATCACCTGATTTTAAAAGTCTTTGCTGTTTTCAGAGCCATCTCTCACACTTAACCTTCTAACTCTCTCTCACCTTCCTGTCATACCATACATATAGTTTTTACAAACTCGCCTTCATTTATATATCTTCTAACAGCTTCTGAATTGATTAGTAATATTAATTGACTGCCAAAATCTGCATGAATAGTCTCATTCTTTCTCCCTGCCTCTTTTTAACAGTTCAATGTTCTTTTTACTTTGTTTTACACTGATTTAAAATAGCTTTTAGTACAATCCTTTGGCAATAACTCTTTCACATTTAGTCAAGGATCAACAAACGTTGGCACAGAACTGCTTTCAAACCAGAAAGGGCTTACCAGGCTAGAGGAATGGCTGTGTTGCTGGATCTCCCGCTTCTCGGTCCAATTTCCATGACTGTATTATTGCAAACTGGATTCTGTTCCTTCTGCTTGCCCTCCGTCACACCTAAAATAAAAGAAGAGCATACATCTTCGTTTTCTAGTGATGGTAGCAGGATTGTTGTTTCTCTGTGTATTAAATACTTAGATACTTTGGCTTTCTTTAGTCAGCAAATTAAAATTAATTCCTTTAAACCTAGGAGACACATAAGATATACCTTGATTTTTCTTACTATAAATCTGTCAGGTGCAGACTTATCCAAAAGGTGAGTGACTAAGAAGCTTTTGCTTTCTTCCCTTCTCCATACAGTATTACTTAGCACAAATAAAAAGACAAGTGACCACACTGTAGGTCTGGAAGCTGAAATAATGTGCTTCACTGCCTCTAACCTCCCCAATTACTGCTGAATTTTCAGTCAAAAACCATGACTGATTTTATAACTCAAATACCATTTTATGTTCTTTAGTTGTTATTTAACAGTGGTTATTTATTCTTTGGTACTTGAGAGCCATTTTTCAGTAAAATCAAATGAGCAAACTGAATATATTGCAGGTAATCCAGTGTAAAAAATCACAGCATTAATTTAATGAGAACTCTGTTATCCATTTGGCAAATGAGACAGTGGAGTGGCACTGACATATGTAGAGCAGGGACCAGTCAGAGATGAAAATACATTGATTCATGAGTGGCAAAGAGCAGCTTAATGTGACTTGCTGATAAAACTGTCACTGATCTTGCTCTCTATCTGGCATTCCAAGAGAAAATGATGGGAAAGCCTTTCTGTGCCATTAATGACCACTGAGTAAAATGTGCCAATGAGAGCTAATAATACACCTGCATGACACAGACCATTAAGCAGCCAGCTACAACAGTCTCAAATAACACAAACAAATGAAAATGACATTAATGGTCAAACCCTTGTCTTATTAAGCTGTTAAATGCTTTTCAGAATAATTAATATGACCTGGAACTGATCATTCAAAATTTTAAACAACTGGCTTGTCTGCTTTCTCCTAGTTAATAACTATTTAAACCACCACTGACAAAATGTGAAACAGTAACAAGCAGAACTATGCAGAAGGAAATGCTTGCGGATGAAATTCAGAGAGGCTAACAACCTGCAGAATTTAACAGAAAGGACTTCTACCACCGTGAAAAGCCACTGCCATAATACTCTCCCAGGTATGTACATAAAATATGTTTTGAGGTTAAAAGCACCAAAAGTATAAGAATGAGAAATAAATGCAGCATCCTATTTATCATTTCTTTTCCCACTGCACTGGAAACATCTGTGAATATTTTGTGATCTACTGATAGAGATTTTTGGGTTTTCTAAATAACAAATCTGACACAGTTGTCCCCTCTGCACACATGGAGCTGATGCAAGATCTATCTGAAAAGATTTGGAGATACCATTCCTGTGGTACAATCATCTTTCCTATGCCTATATGAGGAATTGTATTACATTCAGCCTTGATCACAGGAAGGAAAAAGACAAAAGATTCCTGAACAATTCCTCCAAGGCATGTGATACCTACTTACATATGCAAAACCAAGAGAGAGCTGTTTGCGTTGGATGTATTACATCTTCACGTATTATGTTTTTTAAAACCTCTCAGATGGAGGGTGTTGACAGGACCACAGACAGACAGCAGCCCCCTGTGAGGATACAGTCCTCCGCTCTGTGTATGTCCTGAAGGCTGACTGCCTTGGGCCCATGCAAAGGAGGACACTGTGCTTGTTCCTCTATAAAGTGTAACATTATCAGCTCCTGCTAGTCTCATTTCAGGGCTGGGAAAATCAGGTCAGTTACCTTGGCTAAATTTCAGAATCAAGACACTTGGAGATAAGCACCCAGCGAAAGCAAAGCGACACACACACAGCTGACACCAACAAAATGATGCGCACCTAAAAATTCTTGAATGCTGAGACAGGGGGCAGGGGCTGGGACACAAATGTTTCTTAGGAAGTGAGACTAAAGTCAATCCTTTAAAAAACAAGGGCAACCCCCTAATTAAAATAAATTATAATCTCTCAGAAGTCTTAAAAATCACTGCAATTATGTTTAATCTCACCCCATAATATATTTAAGGTGCCTTTTTGCATAACTCTGCTCATACTGATTAATATTAAAAATCTTATTGCAGCAGACAAGACTGATAAACTAAATGTATGGGTAAATAAATGCACAATTTAAATAGTTCCAGTACTGGAATTTAGTGTCATATTTTTCAAATATCATTTTAAACCCAACTATTCTTAGTAATTTTTGTTGTGAGAATAATGATAAAATGTTTTTATTAGGAAATCTTAGATATTATTTAATGCCAAATCAGTTCAGATGTGGAAATGCAATCTTATTTCTTTAAGCAGACCGATAAATTTATAAGCCTTTGACAATGCACTTTACTGTATAACTTTTCATTAGGAAAAAAACCCCAACAAACAAATAACCACCAAAACCCGTTAAAATCAGAACTATAGAAATTTAAACATTCATTTCCAAATAACAAAAGTAGTCCTTTCATTTACTTAAGGGTCTTGACTCTATTTTGTGTTATAATGGTGTAAATTCAGTGTAACTCTATTCACTTCAAAGAAACTGTACTAGAATAAAGAGATAATAAAAAATAAATAAAGCAGAGGGCAAAGTTTGTGCACATTCCTTAAAATTAGAAGATAAAATTCAGATCTCTTTTACTGTGCAGATTCCTACACAACGTAACCTACTATCTTCCCACTTTTCCCATTTCCAAGTCTATTAAAATAATCTGTTAAGTGAGAGGTGCTTTAAATGACTCTCTTGTTCTCATCTTCCATTGCAATGTCATCTACTTAACTTGGTTTAGTTCAAGTGCATCTTTATCATTCTATTCAAATCCAGCCACCTTGCTTTTTTCCCTTGGCTTGCTTCTTTTTTTTGCTTTTGTCAGTCTGGTTGTAGATTCTCTTGGGTAAAGAGCAGCTGTTAATATGCACAGCATCTCCCTCTGTAATCAGTAGTTCTGAAAGGCTGTTACTAATTTTCTCGAAGGACTACTACAAATCATGAATAAGTAGAAAGCCTACACCATTTCAGGAAAGCTCTGCACCCTGGATATTAGATTACATCCTTTTTATTTTCCACTCTGTGCATCAGTTCGTACACTAGTGACAAAATAAAACCTTGGTCATGTATATACAATTTAACCCAAAATGATGTTCAGCTGTCTTCCTATTTGATTCAAATGGGTCCTTTTTCCTTAATGTTGTGTGCAAATCACTGCATTCTGTGACAAAAAGTGAAATTATCTTGCTTATCTACTTGTTCCCTTCAGGGACACATTTCATTAAAAGCCTTTCTGGTGAAGTATACTCTTTCACAATCCCTCCAAAGAGATGTAAAAATGATCTGATACTGTAGCTTTTGCACTGTCTCAAAAAATCAGTACCAGGATTATTGATATTATATAAAACAATGCAACATAGAAGCAAATCCCTTTATTGTGCCAAGTATTTTATGAATTATTAATTAGTCCAATACACTTTTGCCTGCAATGGAAACATTAAACAAGACAAAAGTACTTTGAAAGGTGAAACTTCAAGTGGTCTTGCCTGGCAAGCCTACAGCTGCATTCATATTTACAATAAAATCTCTCTATTAGTTAAGTTTTATCTGAATCATTATATTAAAATGTATAAATAACTGTAGATCTATGGGGGTTCAAAAACGTGAAAGCGTAACAGCAATACATCAGCCAGTGAGAGGATTCAAATAGAAAAAGGAAGAAGACGATAGACACATTTGGATGAAGCACAGCTGCAGTGTCTAAAAATATCTCTGCACAATGTTGTTAATGGCTTACTGCATTGATGTATTCAATTTGTGATGTCTAATGAAATATAGCACTCATCTCAATATTTTATCATAAGCTTGTATTGGTTAAAAGCATTTGTCTAAATGCCTAATATTGATGATGGTACTCCTGTGTTGTATTTCACTTCACAGATTTGCAAAGATAATGGCACAGATAAATTCTAGGTATTTCAGACTTTGGCAAGCACACTTTGAAAGGCAAAAGACAGATTAGTAACAGAAAAGGCCAAGAGGGTAACTCAGTTTCTAATAGAAATAGTGCAAGTAGCAAATAATTGTGCCATAATTAAAGAAAATAAAACATGTCATCGTACTTCTAGTGGAAAAAGCTGGAAAGCAATCACATCTGGCATTAATAGTTCCAGTGCTCTGTGCAGTATAAATCTAACAAACTAGAAACAAAGGCTATACTTTTAGAAAGAAAACATTTAGGTGTTCACACTGAGACTTTGCAAGTCTTTTTCTTGCCTCAATGTCCTCATCAGTTTTTAAAATTTATATAAAGCTTGAACAGTCTTATAAAAAATGCATTTATAAGCAGTTCAGTGTTCACTAGATTGCATTTGTTTATAATAAGGTCCATACATTATGTTTTTATAACACAGAGAAAAATCACTATCTCTGTTCTTGGTGGCAATGAATAAAAAGTACCGTAAAAACAGAACATATTTGGTGCAGTTAATAACCTGCCATCGTCACTGGACTGTTGACCCAATAAAAATATCTTTTAAAAACTGTCAGCAAAACAAACTGTTGTTTGCCCAGCTGTATTACGGTTTCACTGGAATTCCAAAAACAATTCAATTAGCAAATGCATCAAGAAGGCCAAGACCAAAATCACATTTACCTAAATCTAAAAACATTGTCAAGCACAGGTTCATCGCATAGCCTGGTTCTTGGTTTATCTGTTCTGTATAAAATACATCTTGAGACTTTGACTCAGGTTTAATTTGGACAAAACTTCAATTAGCATTAGTGAAATGTGCATGATTCAGAAATTCAAGATTAGCCCAGTATGTGGACCCCATAAGATCATAAAAAAGTAAACAATTCAGAGAAACCATTGGGGAGACCATATTTATGAATTAGAGATTAAGCTTTACAAATAGTAGCAACAACTAAATGCTACAGAAATGCAAGGTTTCAATGACTTCACATAAAGTTGTTTTACACTCATGTGGACTATGCTGCCTTTAAAATATTTCTAAAAGTCTCAGAGCAGAAAAGTGCCTGATGGCAATGCGATTACAGTGTGCTGGTCTTTGGTATTAGTATTTCTGAAACTAGTTTACTAGTTGCATTAGAACTGACTCAGTTTGCTTTAAGTACTATTAGTAGCTGAACAGCTGAAGAACTCTACCTTAAGCCTTTGGCCTTCTATCAGCCTTGGCATGAAAAAGCATAATAAAACTGGATATATATATAATATATATAAATAATTAACTGTCTGTATCACATAGCTCTGACTGTGTTATATGGGTACCCATAACTGCATCAAAATGAGTTTTTACATATATTTATAAGAACTACCAGTAGTATCTTACCCAGTGAAACAGTCTATTTTTAATTCTCCAGCTACTCCAGAAATGACTGAAGGAAAACACCCCACTCATTCATTAAATCTCCGGTGTTCCCCACTTTCAGTTACCTTATAGAACCACACTGAAAGAAACGTTTTAGGACACTTAGGTGCAGAGCTGCTGTAACAGAGTAAACTGGCACTGCATTGCCTTCAAGAACAACACAGCACCACAGACTCAAGTACAAAGGAAATATGACCTTGAAATTCAAATTTCTGTACAAAAATGGAGTCACTTAGGATTCAGGGCTGAGCTTTGGTCACAAACCTCCACTGTAATCCTAAAGCAATTGATTAAGTTCCAAATTTTGCCACTGACCCATCAAAATGTTACCTCACCCCTTGTATAACTACTTGAGCCTTAAATAAAAGATTTCTACAGAAGAAAATGCAGAAAAGAGCAAAATTGTCCCTAACTCATGTGGGGATAGAACCATTACCTGAATGCCAGACTTGTCCGGCTGGCCCATTTAGGTATTAGTAGGATAATCTACTACTGCATGTATGTGCGGTACTCAATAAAACTAAGTGCCAATCTCTATGTAGAGACTGCATGTACTCCTGTAATAGATATAAAAAATGAAGGGTTCAGGGGAAAGAAATGTTAAATATAGAAGATACAAAATAAAAACCTACACCACCAATTCTTAATCACCCTACATAAACAAAATACTACTATTTCCAATCAGCTCTACTGCCCAGACTAAGAACAGAATATTTCGTTTGGAACTAGCATCTATCAACAATTATATTAAGCAGTTTGCACAGGAAAATGTATTTGTTAACAAAGACAGTAACATTACTTGTAAAGTGTTAGGTCCAAACTAATTTTCATAAAGCCCTCATGATTATTGTTTCCTGGAAACATTTAGGCTTCTCTTTGACTGCAGTAGGAGAAGAGAACTCAAAATCTTTCACCTTCCAGTGCAATTTTTTACTTAAACAAAATAAAAATGTCTCCTTCCTAGAGAAGAGAGATATTCACTGGTACTTACAACCATGTTTGCTTTTCTAAATAATCCCCAAATATAAAGCATTGCTTTTAATTTGTAAAATTACAAGTCAGGTACAGGGCAATATTTTCCAGACAGATGGTACAGCCCTTGAAGGTTCTATTCCCATTAGATGGTAATACACACACACACGTCATGAGATGCAGTAAATCTCAACAAGTCAGTCAACAGGCTCCGCTTTGTTCACAAGTAAGCCAGTATGAAGGACACCGTTTCCTGAAAAAGCCCAACTGTGCTATAATTTGAAGAAATACTTTGTTACAAATCTTATCCTGACTCACAGGCTGTCAACAAGCTTGAGAGCAGGTATCACTGGGTACCTCCATGCATTAGAGCACAACCTACTTTCTCATCTTTCCTAACTGTCTTAAAGTGCCCTGAAGTTGTCCAGCAGAGTGCTCAGTTAGGTCATCTGTTTCGGTTCTGTAACTCCAGTGATGCCATAGCCCTGGCTACCCACAGTCCTATGCCTGCTTTCCTTTTAAACCCCATCTCATCTGTAGGCTTGGTTTCCAGCCCCCCAGTTTAAAGCTCTCATTACTCAAGTTCTCTTTTCCTGCTGCTGAAAATTCATGGTAGATTTTTATTTCCTTGGCATATGAAAGTGAAGTGTTCCCAAAGTAATAATCCCCTTTGTATGTTGCTCCAAGCTGGTGAAGCAGTGGTTGCTGTTATCCAAAGGACAGCAATGAAAACATGCAGCCCTGGCTTAGTGTATTATTTTTCTGCCTGCACTTGCAATGTGCCCAGAATCCTTGTTTTCCTTAGTTCCATGTCAGTAGCTTTGTTTAAAGTACAAACTTGACAGTTTATTTTCTTTAAGGAATTTTACTTCAGGATTTCTGCTAAATTTGGAGTTTGTATAATTCATTCACAGATAAAATTCAATATTATTACCTTCATGTTAATATTTTATTTTGATATTGCAGCATTCAAGCATGTAACATTTAATTTGCACCTGATATGCTCAGCCAGGCTGGAAAGGTTATCAGTAAGGACACCTCCCCCTGCCCCAAGTTATTTTTCTCATGGGGAATTCTAAAACCTGCAGTCTGAAATCAAAAAAGAGACAAGAAGTAAAAATACTTCCCTTGGCTGAAAAGGACTTAATGTTTTAAACACTAATTTCTGACATACTTAGTTCCCAAGAAACCCATACTGGAGAACTGAACCACTTGCATAAATGGTACCCTATAAGAACGGCATTACTTAGTGCAAGTTGAACATAGAAGTAAACTTATTTCTTCCCTTATGCACCAAACACGGGAAAATCACCACTTAATCTTTGGCATTTGCTCTTTATCTTGTAAATCATGCCTCAGCAGGGAGATTTGCTGCTTGCCCCCATAAATGTAACTTTTGAACAGAATGAGCTCCCGTTCTCTCCTCCCTATAAAACTGGAATAAAATAACTACAAAAATACTGAATTTTTATCTTTACAAAAATCCTGAAAGAAATTGATCACTTAAAATACAATTAAAAACCAATAATTTTGAGCATTCTGTCTCTGAAGTACCTGATAAAGTTTTTTCCTTTACATTTCTCATGGAGTAGTTTTCAGAAATAAATCAAACCTTTGCAAACTAATTCATTTGCTCTGTTCTCCTGTATTAAAGAAAAATTCTGTATACCCCAATCATTAGCTGAACACTATGTAGCTATTACACATTTTGCATGCATGTGTACTCTGTAGATCAACATGTATCTTATGCTTAGCAACGACTGCTATTCCAAATCCATAACTGTGTGCTGCTGCTCAGGGCAGCCTGTGGTCTGTTTTCTCACTGATGTGCCTTTGCACACACCTTACAGGTCTCAGACATTAAGGATTGCTGTCACTAGAAAAAAAACAATCTTGCAACTAGTGTGGGAAGAGTCCTGTAACAGCAGGCATCAGCAGGCAGAGTTATGTGCACACATATTTTCAAATAACTCAGCTAAATGATGTTAACGGAGTTTAAAACATTCCCAGCTGCTTCTGTGTAGGTGTGGCAACATTTGTTGTTTCAAAACCTGCATTTAACCTTTTTTGCTGTTGCTTTTTTAATCAGGCACCCAACTTTCAACAGACATAGGCCAAAACATTACAGCCAAAATCCCAATTAATTTTAAGATTTCAGCTTACCAACAATGCCACAACACATCAACATTGTTGCCTTGATTGTTTTTATTTTTTCCTAGTGGAAGAATCTAGGATTTTTTAAAAGGACAGCTGAGGAGGCAGCCTGTCTCAGAAAGGAAGCTACTGAGCTGCAGTGACTATAAAAGAGGGGAAACAAAGAAACATACTCCTTTGCAGAAAAAAAAAATAATAACAGGCAGTTAATTTTTATATGGTAGCCTATTAAAAATTAATCAGAGCTAATTCTAGGTCTATATTAAGACACAGATTTTCAGTTGTGTTCAGAGCATGTTTGCCCTTTTTCTTCAAAAAACATTAATTAGTGATCAAGATAAAATTTATTAACCTGTTGAATAAAAACCTGTCTGAGAGCCATACATTAACCAGTTTAGCTTGAGTCAGCTGCACTTCATGTTACTCTAAATAAAGTTTTAGGTTAAACTGGAAATTATCTCCTGATCATGTTTGTTATCCATGAAACGGAGAGTGGTCTGGATTGACAATACTGGCAGGTTTCAGTACAGTGACAGCATCACTGCCACTGTAGGAGGTACTCTGAAAGCTACATTCTCTCTGACCTAGATTCTAAGGCCAGTCAAGATGATCAGTCAAGGAGGAGTGCAGCAACCCATCTATAAGGAGTGCTGCTGCTGGGACCAAATTATACCTAAACTGCACTGGAATATTTATACTTCCCACATTTATTTCCCATGCTTTAAACTCTTGGACTACATTAGAAACCTGGAATAGATCATTCCAGTTCATCTTACAAGAGCCTCTTCTCTCATGCAGTACCATGGCAGTCTTCAAATGTCCAAGACAGCATTCCAAAAAATCAATGCAAAGGACCTGCATGTCTTTGAAAACTCGCTTCTAAAATTTGATGTGTTATAAAATTTCTTTCAAAAAAGTTTGACCTTCCAGTGTAAACGATTTAGGATGTTCTAGGTAGGCTTTCTAGCAAGTATTACAAAGCAAGTTTGTACCCCAAAATAATTTTCACTTATTCTCCCTTTGGTATCGTTAGAGTCATCTCTTAATTCTCTTAAATGTAGAGAAAATGTAGTTGCTAACACGGATGCATCAGTTATACTGTCTGAAGATAGAAAACCCATGTGTTATTATAGTGTCAGAAATAATTCAGTTACAAAGCAGTCATACAGGAGAGAATGCTCTTAACAGAATTGCTTCAGTTTTACAAAAAACAGCAGAGAAAGCTCATTGCAACTTTTCTTAAGCTCCACAATAAAACCATCTGAATACACATTTAGGATCATTTTCTTCTGGATCTGAACCATTAGGGGCTCTACCTATCATTTATACCACTAGATGCCTGTTATTATAGCAAATGCCTTAATATGAAGAGCTATAAGGGATTTTTAAAATTATTATCTTCTTGAATTACTTTGGAAGAATTTTTAGGCACTAACTGCCTAAAGCAAAGAATCAGGTAATTTTATTACCATCTCTAAGTCATTTTTTTTATGTTATCTTTCTCTTAGTACCTAAGAATTAAAGAAGTAGCAGAGCTAGGTAGAAATCCAGTGATAGGTGAGATGTTGCAAGGAGGTTCTAAGCACTCTAACATGACACTGATGTTTAGGGTGGAACACCCCTACTATTGTCTTCAATATACTCTTATTCTCACAGTCACTTTGATAATGAAAGACTAGCTATGCTGCCAGTAACTTTTGGTCCTGGTTGAGCACAATTCAGAAGTTCCTATAAAAAGCATTTTGAGACTATTTGTCGTTTGGAAGAGGAGTTATCTGCAGCAACACTATGTATCATCCGTTGTCTGCCTATCAGTTTCGTTACAATAATCCTTCAAAAGATCTTGTTTTGCAGTGTGAGGGGCAGGCAGAAGATAAAGAAAGTTCCAGTAAAGTCAGTAGAGCTTTGAAACCCCCATGACTGTAATGAGAGCCAGATCCTTGTGAGGTCCTAGAACCGTCATATATTAAGCCATGCAGTAAAAATATGGACTTGTTTTTTATCAGAATATTTTCTGGAGTTAAACACAAAGACTCCAAGTCCCTAGTGTTCATACTATGCTGAATTGTTACAACCAGGCATAAGGAAAATATATTAGAACATGTCAGAAAAAACAAGCCAACTTGCAGAAAAGAAATAAGATGCACGAAAAATTAATTTCCAAAGAATCTGTACCTTTTAAAAACTGACATGAATTTACAGCATTGCATAAGCAGAATTAAAAGACAACACAAACTCCAAACATGACCAAATACATGAATTAATATGGCAGAAGACAAAATAACATCATACTACTGATGAGAGATTAATGCTATGCAAAGACAGAGCCTATCTAATCTTTATTACTAGTGACAGCTCTCAGTTACAACCATAAAAATCCACTGAGCTCCATAGCTCTGTTCCTCTACATACACATGGACTGAACCAGTCTGCTAGAAGAAAAGCTCAAGAATTCAAAATGTTCACAAGCCATGCTGCTATCCAGCATCTTTTGTATGCAACAAGTACTAAGATGCAATGCCATCAAAATCTACCTCTTATTTCATGTATGAAGAACACTATCGACTTTAATTTGCTAGTTCCATGGATTTTTCTATGGAATTCAATGACAATTGCTTTAATATGACCTACTGTGGCTGGAGTCTTCTATGTAATAACCCAAACAATTGCTAATAAGCGATCACACACTAGAAAAACCTGTCTATCTGCTCTAGTGACCCAAATTGTAACAAAAAATTCACTATACAATCAAGAGCCAAGAGTGAGATTGGACTCCTAGGTCTTGAGGAGCAAGGAAGATACTACATTTTCCAACTACTCTAAAAAATATTTTTAAGCACTGGTTTTAAATTTTGAAGGTAAATTCTAAATAGAAAAAGGATATTAAAAGATTTTTAAAATAATAAAAATCAATCAGTTGTCTTTGTAGTTGTTTGATATCCCCCTAATCAGACAGTTACATTAAATAATGTGATCAATTTACATGTAATTTAATGTAATATTTTATGTAATTGAATATAATGAAACATATTAGAGCTTAGGTGAATAGTGACAAATCATAATTTTACTTACAAGTACAGTAATTACTCTTATTTCTAAACCAAGAAGTAGCTCATTTGAGGGTGGTTGCAAATATAAAGCCAAAACACAGAAAGCAGAAATTCAGCCTTGGATACTCACTTCTTAAACATAGGTATAACATTTGAGGACTGATTTTCACTCAGCTCCCTACTGGTATTTTCAAGGAGATTATCATTCAGCAAAAACACTGAACTACTTTACGGTCACACTTTTTACTGAGAGAAAGCTCAGTAAAAGAACCATATATGTTTTTTGAAATGGGTAGGAACCAAGGTCATCTTGATCGCAGATGGTAGAAGTTAACTTAACTAGCAAATTCCCTTTCCAGTGTGCATCTTTTTAAAGTACGAGCAAATCATGATGAGCTGATAAAACCTTTAAATCTGAGGAACCTTCTTAACTTAGATTAAAACCTCACTTTGAAATAACAGGAAAACAATCTCTTCTCACTTACCCATCTTCTTTTACTGCAAAAGTACATTCATGTACTTAAACAAGCAACTGATTTTGCATATGTGCTTCGATTTTAACTGTGACAAATCAGAACAACTTCCCCACTGGGGCAAGAGCTATGGAATTTAAGTTGCAAGTGAGACAAAGGATGGAATGCTTGTCCTTTGGTTGTGTAACTGGATGTCAGAGCTGTGCCCACATGTACACCCCGCGGCAGCATCATACAATTGGCTGCTGTATGTACACACTTTCATTCTTTCAAAGTCTCTAAAGTTTCTTGGTTGCTCACCTGTCTCGATGAATACAGGTGTTATCCTCGGGGTTTAGGTTGTCCGCCTGGTCCAGACAGCAAGACGATCGTTCAGCCAAGCCGTCTCCTCCGGAACACAGCCCTCTTCCACGAGCTGTCTTTTTTCCGTCCTTATTCTTCCAAGGCTTCGGAACACCACCACAGGGGTCACCATTTGAGGAGATTGAGGCACGGACTCCCTGATCTGACTAGAAGACCCTTCATGAGTCCATATACGTCTCTTTCTGGGGATGAAGCCTGATTCCCCATGACGGATTTCCCACAGCTCACCTCTCAACTCTGGAGGGATTTCAGGCCGGCTCCTGCTTCCTTTCAGCAGATCATTCAAAGTTCTGTGGGACTCGCTGCATGTCGCTCAGACAGGCGATTCGAGAGCCCTTCACGTTAGATCCTTAAACGCATCACGTCGGGGTCACCAATTTGCGGCGAATGAAGAGACGGGACGCAGCTTGATGCAAGCAAATGTCAATTTATTGTACAGAAGCACGAGTTTTTATACACTTTCAGAAGGTGCGCGTTTTAAACTAATTGGTTCTTGAAGCTAAGCCTTGCATACTAGGCAATCCCCGATTGGTGGTTAACTACCAGCAATTAACAGCAAGGTGTTATCTTTCCTTGGTGCCATCCTTGGCGCCATCCGTCTCCCACTCCCCTGTGCTCTGTAAACATGCCTCATCATGTTAATTGTTGTCTAGACAAGCTCGAGCACATTCCCCTCAGCTAACTGACTGCCATGCATGGTCCTAGTTTGCAGACCGCTCCTGCACTCCAGGAAACACAATACATCTCTGAAGAAGGGCCATGAAGGGTTTGCATGCCCAAACCTGAATTTTTACAACTACACCAGCTGTTAATAAAAGATAATGCCTGAATCAACAATTCTTGTCATGCCTACCACCCTTAGAGTGCCAGAGTTATACTAAAGGACCATTAAAAACTCTTTTCATAGTAGATCTAAAGATCTGGAAAAAAAGTTCAGTGTTATTGAAGTAGGAATGTGAAACCATTGTCTAGATAGGTTTCCTTCTCTCAATTTAGAATGGCAGTTCAATACAGTAGAACCAGCTCTTGTACTGATAAAAATAACTTCCAAAAGTGTGTGACTGAAAAAACCTAAAAGACTCAAAAATTTAAATTAAAGTGTTGGGGTTTAGTTTTTGTTTTAAATGCACATACATTAAAAGCTTTACTCCTTTTGTTATTATTTAGGGTCATTGAACAGTTGGAATCTTGCTTTAACATTTTACCTTAAATATGCAGGTCCTAAGCAACCTTTTTTCACGTATAATATAAATAAACAGTATACCAAGTGTATCAGACAGGAAAAGAAGTTCATAAGCCATTATTAATAATCATTAGTGATTCCTATAAAGAAGGAAAATCTGCAGCTTTTTTTTTTTTTTTTTTTACATTAATTTTTAGCTCCCACTTGAAACTTCTGACTTTGAAACTCAACTGGTTTTTTCCTGTCAGGAGCACAGATGAACAATTTCACTATACAGAAATTATGTTATGTTTATTTAATTAAGACTGCAGGATGATGAAGAATTAGTATGAGAAATTGCAAAAACAAGCGAGCAAAAAAAAAAACCACCCAAAACCTACACTAGTATCTCAGGACAGAGTCTTAATATTCCAAAGTTTTTTCTCTTATTTCATATAGATTACTGACCCACAATGACACAAAAAAAAGAATGCTAGTTTGTATTTCTTCCAAAATTCCTCTTATCAAGTCAAGACCCTATCATTTTTGCATGACCCAGTTTTGGACCTCCTGAAGGTCATGTCACCCATCATGCAAGTCTGTTATCCATTTAATGAAAACTGTGCAATTACTTTCAAGCATAATGTGAAGACTATATTTTACTTAAGCTAGTAATGAAGTGTGCAGGTGAAACTATTGGTTCTTTACAATATAACTTGCTTTAGTTGAAATCAGCTCATTGGATCCCTAGCTTGATATAAAGAATCTAACCCTAACCGAAGTTTGTGAGAAATCTATAATACATGTCTAAGAAAATGCAATTGAGTTTCTGAACTAGAGCTTTTATAATTTGGTATGACACTTTAAAGTCCATTTTGACTGCTGCTTCCATTATTTCAGGATTTCAATCTGCATTTAGAATCTGAAAGTGGAGAGAGATCTTCAAACCTAAACTTGAAGAGTGGACTAAATTCAAAGGAAGATTTGAATTCCAAGCACACCAAAGATTTTGTATGTTTTACTGCTTTTTTTTTTTTTTTTTAATGGCTGCAAGAAAACAAAATAGTTGTCGACAACACGTGTCCTAAAGAACAGTGGCCAGAAATGTACTTTAATTCACCTCTTTACAGAAGGCTAGAATATGCTATCCATTATTTGAGGAGACAACAAATGTCATAATAATGAGCTAAGGGAAAACCCCTATGTGTGGTATTTCTCTGAAACAAAAAATCCCAAACCAAAAAAAAAAACCCCACCATTCTTTTTCTCCTCTTCAGTTTACCGATAGATGTCAAATATGGTTAACCTTCATTGATTTTCATCCAAAAAAAAAGTGAGTTTAAATAAAGGGCAAGTAAAAATATCCTCTAGAGGGAATACAAGCATTAGCACACAGAAGTAACAAAGAGAAACAGTGACTGAAGAAACTGAAAAATCAGCATCTAACAACATCAAGGAATTTTAATATAAAACTTACAGAGCAAATTTATACAATTCAGGTTTAGAGATATGACTACACTTCGATTTTTACAAACCCATCTTTCCAACAGAAAGAAAAATACTCTTAATTGGCACTTAAAAAGCTCTGTTTGTACAGATCTTTAATAATCCTTCATAAGACACAAATGACATTTTTATGGAAGGGTAAGGGAGCATGTTTTTATGTAATTTTACATTTATGTAAGAGAACACAGTTTTTAAAATGAATTTCTAAAGTTACAATATTATACTATTATAAAAGTAAATTTAGCGTGCTGAACATTTGGAGAGAAAAACAATACTTTGGTTTCAGATTGTTAACAAGCCTTTTGCTCCAGTAACTCTTATTTGCAATTCCCACATGAATAAAAACAATCATATTTCCAAAAGTCTAATTGGAATACAGTTCCTGAAACTTGACTTATTGTCCTGTGCATCTTTTAGTCCTTTGATAAAACTCTAGAAAGAGCTTTTACAAATTGTTAATTCCTATTTAATGTGACCCTAAGAAATGTCACACTGAATTTACATTAATTTTTCTGGGCATGATATTACAGTGGTAGCATACCAACTGCCAATACTACTAGCACTACAAGATTAAGTTCTTTCAAGATTATTTCAGTCAGAAAACACCATGCCTCTCCATATCCGTCATATTTGCCAGCATAATTTTCTTATCTTCCTCAGTGCCATAAAATCAGTCTCAGACTATTATTTCTAAGAAATATCCATCTTCTACTGTAACTACTTTTTTATGAAATTATCTGAATAATTTACAACATCTGATGCATATATCCTCTATAGTACAGATGCATTCTTTTTTGTCACTTGACTTTAGGGTAGGACAGAGATGTTAAAAGCTAAATCTGATTAAAAATGCCTATAAAACAAGGGATGAAATTTAGGTATGTAAATAAAGTCTAGAACCCTGAATGTGGTGCTGAGGGTCTCAGCAGACAGTGATGTAAAAATCTGGCAGAATTCACTTTCAACTGCACCTCAGATGCTGAGCTGCTTAAACTTTGTATTTTGTACGATAAGCAAACAAGGACATTGAAGCCAAGTGTCCCACCTTGGAAGTATGAAGCAGTATCTCTCTAACTTAGATCTGCATACCTACATTTCCTCTAAAACCAGGTACCTATTCCCTCCTCCTCTTTTAAAAGACTGAAGGAAGAACTATTTACCTTTTCCAGGTGATGGTACTAAGTCTAATAGTCATAACACCCGTACAGGAAATAGCACAAGGAATCATCTCCTCTGTTTTTCTGAGATACAAACCCAAGTATTCATCCAGCATGGCTTGGGTGAGGGCTATTCAGTTTTCCAGCTCAACCTAAAACCCAGATGACAAGTCAATGTGAAATTGTATTCGTATACTGAAATGCATTCATTCTGACACACAGGGTTGGTTTGTTCTTGTAGTTTTGCTTGGGTGATTATAGAAAAATAGGACAAAATACATTTATGCCTTTTTCCACAGAATCTCTGCCACAGCAGGTGTGAAAAAATACCTATTGAATGTCTCCTGCTTTAGCCACAAAACATATTGAATATTTTCTGCAGCCGAGTGGTCTGAAATGAACACAGCCAAATGGAGCACGTTATAGTTAGCGCCTTAGTACTGTATCAGAGATAAATCTGGTTGTAAGGGAGCTAGTTTTAGTTACTCACTGGCAACCAGGTTCTCACACTTAGGCTGCTAAACAGGACAATTTCTTTGTTCTTTTCAAATGTCCTTGCTAACACCATTGTCAACTTTTCTCTCAAATCCAGCATAAGTGTTATTGGTGTAGCCATGCAAATATGACTTTTGCTGTTGCCAGTAGAAGGCCATAGTTTTTTGTGTCTCGGAGAGCAGGGCCGCAGGAGCTGTCTGGGCTTGTACTGGCCAGAGCTGGATGAGGCTTACTGTCCTGTGGCCAGTGGTCTTGAGCCCATGGGCTCCTTAGCTCTGTGAGTGCCAGGGCTGTGGAAGCACCGGCAGCTGGGGGTCAGTGGGTGACCACCCGCAACCTGGTGCTGGCTGAGGCTGGGGCAGGAACATGAGCAACTTCCAGGCTGTGGCTGGGAACCACTGGGAAGGCAGAGTGATATGAAAATAGGTAAACACATGTAGCCAAGACCGCAGGGGAGCTCCGCCCTCCCCATGTACATTATACATTTCTAACAGAATACATCATTTTGGAGATCTAGATTCTTGTATTGGGAAAGCAATGAAAGCAGCTTGGGAAATTTTTGGGTTGATTTTCCCATGCCTTCTGGGAAAAGAAAAAAGGAAAATGAGTGAGTTTCAGTTTAAATGTCTGGTCTGCATTCAGCCTCTATTTTCTATTCAAAGAACATGAAGTATAAGGAGGAGCAAAGGGAAGGTCTACAATATGCCTTTGCACTTCAGCTTGGTTTCCATTGAAGTTACTGGAGAGGAAAACTGAGACACTTAAATGCCCTGAGTTACCCAGAGACATCACTGTTGGGATATGTTATCCACTTCCTAACAACCAACTAGGGCAACTTCGAACTTCCAAGTAGCTTTTTTTAAAGACTTCTGCTACAAAACACTACACTGGCTTGAAAGACATGCTGTTCAAAATCAGAGGATTGATCAGAACTGCTGCCATCCTGACTTTGCAACAGTTTACCCTTTCAGCGCAAAGTGTGCCATGTGGACCTAGTGTCTCCTCATCATTGGATCAGAAGCTAAGACACATCTGACCTAGCAATTTCTGCGTCTTTAAAATGTTATTAGCTTACCCTAATAAAACTAAGAATTATGGTATGTCTGGCATAGTAATGATACAAAGGTCATCTTTTTCATAAGATGTGAAAACCATATTTATCCCATATTCTGAACACAACAGCATTTGTGTCATTCTGCCATTATGGTAATGAAGTACCTTATTACCCCTAAGTGCTGAAAAACTCTGGTAATACTGTAGAAAAAGACAACAAGGAATTTCCATCCAAATAATACTGTCTTACAAGGCTTTTGACAACTGCACTGTTATGACTCTGAAAGACAGTTAATCATAAGTTGCTCTTACCCATAAAATATATCAATTGAATTTTGAAATGTGACATAATTCTAAATTTATGCTGTTGTTTTGACACACGAATGATTTGTCACATTTCTATCTGGGAGCACCAGTTACCTTTAGGGGAGGTAGGAGAGAGGAGAGTAGTTTCTGTATTTTGATCCAGAGTGGCTCGGCTGGCAACTGCCCAGCCACCCTCCAGGCATTTCCTGAAGGAGCTGCCCTTGCAGTGAGCAGGGAGAAGGGCTGTAGCTCTCACTTGGTGCATGAGAGCTGGTTACATAGTTGGCAATAGGCAACTGTGTTGCTACACCGAGTATTTAGGAATATAGAATTGTCACTCTAATGACTTATGTGTAATGTTATCTTTAATTTAATACATCCTAAATTCCTTGTGAACTTAAAATACAGTGTACTTCCATATGACTCAAAAGCCCTGTTCTGTTAATTAAGAGCTACAGACCTATATAATGTGTTAACTTAGGGCTGGACAATTAGCTTTACATTGTTATAGGAATGGAACTGTGTTAAATGAGCGAGAAGAGCACAGTATTTTGTGGTACATTGACACCCCAATCTATTTTCAGTTACTCTGGTGTAATTTGCTGTAAATTTATGATGGTGTTAATTAAGATCAGAATTTGGACTTTGAGGTTTAATCTACCTTGTTTTGTGTGCATGTCTCATTATAACCGAGCATAAACTGTTATTAAATTATTTCTATGGTACAGTACTGATTAAAATGCTTGGAGTTTAGTTACAGGCTTTTTTGATGTTGCATTCCTCTGAAAGTATTAAATGATAATTTTATATTTTATTCATGTTCACACTTGAGAAAAACTGTATGTCCAAAAAAAGAGAAAGAGCATTTAGAGAGGGGTAATTACTCACTGTAATTTAACTGTGTTACTTGGTCTAATTTCCTTGAGCCTGATCCTATGCCTACTAATACAAACATTATTCTTGAAAGTAGAAATAACAAGATTTTTTCAATGTTTAAAAATGATACACAAATGTTTCACTTCCCCCCACCCAGAAACTAAAAATTAAATTGTATCGTAACTAACAAGTGAATTGAAGCTTAGATAAACAAAAAAGTTCTAACTACCTAAGATTTAGTGTTATAGAACTAATTCCGTTATGTTAGAGTTTGAACTTGTGAAACACAATATCTGGTTTTTAAAACCCCATTTTATTAGTGTAATTTTAGAAGCTTTCTCCTTTCACTAAGAAAAAGATCTTTCTGCTCTAGTATAAGTTCAAATACAGTTTCCAGCCATGGGTTGGGATTTTTATGGAAGTAGCTCATCTTCTGAAGGAAGCAGAGGCAAGGCACCTATCATTTCACAAAGTTGCAAATCTCTGGCAGGTAATCCTGGCCTAAAATATGGTGGCTTAAATAAATAGATAGTATAAGCAATATTTCTATCCATTTGCAGCCTTTAGGAAATGTAGTCATTATTACTTCCCAGGCAGATCTTCAGTTGGTTTCAACTATACCTACCAAGTATGTCTCAGAAATCTAGATCCTGGTCCTGCCCAAGGATAGAAAGTGACGGTCTGGGAGGCTGCTCACAGGTACGCAGTGGCAAGCACTGCAACTCAGTTTCCCTAGCAAGGTACCAGGTCCCACATTCTGACTCAGATGCCAATTCTGTCTGCAGCATAGATCAAATTATCTTACAAATAAGAAAAAAGAAAGGAATAACTAATGCCTAAGGTTAAATTTCTCCATCAGTATTGGCCACATGCGCAAACTAGCAGATGTTGAAAAATGACGAGATGCAGCATCTTCAAGCTCTGTCTTAAAGATATATTGGTACTTTCAAATGGCCACATGCTACTGTCTCTTCCCACAGCACTGCCTCAGCATAGAGCACTTTGCTCCGGGCCCGTCAGCTTTGCTGGCACTACCCTGCCTCATACTTATCAAATAGTAGGAGTTTCTTTTTAGCTGGGAAGCTCTTGAGAGAACAGTTAGTGCTGAGGATAGGTTATGCCTGCAATTCTTGTGGTATTTTTGGTCCCTACTCCTGGTTTTCTTTAACATTTTCTCAAACTATTCTACATCATGAAACACTGAGCTTCTTAAAAAACATCCAAAACACAATCTTTTCTTGGTGCTGTATTGCTGCAGCGAGCAGAATCCAACCTGTACATGACACATTAATCAAGGAATATTTCTGAAACTGGAAAAAAAGGATTTAAGTTCTTCTCTCAGAAAAATATGTGTGGATAGCTCAGAATGTTAACACATGTTATAGATACAGTCAGAAACGACAAGAGCAATACGTACTCATGTTTTCCTTTACACTTAAGCTGAGTTTAGGAAAAAAACTGGTGCTAAATGCACTCGGTTAAAAATGTGTAAATTCTTTTTTCTGTCAGGATACCAACACAGCGAAGTACATAGTATTTCCAAAAGCTTGAAGCACACACAAGAAGCCTTGACTTAGTATGATCACTTTTCATATGATGTAACTTGCATGACCTTTATCTGCCACACCTGCCAGGTACTGCAGTGATCAGTCATCACCCACACATCGCCTTGGATACTATCTACTCAGCACATAGAGTCTGAGGCTTACTCAAAACAGTTATTTTGAGCACTGCCTGTACTTACCACATATTCCAATGCAGAATTCAGTCTGGATAAGCAAGACTTTTTATCAAAAGTTCGTAACACGGTAAGCTGCCACGTGACCTTTAACAAACCTAACCATCCAGGGATTTATGCCTCCTTGGAGCATTTGCTTGATGCACATGCAGCAAATGTTTGCTCAAACTGGGAGATATTCCAGGTGCTGCAAACACATATATTTATTAATCATTCCCTAGAAATCTATGGAGATATAAATGTGGAATTACATAGCTTAGTTCAGATCATATATTATGTTTTTGGATGCAGTCTCAAAGCCACAGAGCAGTAATTTTCTTAAGAAAGATCTACAGGAAAAATATGACTTACAGAGACCAGGGCTTAGTTGCCATAGGTAATCATGCCTATCCTAAGTGAGCAATATTAACCATTGAATCAGGTTTAACCTGCAAAGCTGAACGTATGAGATACTGTTGCTAAAAAAATAACATCTAGCTTTTGGAAACAGATGAGAAAACAAACCAAAATCCAAAGAAAACTTTTTTTCCCACATGACCAATCAGAAAGACAAATCTCATTTTTTTGGTCATAATTTTGATGTCCTTGTCTTTATTCTTAAAGAATACATCAGGTCATATTTCCTTAGACAAAGGAGAACTCAAAACAGAAGGATTTTTCTTAATACTGTGCCTCTTAGAGTCAGCAATGAGCCCCAAAACAGCCACCCGCCTTTTCTGTCTTGTTTTGAAACACGACACTGACGCTGTTATTTCCCCATTACTCACTCTATCTGCCTTGCAGAACTTCCTGTTGTTTTCCCTCATAAACACATGCATTTTTAATCAGCACCTAAACCGCATGTTTATTTTATCAGTCTCCAGACCACGCACTTCAGCCTTAACTCAACCCTGACACTTTCTATTCTGGACAAAATTCATGACAGTTTTCAGCTCTTTTACAGAAGTAGATGCATATTCTTTTGTACCTATAACAGATGAAAAGGACCAACATGTCCCTTTCTACTCCTGATGATAAACTGGTTATTACATTTCCAAATGTTCCAATCAGTGGTGCTGAGGTTTCAGAAACATGTAGCAATACAGGAGTAATTTTTTTTGTTTGTTGTCGCTGTCACAGCATACTATTTCTTTATTCATGCCCTGTTGCCCGTATGGCTCCACAACTGCCGGATATCACAATGACATAAACAAGACGCCAGAGACCAAGGAAAGGACAAAAAGGAAAATCTGCAAAGGGAAGTCCTCAGTTTGACATTGCTGCCAAAGATTTCCAGCTACAGCCTGGAGCACGAGCAGCACGCAGCATACATTGACTACGGGAGCAAGACATTATATTTCCCACCACAGCAATTTAAGACCCCAACTTGATAGTGGCTCATATAGTTTAGGGTAATTTTGATGTTTACCAGGTAGTAAAAGGCCTACCAAAGTCAAGCCCACAGAACAGCAGTTTCGCACCCTACATCCCTGATACTCACTTACAGTCCCACCACACCAGCTGAGGACTCCCACACACCAGAAAACTCTTAGAGCAATGAACCATTTTCTTGCCCCTAGTCATGCATTAACAGACAAGGCTACGTAGCAGCATATGAACCTGTAAGTCTATCCACACATCTAGATCAAAGCCAAGAAGACATTTGTGTCACAAGTAATTATTTAAATGTCTTAACTCTAACAGGTGAGGCACTATTAAGGTGATTCCAGCAAGACTATACATCTCCTTTTACACGAAGGTTGTTTTCCCTACTAATTAAAGTGATAAAAAACATATAGGAAACCAAGCTCTGTAACGAATTAGTAATGGACTTCAAGATTACAAATACTCTAAAATAAGTAGGGGTTGAGGTTGCCACCACCACCCACCCCAAAAGACTTCACTAGGAGGTGGAAAGGAAAATTAGACTTACGCAAATGTGTCCAGCTTGCAAAAACAACTGCAAAATTTATTGTTCCCTCTTCTGTTTGTGTGTATTAAGGATATGTACTGACTTTATGGAATTACTTCAGCAAGCTGTGAATGATGATGCATGAAATGAAAAAAATTCAGTCCAGTGCACAAGAAGAATACAGAGAACAGTAGGCAGTCAACAATACACTTTTTAGAGAAGAATAGATATACACCACACCTTTTTGGATGCAACTGTGCCGAATTCAGTGACAATATCTCATAGTAAGTAGGGGGCACTTCCAGGTTCTCATCAGACAATCAGATTCCAATTCTGCAAGACAGCACTGAATAATTAATTCCAAATTCATTTTTTAAATCTAATCGAGCAATATTTTGTCTCAATTGCAGGTAGTTGTAAATAGAATCAGCTGGAAGCCTAACAAAAAGATGCATGACCATTAGAATATTGGCCAGAAAAAAACAGCTGGTCATCATCTATATCCCACGTATCTCTATTTTACTCATCTGTTTAATTGCAAGAACAGGCAAATTCCAGGTAACAAAGACAAAGGAATAAACCCTCTTTGCAAACCTCCAGCCATTGACTACAGTCTCAGTCATGATACAAAGCCCTATCTTTTTAACAAACCCATTCATTAAGAAGATTAAACATTTCACCACCAGGCAGGCATCACAGAATACCTGTTACAGAAGACAAAAAAGAGACTTGGATGAACTCCAAAGCAGTGGCCTCTTTTCCAATTCCAAGACACAAGACATTACTCCTGTCAGTCAACATTTCAAGAAACAAGATTACCTATTACTAAATACTTGCCAAAACTAAGATAGGTTGCTTTGAATGCATTCAATTTAAAAAAAAAAAAAACAAACAACAAAACAAACAAAAAAACCCCCAACACCAAAACAAAACAAAGGAGAAATCCACCCATGCCTATATGAGATGACAGATTTGAAAGCAAAGACACTGAAAGAGGCACTCCAGTGTTTTCATTTAGACAGGGAAGATTTGTCTTCCCTTTGCCTTTTTTGGAGTGTAATGTATTCTAGAGATATAGTTGTTTGATACCATAGGCCTTCAACACAGCTGATCTTTATGGAGGCTGCCTGAAGGTATAATATGAAGATTCCCTGTATGTCCATGTTCCAGGTACACTTGAGAGTGCTGGAGCTTAAGTCATCGTGTGATTAGATGCAGGTTTAGAGCAGCTGACAGAAGAGGTACCTTTCTCCTTTAGTATGGAAGGCAATACACAGGAAAGCGAACTGACTAAACATATTTACCTTCGCAGAAAAATGGTCTTTCTTCTCTTACTATTGAGAAGAACATTCAGAAATAAGTGTCTTCCAGAAAGCTGTCAACAATATATTCTAATTAGAATCACAGACACCATGAGGGTACACAGTGCACACGTGTAACTACAGATCCAATGGTCTTGTAAAAGGGAGCATGATGCTAATCAGCATCTCATTGAGTGTGCAAACCTCTGCCGGTGATGTGTAATGAGACACACATAAATGGCGCTGCCTGAAAAGCCAGGCAGATGATTTCCACTACAACAAATATTTCTTATTATTTCCATGCAGTACACAAAAACAAACAAACAAAACAAACCACCACAGTTGAAGTAATTTAAAAAAATATATAATTATTCATAGCCTACAAAAGAAAAACACAGACAACAGTAATGGAAAGGGGCTCAAATATTGTTTGTTTCTTTATTTTGTATAATACAAACTGCATGAAATTGCCACACCATTTTTGACACGCTTGCAAATCAGATAGTGTAACACATCTTGGGAAATTTGCAGTTCAAAGACACAAGAGGCTGTTTCTACAGAATTAATGCAGTCTGAACTTTGTGTGTGAAGAAAGCTAGTTATCCATTATAGCTCCCATTTAAGACAAAACCTGGCAGATAAAGAAAAGCTCAAAGTAATTGAAAAGATACACATTTAAATAAACAAGATATAGACTGGAGTCTTTAAGAATATTTTTAAGCAAAACTGGTTCCCTAATGTGTATCAGTATTTTACTGGTAAAAAAACCCCACCTTTGACATATAAAACCCCCTTCCATTAAAAATGTTTCTATAGCATTAAAATAACATCCCTTTCTGTCTTGGCTGAGATTGAATGAGAGAGTATTCTGCCCAATGGTTGTGAACATTACTGTGTAACTCCTTCCAGGTTCCCTTGACATTAGGCATCACTCTGTTCTTACAGACCTGTTGGAGATGCTAGAGCAGGACCTTAAGTTGAAACCCACCTGCTACATTTTTTTCCTTCAAAAAGCTGCTAGAGTATCTGCCTGAGGGCAGTTTGCTAAAAATCTTAGCAAAAGACATAAATGAATACCACCGATAAGTTTCAGATTTCAACTAAATATATTACTAAGTGTGTACAAGAGAAGCAGTGGAGACAATAACGTAGTGTCCTACATTCACACTCACATTACAGGGACTTAAGAGACATATTTAGGACCAAGTGGACAAGACCTGAAATATGGACTTCAATTTTTAATACACTTGCTAGAATAATCTTTTATAAAAATGTAGAACACAAGCATCAGATGGAGAGGTGATTATTCTACTGCCAGTTATTCTGTCAGCCCCTTACAGTCCTTGAGAGAGGAATACAGTTGATTGCTGCTTAGCACTGAGAAAGGGAGAGGACAAATCCTGGATCCCTGTTTAGGATGTAAACAGCATTAGAAAAGAAAATTTAATTGAAACAGGGTAACTGAAGCATTGAAAAACTGCTAGCAAAGTTTCGTTATTGCTCCAGCAAGAGAAACTGTAATACACAGTTTAGGCCTTAGCCTAATATTAAATATTCTACTGTGAGGGTTTGCGTTTGGAGTTGGTTTGTTTGGGTTTTTTGTATTGACACTAGTTGGGGCAGAAGTCTGTGAAGTCCTGGGAACCTGCCACTGATTTTCAGTAGGGACATGACCTCCAAGCATCTTTTCAAACTAAAGCAGATGTAGCACTCTAACAGTGTAGCTGTACGGCTCTCCTTTCTCCCTCTTGGCCAAAGGCTGTTCTAGTACTCCGTTCAGAGCAGACGGTGTTCTGGCAAGAGGCAGACAGCTTCCCCAGCTACGTCACTGGAGCCTAGCAAGGGGGATGCCTTCTTGTCCCTACCAGTGAACCTGGACAGGGTCCCAAAGCAGTTCAAAAGCCCTACTGCTCAGCCTGTCAAGGAGGACTTGGGTCATGGCCAAAGGCAAAAATCTCATTTTCTAGAACCTTCCTGGCACAAACATGGGAACCTTGAAAAATTACTGCAGATTTTGGGGTGGGATTTTTTTTGCAGGATGTTGTACTTCTCTTCCTGCTTTGCTTTTGTCCGGGTTGCTTGAGAGTAATGTTGTGCACGAGGATTAACCAAAAAGGCTAATTTTTCAGCCATAAAGTCAGACCAACATGTTCAGCTACAAAATAAAAATGTTTAAATGAGAAATAATAGAGATTGTGAGGGGGAACTGAAAGATTGTTTTGCATCATTTTGTTTTAACACAAACATTTTTTTTCTACTACGAAGCAGGATTTTTTTTTTTTAATTAACATTAGACAGCTGCATCTATCATTTACATTGTTTTGCCTCCACCATACACACCACCACCACCACCACCCAGCATCTCAGATACAATCATCACATCTGAGGAGAGTTGGGGAGCAGAGCAGACTTAGATGGGACAGCAGAAAGCACTGTAGTTGGCATGCTTTCCCAAAACAGCATCACCTGTTGCCGCTGGCACAGGCTGGCCTAGACTATTTATTTCACCCATGTAGCAGAGAAAGAAAACAAAATCAGCTTAATAGCCAGTCCTGCCTGAATTTTTATTAAAACTTCATGAAGAAAGTTACAGGAATTCCCTTCTTTCCATATTAACTGAGAAGTTATAAGTTCATCAAAGCCTTGTAATTCTAGTAAGCAAAGCTTACAGAGAAAAAACAAACTCAGTAAATGGAAGCTAAGGCTTTTGCTCAACCACATTGTAGCCCAGGAAAAATTAATCCTAGAGCTTCCAGCACTGTGATCTGTTCCGGTTGAATCTTGTGACCTACATGCATCACAGTGAAATAATGCTTTCAGGTTTGTTTGGGTTTGCTGGGGTTTTTGTTTTTTGGGGGTGGGGTGGGGCTTAATTTTGGATAATCTATTATCAATCTATTTAGCTTTTTAGTAGTTCCTGTTCAACTGTGAAAATGGATTAAAAAAGACCAACTGTTTCAACTGTCTTGCAAGAGAAAATAACTTCAGTACACCTAACCGCTGAACAGAAAATAGCAAAGTTTTACTACCTCAGATAATTTTCATACCTGTTTATTTCTAGACCAATAAAGGAAAAGATAATGACTTGAAAGTTTAGAAATGCCAGATATGTTAATTTTTTAATTAATGCTTTTAAACTAACATGGCATTAAAACTGCCATACAAATGTGTCAACCATTACTGTAGTAAACATATATATACAAAACATACATAAAACTCAAGCAATGAGAAATGCGAATAGCTACTCATGCTTAAATTAAAAACATTAATAAATATCCTAAATCAAGATGTTAACTAAATATCAAATTCAAAAGTCTATTACCTTTCATTACGCTTCTCCTGTCAAAGGCTGGCATGTATAACAATTGTTCCTGAAAAGTTTCTTGCATTTTTAAAAGATGCACAGATAGCTGGAATCCCTGAAATATTTCATTGTTAACACATAGGTAATCACTATGATAAAATCCTAAGGACATCAAAGATTTTAGAGCAGAATAACTTGAATAGCTAACAGGTTTACATATACAAAAAGAAATCCTGGCCCTGGTCACGTCAGCCCTAAAACTACTATAAACATCAAGATAACCTGAATTTCATCCTTACTGTTTGACAGCTTTGCAATATAGATTAAACAGTTCCCCAAAGCATGTGATTTTTTGTATTTTTCAAAATTAAATCAGTCATTAACGTAAATTTCAGAAAAAAAATATATGTTGGTTGTTTTTTTTTTTTTTTTTGTTTAGTTTTTTCCATAACATTTATCCTTAGGATCTTTTTCCAGATTTCTACAGAGCCAGCAGTCCTTCCACTGACTTCTCTCCATTTTGGATCAAGTATTTAGTGATCTACATCTCACATTAAAAAACTTGACTTACATGATCAAAATACGTAGGGACTTTAGAATAATCACACAAGTTGAGATTTCTGCAACAGTTAGCAAGAGTAGTGTGAAACCAATGAGACAAATCAAATTTTAACATAAAATTGAGTTCAGAACACAGCTGCAGACCTTAGGAGGGAAGATGTAAAATAAGGGTGGAGTGGTGTGTTGTAAATACGCAGCAAATACTTCTTAGTATCTCCAAGGTAAAGTGAATAGTGAAATTAAACGACAGGAACAGATCAGAGACAACAGATGGCGAGAAGAATTTTGCAAGAGACGGTCAAATGGAAAGATCAAGCTGTGGTTCAGTAAACACAGAATAATCAAAAGCAAACCATGCTAATTTTGAAATTTCACGTTTCAGTGTTTGAATTACATCCCTACCCTGCAATATATCTCCTCAAAAAATCTAAATAAACCAGAAATCTGAGCTAATAAAATTTTTTACAGTGTACAGATATATTAATTTATTTTTATGTAACTTAAATTTGTGAACCATGTACTATAGATAAACTGAATGATTTTGGATGTCCTGGTATATTCAGAGATGATTATTGAGGTTCCTAAGGGATACTCCTTTAACTTTTTAAGTAGATTATGTATAGATATCTTACATTGTAGACGAGTTAAAAAAGGCACCGACTGAGCATATTCCCAAACCACTACAAATTTCCCATTAAACCTTGCTTGCCTGTTTGAACTAAATGTAACTAGCACTGATACCAAGGTTTTGGGTTTTTATTATTCTTATTGTCGTTTAGAGTGCATAAGAATAGAGAAAGTACTGAGTTTAACATCATCTCCTTTTCAGATATTTATTCTTTCAGGTCTCACAAGCTGTACACCCACTATTGACTCTGTTACAGCACTGGCAGGATTATATACTTCAAGTTTACCATCCGCATCTACTATTTGTTCTCGTGGGAAAGAAAACACTATATTGCCATTACAATACAAGAAAGAATTAGACATCTCTCTGTCAGCTTACAACTCCTGTTTGAAAGCCCATCATACTAGCATGTCAACTATACCCAGCACATGTACAACTGCAAACACTAAAACCATAGGAGAGCAACCTTTGTAAAACCAAAAGTTTTTTTCAGCTTTAACTTTCCACCCAGAAAAGATAATCAGATCTGAAAAGCCCTTCTACTAAAGGTATTTACAAAAAAAATTCTGACCATCTTCAGGAGTCATTCTGGTATCAGAGAAGATAAATTGCTGGAAAGAAAACCATAGTCTGCTGCATTCTAAATCAACAAATGAGAAATATTGAGTTATAATTATAGCTCCATACAGATGGTAACTAGTGTAAAATTCCATTACAAGTTCCCCTTTGCCTAATTTGATTTCTCATACATTAAACAAAAACCTCCAAAAAGACTGACCAAAATATAGATATGATTTGCTTGCTTTGGAAATAAAGTTTGACAGATAAGGAAATCTTGCACCAGATCTCAGTAGATGTTAAGACGGCTAACTTTTATTGCTAGTTAATCCAATCCAATGGTAAAAACTTATTGCATGCCATAACAATAAGGTGCACACACACTGAGAATGAATGCACATCTCCATATTTTCCAACTTTAGACCCACATTGTTGTAAGTATAGAAGACAGTAGGTATGATCTTTCCAAAGCCTGAGAAAAACAAAGGCGAAAGATTGTCCGTATGCAAACATTATCACCAAATTGCTGGCCCAGGGCTGGATATGCTTACAGACCTCACTGAAAAGCTGTTCAGGTGCACACTCTGCTATGGTGCACAGGAGAGTGCAAAGCAGCACAGACTTTACCTTGTACTCATCACACTTAGAAACATTGAGTAATGGACAGAAAAATAACCTAAATCATCAACAATGGCTTTGTACTTTTATAGTCTGAAGTCCAGCTTTGTGCTGTATTCATAAGAGGCCTGACATGCCTCGGCTTAAGCTTGAGTTATGCAAATCCTGGCAGACTGATCTGAAGAGGTTTTGTACAAGTTTCATTACAATTCACATTTGTGCAGTTCCAGTCTCTGCTCACTGAGTCTGGAAATTTCCGCTTGTTGGAGTTGAATGAATGGTTCATAGCCAAGAAATTCTTCACAGTTATGGTTACTTAATTCCCTTAGGCACTTGGAATTTACATGTGAAATATGTGTGCATACATATGTGCTTGTACCACAGGTGTCCATGTGTATATACCACATGTATGCACAGAAGGGCAAAACTGTGAGCATCTGACATAGTCAACGTTTATAGAACTCTGGCAATGCACAGTAAAATATAATTTTGTTACTACTGATGATAAAGTCACATGCCAAAGTTTGTGTTCCTAGCATCAGTCTTCTCAGAATTACTGCCACAAACACTTGCATACGAGAATTTAAAACACTAGTAGCCTCTCAACCACGTGACTGAAAACCTGATTTCCTTTAACAGTTCAGTTTGATTTTTATATTGGTTTCAATCAATATTGTTATGATGCAATTCTCACTCTGCTTTATCTAAGCACATCTATTCACACATGTGGTCAGTTCACATACGTGGTCAATTTAACAAGACTGTCAACTCAAGAAAACCAGCTGTGATGGAGTTGTACCTACCTCCAAAATCTTCCCAACCCACTGGTTACAGGATAATTTGTAAATGTCCTTGCAACAGGTGGCACCATGATCTGCTAATCCTGATTTCAGACAGGTCTGGGGGAAAATCAATGAGTAGCATTCATGCTGAAGGTACTGCCTCTGGCAGTAAGTTCGCATAACTTTATCTTTGATGAAAAGGCACTGGGATTAATAACACTGAGAACAGAGACAAGACATGAAAATAGTTTTTTTCTTGCTGGTTTTGCTGTCAGTGTTTAAGCAGGACTACTAACCCTGGTATGTCTGATCCTTGGACCATCCCTTTCCTCCTCCCCAAAATTAAACAACAAAAATGCATCTCCTTAGAAAAAGTGTGCTTTCACAGGAGCTAGATCATATTTTGTCCCTCTTGGCCCTCCCCCGGGGAGCTGAAGTTAGTGAACTGACTTTTATCTTAACAGCACAACTCCACAGTGAATAAAACACTTGTCAAAAGAATGCTGAAAATTAATGCAGTAGGCAACCAAGAAACTCAGAAAATGCTGCAGCTGGAGGTTAAATGTTCCACCTGCAACTCCCTGAGAGCCACTGGCACAGTGTTTGACCCCTGCTGGCTTCTGAAGTCAGCAAGAAACGGGAACTCACCTAGCACATATGCAGCATATTACCCTGACTGTTAGCACAACAGACAACAAGTCACTCAAAACAAAATCTGCCTGTGTCCCTCTAGCAAGCTTGGTTACTCCATTGGGTTATTACCCTGCTTGGATAGCCCTTCTCCAGTATAGATTTGCTCTATAGTTGCCTGGGTTCCAGAAATGAATGCATCCATTTTGGAAACAGTGGCTGAAAACATAGAGATCTTCAGATTATTTTCCTAATTCTAGTGTTTGGGTTTTTTTCCAGGCCCTTTTAGATTAGCTGTGTTTCTGCAAAATTTTTATACCTTAAAAAGTTTCAGGAAAAAATGAGACAATGTTCAACGTTTGTACATTTTAGTACCATAACAATAGCCTTTTTTGAGCATAACTACTTAAGTAGAAACTAATACTGCTTAAGTCATTCAGATACGAGCTAAAACTGGAATGTCAAATCATCTAACTTTTGGAAGGCATAACTGAAAGAAGTGTAGGGGGAAAACAGGGAGAGTTTGTGTTCTTAAATTCCTAAATAAAAAGCCCAGGTGCAAGCTGCTTCCTTGAAGTGAGACTAGCCCTTAACTTTGTGCAAGTCTAGATACAACCTTTTACTCATCGCTACCTACCCTTGAGTGATATATATATCTAAAAATACAAGTCTACATCAGAAAATGAGACATTTTACGTATAAAAGACATATCAAGAAGTAGTATCATTTCTCTGTAGGAGACTGATAGCAATTCCATTTAGAAAGGTCACTTTGAACCCACGTCCAGAGTGTGATTGTAGTATATGATTTAGTAGTCAATATCTTTTCTCTTTTTCTCCATAATACTTCTGTAGGTAAAGTATCCACTTTTAGCTAGAACCTGAATGTCCCAAGGGAGAGAGTTTACTCACTTACTCAATTCTTCACTTCTGCCACATTTTTAGCATTTCTGTAAAGACTATGTATCTGCAAATATCACGTCCTTTCTACTGCATACTGAACTTCTGAAAAGAAAATCGTTGAAAAGAAAGATAACTTCACACAGATCCAGATTTAAGAAGGTATTCTGGGGAAAGAGGTGTCATAGGTTTGTGCTGGGGTTTTTTTCAGAATACTTGACAGTTTTTCTTTGGGAAGACGGAGAGGGAAAACAGCATAAGGACATCCTGGCAAGCGTTTCAAAGTATGGTAAAGTTAGGGCAAGAATAGTTCTTCAAGAATCCAGGTAGCATCCTCATTGTGCAGCAGGAAAAGAAAAAAAATCATACCCAGGAGCTATAAAAGTCTGAAAGGCATGGAATTTAGTTCAGTTACCAGTGGCTTTTGTAAGTAAAGAAAACTGAGTTCCACTAAATATAGAATTTGGAACTGCAACCCAATACCTATTTGAAAAAATACCGTCTTACAACAAGATTTCCATCTAAACACCATTTGTATTATGATATTTTTCTTGAATTTTAAATGAGCACTGCAAACATGATCTTTAACAAATCATTTACTACAATGTAACGAACAATCCTAATTTATAAAGATTTGAAGTTATTAATTTTGCTGTTTAATTTGTTTAGAAACACTACCTCAAACTGGTATTAACAGTGCTGTCTCTTGAAATTTATTAGAAAAACAAGACTATATTTGGCTATATAAAAATTATTTACATTTTATTATGTTTCCAATTCAAATGAATGAAAGCCAGGATATTTGGTAGAGAAATTTGGCTTTATCATAAAAACTTCTCCAAGTTTGTAACAACCTTTTGCAGAGTCTGGCAGCAATATGCACCCTGTTTGTGTGTACATATATATGTACTTCTTTTTTTTTTTTTTCCACTGAACAGGTGTGTAGGTTTCGATAACATAGCTTGAAAGGTCTTTCCTTTATCTCCCTTTAAACTCGCAAAGTTGTCCATGCATGGGATCTGAGAAAAGTTCCTACTTTACCCTGACCAAGAACATGTTATCGAACCAGAACATGTAAAGAAGGAGGCAGGAAGTTTTGCCGAGTTTTTCCTTTAGTCCAATATTTAATGTATACATAGACAACATTTCATCAAGATACTGAAACTGAAGTTTTCAGCTAGATATCAATTTGTTTAAGAACATCACCAGAATGCAAGTTCCAAGTAATGCTTACAGTCTAACAAGAGCTCATGGAAACATTTTCAATTCCCAGTATTTCTGGCTAAGTTAGATGTCACAGCCATTACAGAATGTAAGTCCTTCATCTTGTCACACTAAATAGGACAGAATGACCTTTTAAAATCAGCTTTCCCAAAACAAAAAGCACATAACAGTGACCTTGCGTTATTTAACCTTCACTACCATTCACTGGATAAGTTAGTACTCTGGGATATCAGTCTTGAAAGGCTGTACTGCTATTGCTCACCTTTGCCAATCTAGACAAAAGCACTCCTCATAGCTGAGGTTCATTAGGAAATACTACTACACCTTCTGCTTCTACAACAGGCACCTTAATTCCTGCAGAGGTACACACACTATTTCACAAAACAGCCTTACTAAGATGCATAGCGCACAATGCAAAGCAGATCAACTTGCAATAAAATTCATTCATGGTAAATTTTTGGTGTGCATGATCAATAGAGAGTGCACAAGTTTTCCTTTCACTACAGAAAAGAATATGAGGGAACTTTACCCTACTGATGTTCAAGTCACTCACTCCACTATTCTTAAAGCATTCAGCTACCATAGCAAATAACAGTAAAGAAGATGAAGCACTAGAGCAATTTTCAAAGTCAAAGCTTTCTACTGCATATTCTGTCATCCAGTTTCACAGCTCTTAGCTTGTGCAGCTGAAAAGAGCAAAACTGACATATTAAATCACGAAAAAGCTACACTTTTAAACAGTTTGCTCCAACGGCCACTGAAAATCCAACAAGTGCTAGATCTGGGAGAAAAAAAAAAAAAAAAAAAAAACCAAAAAAAACCAAGAAGAAAAAAGATGACCTTTTTTTTTGTAACTATGTAACAATTTTAGGTCTTTAAGATTTCAGTTCTTCCTTTCAAGTTGAATGGACCTGTTGAACAGGTTCAGATATTACTAGGAATGAGTCAACAGATACTTACACACAGCAACACATGATTGTAAATCCCCACTCTCCTTCAGAAACAAAGCTGAAACCACACATGCAGAGTTTATCTTGCTCAAAGCCTTCTGTACAAAAGGACACCCAAAAAAGCCGTAGGGTTCAGTACAGGTCTGCAGCCACACTCTTATTCCTGTGGCTCAGAAGCTATAACTTAAAAAACCACACAACCATCACCCTAAAATATTCTCATTGCAGACACACATTTAATGACCCCTACTAATACAGTACACAACAGTATTACTTTTTATGGCCTTTTTATTTCAAACGTAACAAAAAGACTTGACTCCTTCTCATGTGACAATACCAAATAATACATTTCGAGTAAAAATACACATTCAAATAGATCAATGACTTAGTGGCTAACTGAAGTAAAATCCAGATATCATGTATCAAAAAATGACATACCAGAATAGTAACAGTGTCACAACAAGCAATGAAGATATACAAATTACTTTCAGCTGAAATTAGATTCAGTTTTTCTCTAAAGGACGACAGGAGGTGCTTCTTCCATTTAATAAGCCATACATTAACTGAACAATACTAGTAGCTAAATTACTTATATGACCAACATAATGACATCACTTAAAAATTAAAATTCAAACTACCTCTAAGCACAGAAGTACCAATCAACTGTAGCAACAGCTATTCTTATAAACCACAGTGTTTCTATCACTGCAAAAAATGACCAACTTTTTATTCAATTCTTGGGAACAGCAGGTATTTAGAACCAAACTCTGCCAAAGATTAATATGCAGAGATATCAATCAACAGCAGTAAGACTGTAAATCATGCCAAATTTCCATTGAATGTAAAACCTAACATATATCTATGAATAGCGAAAGGAAGAAACATAGAAAGTCAAAGCAAGATATTGAGTAAGGTAATTAAATACAGAAGCAAAAGCAATTGCCATACTTCTTTTAAAAGAAACAATTGTTTTTTCCTTATACTTTAGAAAAAAAATTCTTAAATGTATGAATTAAGATTTTTTGATTTGATTAGAAAAAAAAACATATCCAAAATCTTCTATTTCAACACATATGAGGTCTGGGGATTTAAAATTCATGTAGATAAATGATGAATTGGAAATTTACTTTTTTCAAATATTTACATATAAATGCTGTCTCTATTATTCACTAGATAACCACTGACATGCATTCTTACCATGCCAGACATGCGTGTCCTCAATTAAGAACAGGCCTATGCTTATAACATCACTTTATGTTGTTGGATTGTTTAGGGGTTTTATTTTTATCTGAACCATGCCTGTTTTGGTTCTAGAAAATCCATTAAACTTTGATATTGTTCAAGGTAATAAGGAAAAGCAGCAAATGTTATTATTTTAATTAAACCCTAAGATGTGGATTTAGGTTAGGAAATAAGTGTTTCAGTAAACAGAATCTTAGAGTGATACCAATTAATTTTGCAGGTATCCTACCTATTCAATGGAATCAATTCACAGTATATCAGGTGACAGAGCAAATAAAAACAATGACAGCATAGGAAGTACAAATTGCAATGCTCTTCACTAATTTACCTACTAAAATGTAAAATCAAAAGCAAATCAGCCATATGAAAGTTGCAAAAAAATGCTTATATGACAGTAACTACAACTCCAGTTTTAATGATGTCACTTTTTTCTTCTAACTCTGGAAAAAAAAGTAGAATTTAATTGGTTTAAGTTCAAGCCTCTCTAAATGAATTAAAAACCTCACAGCAGTCAAAAGTCTGTAAAATTGTTCAAAAGTCCATGAAAGGGATGCTAAATAGAATATTAAGTAGAGAGGACTGCAATGAAGCCTGTTGCTTTTTGACCTACAGCAGACTGTGTTGTTTTTTCATTGAACATGTACATTTCCAACGTGAGTGAGTGTCTGGTCAATGGGAATTATTTGATCAGCTACCATAGAAGACCCAAAAGATGCACCCACAGTTGTTTCCCTTCCTAATTCTATATCATAAAATATACAATTTACAGTTTAATGGAATGCTCAGCACAAACCTTTCTGAGGTATCCCATAATCATGGGAGAAGTATTTTTCCAGCAAGTTAAGGAATATGATTAAAATCCACTTTCCAGCAGTAATTCCTACTCATCATATTACTCAATATTGTTCACAGATTCCTTGTATTACTAAATTAACTTTTACACAGAATAAATTTTTTTTGTGATTAAATACCCTTGGCACTGTGTGCCATAATTTAAGATAGAAACATTTCCATTGAGTATCAAATGCAATGGCTCAATGTGTAAAGAAAACTGAAATGGGGCTTGAGGGAGTGGGATGAAGCAAGCTTCCAGTAATAATTTCAATATTAGTTTTCAGCGGCATGGATTTTAAAACAAAAAGTATGACTTTTAGGTTTTCTTTATGTTGCTATGACAACTATTCAACTACATAAGTGGAAGTGTTCTAAGGATGCAAAAAAGCTCCTTGACCTGTGGCAAAATTTTAAATTCTCCATAAGTGCTCTCCTTGTAGTGTCCTATGGCTCAGATGAAACTTAAGCAGATAAAATTCTGTCTTTTCATTTATATCTCTTGAATTTCATTTGAGTCACTAGCACTACACATAGGGAAAAAAAAGAAATATCCCCGTCGAGTATTATTTAATATCATAGAATCATAGAATCATAGAGTAAATCTCAGGTTTATTTAGATATACTTCAGTGGCTTATCATTGTTATTAATAATCTAAAAACTTATTTCCAACATCAATTAATTTTAACACTCAGCAGCCTTGTAGTCTACAATATATTTATTCCTGGAGCTAACTCTCATTAATAACTCTCATTAAGTACACACTTAGAGATAGAAAACTTGCACATAAATTCACAGAAAAATGATCCATTTTGCAAAAGACCATCTTCAAGAACATGCAAAAGTCTGGAACAAATTCTGCAGGAAAAAAATAATTAAACTAGTTGAACCTGGAAAACAAGATCTAACACAATGGATTTTTGTCAGCTATGGATCACACTAGGCAAACCTGACAGCTTTTCTTCAATAGATTTTCAATACAACATAAGTGAGGTACAAAGAAAATCTTGTCTAACAGGATTTCAGGAAAGCGTTACAGATGGTGTCACATTAGAGCTAGTAGTAAAGTCAGGAAGCAAGGATTAGCAGCAGAATTTAAAACATGCAAGGAATTAAGGATTTGAAAGGAGAAGGAAAATGACAGTGAAAGGGAATGCACCTGGTAAGAAACAGGTTATTTCAAATTCCTCAAGAATTATTCTTGTGAAACATTTTGTTCAGTGCTCTTGTCAATGGCATGGACAGAAACAGGAGTAAGTGACACTATCTTTAGCAAAAAGGAAGATGAAATTATCAAAGAGATGGAAATCTTGAGGATTGCAGCAAGAGAAGCCGCAAAATTCATATTATAAGAAGAAAGCCATATACTTGGCTAACTTGGAATTCATGCATTGAAAGCATCTGGAGAAAGTATGAGGAGGAAAGTTGATCATAAAAAGGCTATGACCTATAAATGTGATACAGCTGCAAGAGAATCTAATATGACCTTAGACACACTGAGCAAGAAAAATAATATAGTTATACAAGATGTTCTCTGGATCAATGTATATCACACCAACTGTCTTCAAGAAAGACTTATTTAAACTAGAATTGGTACAGAAAAGGATCCCTAGTTTGAACAGAAAACAAAGAGCTGACAATAAGGGAGTTTTGTTGTGGGTTGTTTGGGGTTTTTTCGGGGGTGTTAAATCTAAACAAATTAATTGTTACAAGCAGGGCCAAGGCATACGCAGCTCTAAGGAACTACTTTGATGCTAAAGGACAATGCTGACAAAAAAAACCCAAAACCAAAACAAAACAACAAAAAACCCCAAACCAAACAAAACAAAAAACAACCAAAACAGATATTGGCTGGCTGTAATTTTAGGCTTGAAATGAGAAAAAAACCCTAACCATTAGATCAATTAGGTCGTTCATGGTTTTCCTGTTTTAAACATAAGACTCACTAAATTAATGAAAGGAATTGCATGACATGGAATTTGTAGTATTAGAGGACAAAACCTGATGACATTAAAAGTTCCTTCTAGCTCAGTTTATCCATCACCTTATATCATGTTAGGAAAAAATAGTAACCTCTTTTTACACTAGAAATCAGAGAGAAGCATGTGTAGCTGATTTACATTTAAAACCTGTCTTCTGCAGTAGAGGTCAATCATTCTGTCCAAAACGGTGACCTCGAGGGAAAAACTTGCCATTTCACATACAGAAAATACACTGTTCAGACACAAACCTTTTGAATCAGCTGCATATTTTCAGCATTTGCAGCTCCTCATTATTTTGAGACTATTTGTAGACATCTTTTAGCATCTATCTATGGCAAGAAATAGTCATGACAAATGCAAAATAAAACTTTTCCTGATGAGTGGCTGACCTAAAACTTCACAGTCTCTAACGTACTGAACAGTCCTTGTTCACAACTCATTATCTACAATATATTCCAAAGTGTCAAGTAAATACAGTAAAAACAATGAATTACAGTTCTTGCTCTACTAAAAGGAAGATGTTGGAGATGAATTAGCAACATTGTGTGTAGATGTTATCACTTAGCAATACTCCCTTGAATAAAAATTAGTATTTTTAATAGATACATCACCTGTTTATTTCAGGTAAAAATAGATGCCAAAAAAAAAAATTTCTTTTCTCCTATCCTTGTTTCCTACCACTATTTCTTTATTTAACTCATAGCTTTCTCTGCTACTGCTATTTACACTTTGTTTGTTTCCAGTGGTCATAGCTCTTTTTCTCCCAGCTCATTCCACTCTGTTTTTATGCATGTAGCATTGGAAAACATCTTAAAAACTGTGCCTCAAAAGCTCATCCCTCTCAACAGGTACTTATCTAGACCAACATGGTGGTCTGACCCTGGCTGGATGCCAGGAGTCCACCAAAGCTGCTCTATCACTCCCCTCCTCAACCAGAGGGAAAAAAATAACGAAAGGCTTGTTGGTTCAAGGTTAGGACAGGAAGATCACTCAGCAATTACCATCACTGGCTAACCAGACTCCATTTGGGGTAATTAGTTTAATTCATTACCATTCAATTCAGAGTAGGATAATAAGGAATACAAATAAAAAATTAAAACCACCTTCCATCCACCCCATCTGCCTTCCTGGGCTTAACTTAATTCCCGATTTCTCTATCTCCTTCTCCCCTCCAAGCAGTGCAGGGGAATGAGGAATCGGTGTTATGGTCAGTTCTATCACACTCTTTCCTGCTCACACTCTTCCCCAGCTCCAGTGTGGGGTCCCTCCCACAGGAGGCAGTCCTCCATGAACTTCTCCAATGTAAGTCCTTTCCAGAGGCTGCAGTTCTTCATGAACTGCTCCAGCGTGGGTCCCTTCCACTGGGCGCAATCCTTCAGAAACAGAATGCTCCTTGAACAGGTTCCCCATGGGTCCAAAAGTCCTGCCAGCAAACAGTCTTCAGGGCACGCTTCCCATGGGTCACAGTCTCTTTCAGGCATCCATCTGCTCTGGTGTGGGGTTTTCCCCAGGCTGCAGGTGGATATCTGCTCCACCATGGGCCTCCATGGGCTGCAGGGGCACAGCCTGCCTCACAATAGTCTTCACCATGGGCTTCAGGGGGATTCTCTGCTCTGGCATGGAACACGTCCTCACCCTCCTTCTGCACTGACCCTGGTGTTTGAAGAGTTGTTGGTGTATGCAGTTGTTGCTTTCACATGTTTTCACTCCTCTCTTCCACTGCAATTTTGTTGCACAGATTTCTTTTCCCTTATTAAATATGCTAGCACAGAGGTGCTACCACCATTGCCAGTTGGCTCAGCGTTGGCCAGCGGCAGGTCCATCTTGGAGCTGGCTGGCATTGGCTCCATTGGATGTTGGGAAAGCTTGTAGCAGCTTTTCACAGAAGCCACCCCTGCAGCCCCTCGACTTCCAAAACCTTGCCGGGCAAAACTGCTACAACCCTGTGCAACATTACTTCCACTGCTACCACGTATACACATATATGTGATATATGTATATGTATAATCACTTCAGTCATTATTAAGTTACCCTCTTTTGATACTATGATGAATGCAGAACTTGCAGGTCTCCACAATATAACAGTTTCCATCCAAATTTTTAAATCTTTAGATTTTTAAAAACATTTAAATTTCTAAAAAAACATTATGGCAAGGCCTACCTTCTCTCATCATCATGGAGCTCCAAGTTACAGTGAAATAAGGGGACCACGAAGATCTCCAAGCCAACAGAAACCTTTGCCAGGAAACCCATGCCGCTGGGAATAGCACTGCATATGAACCTGCCAACTGTGTCACAAACGCAATATGTACATTTTCATGGAGGACTCTGCTCAAGAGAGTGTTCCATATGCTACACTAGACCCTCAGCCCAGAACAGTTTGTCTCTCTGTGCAGTTGTTTCCCTTGTTAGCAGTTCCCAAGGACCAGGCTTTCACTGCAAACACCTCTTAAAATCACCATGCTTTCCACAGTACAAAAACATGGGACAAGTCTTTGGTCTTCTGTCATGTGAAAAGACCCTGGTCCCTGTGCTTCTCTTCCAGCCTATGCAAGCAAACCTTGTGAACACTGTGGTTCTCTATTTGAAAAAAAAAAAAAAAAATCCCCTCATTTACACTTCAGCTTTCATCTGGAAAAAAATTATAGATACAACCTAAGAAACAGTTTATTAAGTGCACACATTGCTTTGAAATAAGAAAATCTTCCTAAGCCTATTAGGACTATCTGAAAAAGAATACACTTTATTTGTACTTAGTGAGCAGAATGAACAGGGAAAGTCTCTTATGTTTGTAAAATCAACAGTAATTTGACCCTCTGTCTCTCTTTAATTTTTCTTACTGCTGATGCAAACATTGTCTCTTAGCAGGCATTTGGCCTTTCAGCTGAGCAACAGGCATTAGGAACACACAAACGTTGTGACACTTACACCTATGACAATTATTCTTTACAAACATAGAGGTGGTGACTGTCACCAACCCCTTAATGATCAGCAGAGACATTCATCCTGTGTGTACTGAATGAAACAGGATGGGAAGAGAGACAGAATTTGAGAAAGTCCACACTTATTATTTCTATGGCCTTAATCTTTGAATCATTGCCAGGAAGTAAAAGACTGAAAAAAGACAGGGGTTTTGCCTCTCCCACTTTGTTCTGGATCAAATCACAAAGCTCCTTCATTTACCCAGGTCACCTATTCAGAAGTGTTACCACAGATCTTTGCCTTCCAACTCTACTGAGGTACTTTGAAGAATCCCTCTCTACAGCAAACACTTCTCCTAAAGTATGTGTGGCTGGTAAAGTCTCCTTTATATAGGAGGAAAAATGAATTAAAATTCCAAGGGCTGCTCTGCCACTTGTATTTGTTTCAGTCTGTGCTCATGCTATGCTCCAAAGAAACTGATAAAAGCAAAAGAGCAGGTACATTCTGTACCATTATTCCATCAAAACTGCATTAGAGATGAGAAATAAATCTCAAGGTGCATTACTTTGTTAAGCATGAAAAGAAAATCATCTCTTTCTAAAGTCCAGTTACTCTCTCATTTCTAAAGCAGCTTCACATTGTACAATTGCCCTATTTCTGAGCCACCAGTACAAGAAACTTTAGTTTTGTCCTGGGAAGGGTTTGGTTTTTTTCCTCTGGGGTGATCACTACATGTGGTGTAGACCCATAACTCACAGGGGATTAGAATTTTAGGAGTTCATCGAATCTGTGTAACAACCTTTTAAAACATATAAACAAAACAACACCCCAACAACAACCACCACCACAACCCAACACCCTGTGTGCTGCCCCCTGCCTGAAGCTCAACAGCCACGAAAAATAACAGCCAACAACATTCATAATTTTGCAAGAACCACCAGCTTACTACAGGAAGAATCATTTGGAAATGTGCCAGGGAACCCTGGCACCTCTCTCTTTCAGAACAACACAGCTGGGAAGTGGCAAGAAGGTGATAGGTAGATTAGTTAAAGATGTGGTCAACCAAAGTTCTGGCACTTTTCAGAAGCATTAATTTTTTTATTTATTATTCATATCTTCTGATTAATTTCTGTCAGTTAAATTATCAGCACACTGCTAGGGCACAATACGTCACTTTAACAAGGCAGAGCAGGTTAGAGACCAAGAATGCAGCTCTAATGCAGAACTGTGCACTGAGTTCACCAGAAGAAAACAACGTACCTTGTAGAGGTACCACCATCACTTATGTTTCTTTGTAAATAGCCCACAAACACAAGACACACTTCCCCCATGCTAAGAATGCATTTCAGAGGAGTGAAAGGGAGGCAGTAAAATATTTTCACATACTTTTTTTCAATACTCAGTTCTCACTTCTCTTGAAAGTCTTGAAACTCTTCCCAGGTTTTCTAGCATCCCTCGCATGCTACAAAGTCCATCCACTCATTTTTTCCTCTAGTAGAATAAGTCAGATTCTCTGTCTCTGAAATCAAAGTGTTGCTGCCTCCTTTTATGGGGAATGTGGACTCTGCTTCCTAAAAAGAATTCACACAATCTAGCTAGAAGTTGTTCTGTGTATTGCCATGGCCTCCCTGATCTCAGCCACAGATTACCAACTGCCCCAAGGATTGTGAAACTACCCTGGGAGCTGAAACATGTGACTTAACAGAAAAGTTGCAACATCAAAAAGTAAATATAACAAACTTCAGTCCGGCTGATTCAGCTCTGCACACATCACCTTGTCATTTGATCCAGCACAAGGAAAGCGTTGCAAGAGCAGGATGAGCCTTCTGGATTCAGATGTATGTGGATTACATACATCATGAAACCACAGTCTAAGGAAACCAACTGGAATGCAAGTGAAGGACTAGCAAAAACGTAGTTATTAGAGCAACCTGGTCTTTAACAGAGGGAGCAAGAACATTGGATACATACTCACACACAGATTTTGATTTATCTTGTTTGCTGAGACTGCATGCTGGAGACTTGAAAAGAAGTTAGAAAAATAGTGGGAAGGGTGGGGGTCTGGTGGGAGTGGAGGACAGAAACCAAACCCAAATCATTCTACACTCTTCAATTTGGCAGTAAAAATAAAATATCTGATCTCTTAGCCAGAGGAAAAGGAGCAGCTTTTGAGGAGGGAGCAGCAGCAAATTTTCTCTCAGCATTTCTTGAAGAGCTGACTAGAAAGGACCAGTGACCATGAGATATGCTGGTACAGGGAACAGGAGTTGCTGGTAACAAGCAATGCAACCTCTAGCAAAACATTGCTAAGGCTTTCAGAGTAAAACATCTGCTCTAAGCAGAAAAAGGGATACAGACCTCAGAAGCTGAACAATGAGACCGTTTCTAAACACAAAGAACAAACCACAAAGCAGTACAGCTGAGGGAGGAAGAAGGTGACTGGCTACCCTAGCAGCTGCTCAGCTAGAACTACAGCCAGTGCATACTTCAGAGGCAGTAATCCTCCTTACTATGTATTGTTCAGTTTTAAGTATTTCAACCACTTGTTATAACCAAAATCTTTTGTTGCGCAAAACTAAAACATACCTAATATGAAAAGTCAATATATTTTTTTTACTACAACTGAGATTAACTGAGTTAACAGTCTAATCAAAGAATTATTATTAATCTAACTTTATTACAGAAAAAGGAAAAAAATAGTCCACAGGAAAAAAAAAAAAAAGTCTGAACACTTTCAAGTTAAATTTTTTACGCACATAGCTGCTAATACTTACCCCTTTCCCCATTGCTATTAAGCATAGCAATGCTTAATACCCTTGCTCTGCTCCTCTGGGTCCTAATGTCAGCAGCTTCAGTGCAGCCATGGGAGATGTACAGTGAGACATATGCATGTCAGCTCTTTCATTAGGAGGAATATGATGGTGGTGGTTTCTCCTTCGTCAATCCAGGATCTGATTTGGGTTGTTTCTATATGTTTCCTAACACACTTTTTAGACATTGCTTTTTCCTCAATGGTCTGCAAGTTCATTTTTTATATGTTTACTGTATATGGTGTGCTTTATACATGTTAGTTACTATTTCTTTGTATGCCTAAAGCCAATTTTGTCCAATTCCCATACCCGTATTTCTTTTACTGAACAGCGGAGGGGTTTTTTTACAATTTCAAGGATCTCCAGTGTCAGCTTGTGTCTGTCTCCTGTCATCCCCTACTTGTACTCTACTGCTCTGCATCCCATGTCCTCACTTTCAAGGCCTCTGCCGTCATACCAGCCCTGCATTTCTACATTACTCTAGAGTCGTAAATATCTCATTCTACACTTCTTACTATTATCTATATGAAAACTAATTTTGTACCATGCAAAGATATGCATAGGTAAAACAAATTTGGCACAGCCACTGATCAGAAGAAAAGCTGTTGTCATAGCAAGTCCAAGTTAAACCAAAGCTCCAAGGAAGCTGAGTTCAGACAAAGTCTAAGAAACCTCAGTCCAAGGGCCTTGCAAACTTAGCACAACACTTGGGGTCTGTAGCTAGCAATGGCTATACAATATTACTGTGCAACAGGAACATACATCTCAATCCCAGTCAGCCTCACCAGTATAAAATCAGTTTCACATTAAAACTAAGATTCATTATTTCAGCAGTCTCTGGCAGGAATTTGTTCCTGGCCTCAGCTAGTACACAAACACAGGGACCTGTTTTTTCAAAAACAGCAGTAGACAGAAATACCAGTGGCACTGTCGAGTAGAGTGAAGAGAAGCAGAAAAATCATCTAGGCAGCTCTGCACTGCATCTTCTCTCATTCATGTTCCTGTTCCAGATACGTGTCAAAATCGTAACTGATTTTAAGCAGTGTTTTACTACTTAACCTTATTTAGTAAATAAATAACTTCAAATTATTTACCAAGATCTACATTGTTAAAATGCCTTCTATATGCTTTCTGAGAGCATTTGATGTAAAGGCTGCCTGAGAAATGAAAAGTGCTGAGCCTCTAATCTGGAAATTTTGTTTCTCTTGGGCTACCCTTAATTTCAGCTGTTGGCAGTAAACAACTACCATGTGAGGGATATTAAGAAACAATCATTCAGGGTAAGCCTCATGGGTGGCAGAGACTGTGTTGCCAGAATTTTGTTTAAAACTGGACAGACACAAATATGTAGAAAATACAACTCAGCTGCATGGATTAATAAGATAGAAATAAAAATCTGCATAACAAAATTTAATATTCTGACTTATGCATGTGTGATTTTATTAAATGTGTCATTAAACTTGTGAGTAACCTATTAGAAACATTTTCTTACAACATGTGGGCATGCTACTGAACTTAAAAATAATTTCTAAACAGTTTTAAGTCCTGCACGTAGAATGTTTTAATATGAAAATAGAAGGGTTTTTTTCCACCCACCATGCCAGTCCCGACCTTTTCATGCCTGATTCTTTTATAAAAATCCAAAGAGATTTCGTAACATAAAAATGAAACTGGTTTAGATATGGTAATAATCTAATGCTTTTTATCCGATATGTATGCAGAAATACCAGAAGTCAAACACTTCTAAGCCTTCCCCCCCTACTCCCCTGAATACTCCCACAACGGTTCTTTAAAGCTATGCTGTGGATTTTGAGGCAGAGTAATGCTGTGGCTGTTTCATGGCATAGCCCGAGGCTGCAAATGCTCTCAGTCCTCAAACATTATCCTTCAAAGTTTTTAGAAGTTTCTCAATTTTTTGTTTAGCTGTCACATGGAGTCTCACATACGTTTCACGCAACCCAGCACTGAAAATGATTAAAAATCCATCTGTCTTTATAAATAATTCATTACAGAAAATGCAACATGTATCATGCTGGCTGTATTTCATTGTTAAACTAGAGGTGTGCATTTTGCTAGTGGGCATTGAGGGCTGCTTTCTCAATGAGTGCATAAACATCACTTGATTGACTTCAAAAAAGACATTTAAGGCTGAACTGTCCCATTTCAGTTTATAATTGTGGGCTAACCAATTAAAAGCGATTCAATAGGATTCAACCTGATTAAGTTTCTGCATTTTCCTTCAAATGACTAGATGTGGATATAAAAAATAACACAAGTTTCAAGAAAATAATGAAAGAGATACTTTTGAGCGTAAGAACTATTGGATATTAAGGGCAAGGCAGACGTCACCTGTATTTCAGCAATGATTATCTGCCTGTACATACACAACTTTATTTGGATAGGGAAGTTGTTATGTCTCTAAATTCAGAGCAAAAATATAATGTGAGAGTTGCAGAAAGAATTAATTATCAAACAAATCAACTGCTGATGAGAACAATTTTTCAAAATAAATCTTTCATTTTCAAAGTTTTTATATTCTGAAAGCATAATAAGCTAACAGGCATTTAATACTTATTTATTTAAAAAATAAATTTAGCAATCTCATTTGAAAGCAAGTTTGATTTGTAGCTGGACAAAAAATAACCCAACCAAAAACCTTACAAGCAAAGTTAAGTAAGCCAACAAAAATGCTGCATTTTTTTCTTTATGCTGCACATTCTGTTTCTGAGTTATGGGTTGCCATGCCACTGGGGTGGACTCATTCTGGTGACCTGCACCAATAGAAAATTACCCAACTTCAATGAATTTAAAACCAGAATATTACTTGTGATTCATATTTGGAGAAGGATCTGTAATACTGAAGATTAATAACTGATAAATTAATAAGCGCAGCTGGTATTGCTTCTACATTTCTATATAATGGCAGAATGAAATTAATAAGACAGATCTGTTTTACTACTGCCCATTCAGAATTCTCTGGAAGCAGTAAAACCCTCAAGAATTATATCAGATTGAGGCTGCTGCTCTGAAAAGCTACCAAGAACAAAGGACAACTGAGATACAGATATAAATATTATAACTTTCCCCCCTTCAAGGCAATGAGAATAAAATGTTTTATATCAGGTGCATCCTCTTCTCACAACAGTGAGAAGAAACACAAAAAAGACTACAAGATCTCAGCAAAATTCCTCCCTTTATGTTTTGAATGCAGCCAGGTGTGCACCTGGCCAGACATCAGTTAAAGGACAGACTTAGGCAGAACTGCCTGACACCATCCAGACCCTGCCTAAGACACCCAATATTGGCCCTGAAGGGGAGCCACTGGATTTCCACAGGCTTGCTGACTAAGAGGATGTTTGGAATCAAGTGATAAGCAGTAACTGGCTGCTTCTAGTCCTATATATTCTGGCTGTGAACTTGCATGTGGAATAAGAGTTTGCAACCACGTCTTTAAAAGCATCCTCTTTCTGTGTAAATTAACTTTCCACTATCAAAGTCCTACCCAGCAAAATTGGAGACAGGAGAAATATGTCTCATTAGGGACATACTGTGCCAAGTGAAAAAATAAATAGGACAGATTTTTATCTCAGTTATTCTGGAATAATTCAGCTATAATTTCACTGACTTACATAGTATTGCTATCATTCATTAGTTTTCTGTGGATGCAATCCAGCATAAATGAGGTTAGACTCAGACTCATCCCAAACAGACTATAACATGTCTTGTAAAGAGCTAAAGTATTAACTATGCTGATTCACTCTCAGTTACTTGAAACTTTAAATAGAGACTTGGATATATAAACCCAGTACAGCACTGCTTGCATTTGTAGGATTGGGAAATTAATTCATTTTTCAAAGATATTCCTTTGGAGCAGAAGTAATGTTTTAGCTTTCACTAATCCTAAGCTTTCAGTTCTGATTAAGGAGATCAGCATCAAAACCAAATGAAAAATTGAGCAATTTTACTTATTTGAGTTTAATAACTTCTTAATTTAAGATAGGATATTTATTTTCACATAAAGTATTGGCAATATTTTGGATTACAATACTTTCCCTTTTAAAAATGAAGAAAAAAACACTCCACTTGTGATTGCTTTGATGGTATATTACTCCATCATATAAAATAACTCGAGCTCTCCAGACCAAAGCTGATATTCAGAAAGCAAAATGATCAAGCCATGTCAGTAACTTAGCTCAATTTCTAAATATTTGGGCACTCTGCACTCTTTGGTGCTTTTAGTTGAATACAAAGACTGTGAAACCTGCCCTCATTCTTTTTCTGCTTTACTTTTTTTGAAAAGAACTTACTTAAATTGTTAAGTTTTTGGATATTCACTATGATTGTCCAAAATGTTAGACAATGGTAGACAATGGAGTCCAGGAATTTTGCAATAATCATAGCATTGATTAAAGAAAAACTAGTGATGAAAGAAAGCATTTCTAGTATTATGGAATGAAAGAAAAAAATGAAATAATAACCAGTTTCCTTAGACCATCACACTCCCTGTAGTCAACGCTGGTGAGGCTGCATCTTGAATACTGTGTTCAGTTTCGGGACCTTCACTACAAGAAAGACACTGAGGTGCTGGAGTGTGTCCAGAGAGCAACAGCAAAGCTGATGAAGGGTCCGGAGCACAAGCCTTTTGAGGAGAGGCTGAGAGAACTGGGGTTGTCTATCCTGGAGACGAGGATGCTTAGGGGAGACCTTACCACTCTCTACAACTACCTGAAAGGAGGCTGTAAGTGAAGTGTGTGTTGGTGTCTTTTCCCAAGTAAGAAGCAACAGGACAAGAGGAAATGGCCTCCAGCAGAGTAGCACCAGGGGTGCTTAGGTTGGATATTAGGAAAAATTTCTTCATGGAAAGGGTGGTCAAGCATTAAAACAGGCTGCCCATGGAGGTGATGGAGTCACCATCCCTGGAGATATTTAAAAGACATGAAGATGTGATGCTTAGGAATATGGGTTAGACTTGGCAGTGGCAGGTTAATGGTTGGACTTGATCTTAAAGATCTTTTTCAACCTAAACAACTGTATGATTCTGAGATAGAGTTCACAATTCCTGATCCAATGCTGCACATTTCTGCTTGTTTACATCTGGAAACTATTTCTTGATCTTTTTAACTGACCATTATCAAAGCTGTGGCTTGATTTGTTGCTGTAGAAGTTTTATTTAAAGAAATTTCTCATATTCTTATTACTGCAGCTAAGAAAATGGGAAACAGTCCTTCTGAGAGCCTTTGTCAGGTTTCATGCTCATCACAAGCCAGCTGGTGCTTAAAATTAATTACAGTTGGTTACCTTAGTAACACTAAATCATGCTTGAAAGTTTCAATATTGTTTATCCTTAGTTTCCACAGCAATTTCAGTTGAAGAGTAATAGGCTGGGGACCCAATCTCAGCAGAAAAGCAATATAAACTGACCCCGCCACTGAATCAGCACCCTTTTCGCTCTTCACCTTTCATATGAGTCTTTATACCTTGTTGCATTATGTCTTAAAAACATTTGAACTTTGGGTATCTGCTCTTAAAAGGCTGTTCATCAAATGCCTACTGTTCACATCAGACACCTACTGTTCAAGTTATAGATTCTTAGATCTCTGCTAAATTGATATTGATTTCAGATGTTCGATTAAAAGCATACAATAACCGGGTTGAAAGCAAAGACTGAAGAGCTTGTTATGTTGTTTTTAAATAGGGTAGAGAAGAACAAAGCTACTTTCAAATACATCAGGCTATTCCCAGCAGTCCAAATTCCCCTATTATTTAGGATAAAGAAGCATCAGAACATTAAGTCTTACTCAGTTCCTTAGATTTGGAAGAGAAATTTCATTTTATTAGTTAGATGGGCTTCTCAGTACATAGATTTTCCTGCAGGGTGAAGGGTAGAGGCTTATAAACTCCTAAGTGCTTGGGTATATATTGATAATCCTCCCTTTTCTACCTTAGTTTTAAAAGGCTTTAAAGGTAAAGTTCTTATTTATTCTGCAATTGCCAAATGGGTAGCTTAATTTTCTACTTGCTACAGAACTGGTTTGAGTCTTATCTCTTAAATTCTGTATAATATTGTCTGTATTCAATGAACTATTTATGTCCCTGTAAAACATGAGCTGATACAGTCATCCCACTTACCTGTTATATGATCTCTCTACCATGAAATTTACCTCTTTCACTGAAATACAAGGAAAAAGTAGCCTTTTTTTGGATATACAGAATTGTTTGGTTTTTTCCCTTCCTACAGCTAAGGCACTCTTAACAACCCCACCCTGCAAACACTTTTCCACAGTTACTTCTTTCTCCTCATCTTTTGTTACAAGAATTCAGGGATGAGGAATTACACTAGATTAACATACCCTCTCCTTACAGGTCTGCAGGGCAAAACTGGGAGACAAAGCTCAGAGTTTCAGCAAGCCATGAGTCTTGAGAGCTCAGATATCTGCCTCTCACATAGCTAAGGCTTAAGGTAAGAAGAAAAATGGTTGAAGTTGTCAATAATAGACCTGTAAAGTCTCACTCATTTTTCTCCTTATCATCACTACCTTCACACTGCCACTTGCTGAAACATTCATAGTGAAACACCCACCGTTTTATCTTCCTGACCCATATGACAATAACCCATGCTGGACACTTGGAGTGGAAGCAATCACATTTGTATGGTGTAGAGAAAGCACCTAGCAGGGCCTCACACCCTCTGAAAAGTAGATCCTCTCTCCCTCCCAAATACTTTGTATGGCCCATCAAGGATGCATGCACTCATCTCATGAACCACACAAATATCCATCTCAGACATTCCCCTGATAATGAGACCAAATATAGGCAGATGCATGCATTGCAACCCAACAAATTGCCACAGAATTTCACTAAATTCCCTAGCTCTTTTAGAGCCTGGAGTAAGGACAGAAAAAGTAAATTGACAACTGCTGAGCTGAAGAATACAATGACCTCCATCAGTAAAAATACCAGTATAAATCAATGTAAAATAACGTCTATTCAGAAGGTGAAGGATGAGGTGCAATTAACCTTACACTGCAATTGAGGCATGCGTACAGGCAGATTTCTAGTACCCATCATGAAAGCAAGTAAAAGGCCTTTCTTGAAAAGTGCTATTTAAAACGTGCCCCCTCTTTCATAGTAAGAAGCGAAAAACGTGCTCTTCGTACTTTCTAGTTGCATAGAGAATTGCCGCCATGGAGACAAGGGGCTCCATGTTAGGCCAGCACAGCAGATGGAGCACGTTAACATCCCTCTTTCTTTTCTCATATTATATGGAAGTTTTCAGGTGTTTCTTTTGCAACTAATATGACATGAAACCAAAATCTTTAACTATAACAAACTATGCATTGAAGTGTAAGTACTTAGTGGAGTAGCAAAGTTCTGACCTTTTCCTGCTCTTACTGCTGCTCCTACTGGCACAAACCATACAGAAAGAAGTCGGCTGACCAGAACACAGCTGTAAGAACAAACATGGGACATACAGGGATAGAAAGTCTTTTACTGTCCATCAGGAGGAGAAAGAAGTGGGTCAGAAAAGCACGTAATTAAACACTCACTACATTCCTTCTGAACAGAGACAAAAACACGGGAGTACCCGGTGGGTGAATTAGATGCACCTTTTCTTGAAATGATTAATTCATACAACAGCCTGTTAGCGGCTCATTAACTCCACAGATCTGGGGCTGAGATGTGCAGCACTGCTTTGCCCTTTGGATGCTACTCCATTCCAATGCGGTCTTTCATTACAATTAATATTAGTTAAGGACTAATTGACAAGAATAAAGATTGAAGAGCTGAGTCACTGTAATTCATGTATTATGTTTCTGCAAGTTTCAAGGGTCGACACAGTCTGCCAAAGCTTGGGGAGCTTTTCAGCTAAGTTCAAATTCAAGCCTTTACCTAAAACTTATCTAAAGCCTACCTTTTCTCATCTCATATTGTCCCACAACACATCTTTCCTTGGCTAAACACAGCTGTCAAGAGACATACAGTATTTTACCCCTATAATACCTGTGCCACTGCATTGTTCACAAATAAAATGAAATAAATAGTTTTTAAAACCTGATCAATTTTTCATACGGCTCTTCTGTGTCATGTAAAATCCACCAGCTACACAGCTATTTCAGCCAGAGATTTCTTTATAGGAGAAATCACTAATCAAGTTGAAACGTCTGCTAAGGAGGATGACATCTCAAAATTTGTCCTTGATAATGAACTTAAAAACTGCATCTTCAGCTTAGATCTTCTGTGTGACAAGCTAACACAGTACCTTACTGGTCTGCCTAGTTCTCTCTTTCTTGAAAATCTTGATCTTATGGTGCATGTATAGATATCTGCCCTCTGTATGTGCTGCTCATGAGATAACACTAGGTTGCTATAGTGATTGCTTAAAAAAAGAGAAAAAAGTGAAAGCTGAATTGTGGAGAACCCTGAGGCTAAAAGATGGATAAATGACCAATCTTGAAAATGAAACTTAAGTACCATTTTTCCTGAATTCTGCTGCAACTGTTTGTAAGGGAGGATATTCTCCTTTACGAAAAAAAAGGCAGCTCATTTCTTCTATTAAGTCTTTCTGATTGGTACCTATGTTGGAGGGGATCATAAAAAAGGATTAAGTTGAAACAGGAAAAAAAAAAATCTGTAATATTAATTTTGTACTTAAAGAAGCAGATTTTTTGTTCCAGGATCAAAAAGGGGGGGGGTGGGGGGGGGGGGGGGGGGGGGTGGGGGAAATTACCCTCATGTAACACAAAGTGATACATAACACAAGGAAGTTAAATAATGCCCTAAGGCCAAAAAGGGTCATTGCTTCCTTAAACCTGAACTCCATCACTCTACACCACTGTTTCAGATAAAGCTTTTTATGTAAAAGTCCTTTACTTAATAAAAAAGTGGATGTACACAGACATGTGCACTTCAGCTTATTAGGTAATGGATATTTATACAGTCATATAATTTATAGAGAAAACACAAAATTAGTACTAAATATCCAACCAAAGCTAACATTTAAGGCCTTACAAGTTTAAAGCTTAAATTGTCACACAAATGTTTCCCTTGGTGAACCTACAGAACACAGCCTGCACTGGAGTATGAATATATACATTACCTGGATAGTGCTTCATCAACCACCGTGGCCCTCTAACTCCATTTGCCCTACCATGGCCCAGAGGGTACATGACTGCAGTCCTCAGGAAGAGCTGAGAGTCCCACAGTGTTCAAAATGAATTAGTGAAGCCTCAGAACAGCAAGTCTTTACACAACAAAAGATAAGAGAGGAATAGAAGTTGGGACCCAGAGTCACTGACATAAAAGGCAGCATCAGCATCCCCTCAGGGAACCCCGTGGCTTTAAAGAATTTCCAACAGTTAAAACAATCACTTGAAAGCTATGACTCAAACTAGCCAACTTGCTGCAAGTGGAATAATTAATATGCTATTACAATCAGCCATAGAGATAGATCTAAGGATCAGCATCTACTTACAATATTCTATTTTTTTTTTTAGCCAAACATTCACTACTGCTACATGAACTTTCATAGGCACGAATATCTCTAGATCTGAATGACCTAAGTTTGGTGAATTATTTCAGGAATACAGGCATATTTGAAGACAGTTCCAAGGGAAAACTTGAGAAACCAAAGCCTAACTAGACCTTCATTACTGGCTTCGTTTCTTTATAGTTCTGTGTGCAAGAGAATTTAGCTGCCTATCACTAGCACCTAAATCGGTGATCTTCATAGTTCTAATTTTAGTGGATTTAATCATCACACCACTATTCTTTTTGCTTTAGAGGTTCATCCACCGGGATATGTCAATGCTGGCAGCAGGTGAGAAACACCGCAATGTCTGAAATTTGTACTTAAAGGTAAAATACTTGTGTGCTGGGAAACTGTTGGGGCTTTTTACTACAATTTTATTCCTTAGTCACAAAAAGTTTAGGGAATAGTACCTGTTTTTCAGCAGATGGAGAATGTGCAATAGCTTTCAGTTCATTCTGTTTTCTTAATTAATGGTGGGTACTGAGTCTCTCAAGATACATAGCCTTTGTTCTGATCCTTGATTGAAAGGACAGGTTGTAAGCTATGTAATGCATAAATTGCCTGTTAAATAGTCATCATCTTCCAGTCTCTGTAAGGATAACCCAGCACTGATTCAACCAGGGCATTTATACAATATTATGCTCTTCATGAGAATTTTCAAACACAAGAATTCTCAGATACTGAGAAATACCATTGAGATACCTACTTCAGATAATCAAGGAAAACTATAACTTTAATGAAACAAAGGAATGATCTGAAAAATATTTGGACAAAATTTCTAGTAAATGACACAATTTGTTGTCATTCTTCTGATGATATAATTTCAAAGCTCAACAAAGAAGTGAAGATTTAAGTTTACTGCTTTATCTGAGTGGAAAAATATTTAAAAAAAAAACCAGAGAAAAAAAATACTTAAAAGGTAGAAACAGGGCATGTGAGTAGGCAGGAGGAAGAAAAGAAACTACTTGGCAGCAAGCAGGAGATTGTAAAGCCCATTACAATTCCAAGACAGAAATTGCTTCAGCTACATTTTAAGTAGATGCCTTCAGGTACCTTGTGTAATTTGTGGACAGCTGCAAGTCTAGAAGCATCTATGACAGCCACAGAATTACATTCCTCTAATGAAGTTAACTAAGGGTATTTAAAATGTCATTTCTTAATCTAAAACTGAATAAAAGCCATAATTTCTCTTATGGGTATTTACACATCTGAGATGAAGTGCCTGCACAATGGGAATTCTAAAAGTAATTACTTCCCATACTTTTATATTGCAGCCCAAAGAGTTAGTACCTGTTGGTTGCCTTTCCGATAGAGAATTACTTGAAAGTTTTTTGCATGCTCTCCTAGGGGTGAAATACAATAGGAATCTACAGAGAACATCAATTTTCTTTGCTTTTCTAATGTTTACAACTTCCCTGTAGTATTTATCAAGAAAGACACAACTCCCCATAGTTAGAGCTGTGCAGTCTAACAGTAGGAATTCTTGGTGTTGATGGGGCTATTGATCATACAAACATTAAAATTATGTCTCCTGTGGTAAACGCCAATAAAACAGAGGTACATTAATAAGGAAATCAATATGCCTGTCAATAGAAAGGCTAACTTTGACAATGTAATGCAGCAGGCAGACCTACTGGATGGTGGACCAAAACACAAGTAACCCCAGTAGTGACCTTTTTGTTTGACTTCTGGTTGCGCTAAACTACTGTATGAATCACTGGAATGTACGGAATTAAAGGAGGGAGGCAAGGAGTTAGCTGTTTAAATAGTTCCATGGGAGCAAACTTTAATTTATTGCTACAGTGACCTTTAGTTGTTCACTTATAAAAAAAAAAAAAAAAAAAAAACAAAACAAACAAACAAACAAACAAACCACAGATAAAAAACCCCACACCAAAACTGGAAGAAAACCACACACACACCCCTCAAAAAACCCAAAGCAAAATACAAACCAAACAACTGAACTCCAAACTTCTGCCTCATGCTTTTTAGTAGCTCTGTATTAAGGGACAGCATTAGCAGCATAATATTAAAAAATTATTGTATTCTTGGGAAGCAAAAAAGGCCACATTTCCATCTTTATGATTTTTTCTTTAAAACATTAACACTATGTTGTGTAATAGGCTCATTATTTATTTTTTCAAAGCCTTAAATAATTAAGTAAGAAAACGTACCTCAAGTGTGGTCTGACCATTAGATTGGAAACAAAACAGCACACATTTTTCTGGACAAAACCAGCATCTATTTTAGCACCTTTTTCATATGGGTTAACAAAAATTACATATTTGAAACCCTGTGAACAAATTCTAGACCTCACGAGACAGCACAGCATAAGTGAGCCCTGTACTCTGAACAAGTACTTCTAAAGTTCTTAGACTGAGCAGTGAGCTGCAAGATACTTTGGGACAACTTAGGTTTTTTCCATTTGTTGAAGGACATAAAGTTACTGAACAAACATTTTAAAATTCATATGTGAAAAGCAGAATTGTATATGAGTTAAATAGGAAAGTTATTTTTCTGAGTTACATTTAAATATTTTACCAAGTATTTGATGAAAAAACATGGATTAATAGAAAAAACAGGTAGTAAACAGCAGTTCATTACAGCCAATTTTATAATTCAAAACATTGCAAGAAGTTTTGTTATTTGAGCTAACTCTGTAAATGTAATGTTGTAAAAAAAGAAACACATAAAAAATAGATTTTCACAAAGGGAATGGTCATAGAAGATTTCCAACATTAATACTTTTCATTTGTATGTCTGGACTTATGTTATAAAGTAATAAACTTTTCAAATATGTATTACTATTCCTGATGCCAAAAATCATTGTTGGAGTCAAAGAGGATAACTTCAGTCACATAAAATTTACTCAGCCCCCCACTCCCTCACCCTCCAAAACCACACCAAAAAAAAAAAAAAAATCCATGACAAAAATATCTCTCCCCATCACCATCCCGAGCATTCTCTAAAGTTAAAGCTGTCCTTGTCTTTAACCTTCCCGTTATAATCTGGGAAGAAAAAAATAAAATAAAAATGGTCCAAATCTTGGTAATAGTATCTAAACCAGAGTTTTCCACAGTGCAGATCCACATTTTAATTCATTTATTTTAAACATTCCATGCTGAGACAAAGTCAATTCTTAATTTTATAAATTCCATATACAGAACTATTGTAGACTGGCTAGTGCAGTCCTGACCACTTCATCCTCTATTGCTGCTAAATATATTAAGAAAAGACCAAAAGCTGACAAGAATTAAAGAGCTAGTGTTTGGGTATAGATGATTCTGTCCATCCAATTGCAGATCAATTACTAAGCTTCTGTCAGTGGATTACTTGTTTTGAGGAGGAATGAAGAAAAAAGAGATCTGCTCACTGACTAGCTAAATAGTACTGGATATATGAAACAGGTAAATTTATCAAACAGCAAATGAGCTAAATGTTCTACCTAGTGTATCCAAAAAGAAAGGGAAAATAAAAGAAAATAATTAGAAATAGAAAAAAAGGTTTTGGCCTATCAAAGACAGAGGTAAACCTGCTAGAGAAAAGTAACCCATATATATACATGCTTGCTAGATAGACCCAATACACACGTGGCAGTATCAATAATAATATTGATAGCATATGAGTCAGCCCCAAATGTAACCTCCCCCCTTCAAGGGGAGAAAAAAAAAGGAAAGAACCCCCCCCCAGTGAAACAGAAAACCCCCAAACCTCAAATAAGCATCTCATCTTGGACCTGTGATTTACTTGTTATTACACTGATAAAAACCCTAAAAATTATAAAGCTGTGGATTCATTTTAGGATTCCTTTTGCATGCATGTTGAAATAAAAACTGATCTGATACAATCTAAAGTCTATGGGAAAAGTACAACATAATGTTAATCCTGCACCTTGTTTTTAAACAATATATGGTGGCGAAGTTTAGATTCTTAAAATTATAGTGCAACATCTCTAATTTTTATTTTCCTAAACTAAGTTATGAAAGTGATTTTCTTTTCTTTTTTTCTCAATTAAAAAAGCATTGTTTTGTCTCTCACAGCTCTCCTTTTCTCTCTTTTCCTGTCTGTGTTCCTTTTCTCTATTATTGCTTTGGTGCTAAACATTAACCAAGCCATAACTGGTAGCAGCCTAGGCAGCTATTTTGATGGCAATTTTGTTTGGCTGTTTATGAGCTTATAAAAACATCCTTAAGTATCAGAAATCCATTGTTTGCATCTTATGATGTTCTGCATTCTTTCAGAGTGAAATCTGGAGAGTATTCAGACAATCCCACTTAACAAATAACTCCAAAGTCAGATGCTTTATTCAGCAATAAAGTATGACTTTGTAAAAGAAATAAAGTTTGGAACATTTTTGTTCCTTTAAGACTTAATCACAAAGGAGACTGGCCTTGTAGCCTGATCTGATTTATCAGTAATGCTAGTCATGGCCCCAGTGCTGCTGGAATACAAAACCATTCCACGGCACTAGAACTGGATCTTTTAACAAAGATTAATGTTGACCGTTGTGCTAACTCCTCTCTAGTTTTATTTACTTTTCCAGCTGTGCTGGGACATGGGACTGTGAAGCCATGCAGTTTCTATCCTTTCCAGTATTTTCTTATTAGACAGGCTCCTCCACTTTTATTTTTGGTCACCTTCCTTCATTTTCAGATATATTTCCACTAACACCTGAAATATGTTAATTTTTGTGAAGATATTTATGGAGCAGCAGTCCCCACGCAATCTAGGTGCTATAGATTTATTTTTATACTTACTGTATTATTTCCTTCTCACACGGTTACATGACCCAGTTATACTGCAGAATTAATATGTACTTCTAAGTGAAAATAGTCCTGGTTTTGGAAACTAAGTTAGATAGACTTATGTTGAAAACTAAGGTTACAAACTTTTTTCTAATAACAGTTAATTATAAGTGCATTTATCACTCACCTCTCACCATAAAAACATTACACCACTATCATCTACTTCAGCAGGTCAACAGTGAGAATATAGCCAGCTGATCCCTCTATTCAGCACTTGTCAGACTGCACACGGGGTACTAAGCCCAGTTTTGGCCCCCACCATTCAGAAAAGACTGGATAAGGTCCAAGAAAGAAGGACCACAGAGATTACCAATGAGCTAGAAAACCTAACCTTCGAGGCAAAACTGAGGAGCTAGATCTTTTCACCCTGGAGAAGAGAAGGCTTAGGGGGGAAAATACATCACAGTTTTCCAGTACTTAAAGAGCAGCTACAACAAGAACGGGGGGTCTCTCACCACAGGGAGCCACAAAGGACAACATGTACAAGTTGCACTAGGAAATATTGCATCTCAATATAAGAAAGAAATTTTTTACAGTGAGAACAATCAGTCACTGGCACATGCTCCCCGGACATGGTAGAGTCCCCATCAGTGGAGTTTTTCAAGACGCAACTGGACAAGACATTAGATCATCTCACCTAGGCCCTCTTTTCCACAAAGGTTGGATAAGATGATCTGTCAGGGTCCCTTCCAACCTGGGCTGTTCTGTAATTCTATAATCAGAGCTTTAGCATGCTTGGGTATGAGTTCAATAGACTCTAAAACCTGCTGGCAGAAAAGGAAAGCTTAGAAGGAACTTGCAATTTCTCATGTCTGTCCTAGTGTCTCTGCAAATTCCCATAAACATTTTAAAGTTGTGTTCATTGCTAGTCGCAGAAAACCATAGGCCTAAGTCACATAAGCTTAACTTAAACTCACTTCTTCAACTTGGCTATCCAAAATCATCTGCATCCCTCTTGACAAGAGTAGCATAGAGCAAAATGGAGAACTTCAAGGTGTACACATAATTATGATGTTTAATTCCTGGAATGATCACTTCAGTTAAATGCAGAGTTACTACGATTGTTTGCCTATTAAAAGGTACATACAAAACTGTGAGGTATGCCTTGGTAAATAAAACCCGTGTATAATGATACATCATAACAAACCCAGACCATTCAGAAAAATATTCCAATAAATTTGTAATTAAAGATAAAAAGGCCAAAAAAAGCGCAACATTTACATCCTCCCAGTGAAACTGCAAAGTTAAAGTTTGCATGAAGAGTAAACAAATAGCATGGAAGTGTTTGCATTAGATAGTAGAAAAAGTATCTAAGTAAGAGAAAATGGGTATGGAACTGAATTTCATAGGGCTAAAAAGGAAAATATTTATGGTAATCGGGAAAGGAGATAATTGTCTTACATGAAAGTGTGAAGATAGCATGTTGATTAGGAACTGAGGAAATACTTTAGATGACATTCTGGAAAGGAAATACAGTCAAAAAAGAAAGCAAGGTAAGTAAATAATTGGAAGACCAATTTTAATTTTCATTCTGTGCTACTCAAGCAAGCTTACAAAGGGTAAGTGGAAAAAGAATTTTGTCATAGAGCAGGAAAATATACATTTTCTTCTTATCCTAGTTATTAAATTTCCTTCTTTCATTTCATAGTTTTAAATAAACACAAAAAGTCTAACAAATTAATTGAACGACCATGTACATGAATTAATATAACGTTACTGAAACTGAATTGTGATGTGATTTAATTTATATCTATAAATATATATATATGTGAAATGTGATTTAATATATATAATTTACCTGATATTTTAACCCTTGAGCATTTACTCAGAATAGGAGACAATAAACATTGCCATAGCCATGCTTCCTTTAATGGAGTACCACACATGTATTTACTCAAAACCCAGAGGTTTTTGAAAATCAGAACTGTAACTAACTAGAATTTTTGCACATTCAAATTTTAAGGTATCTGTAAAGCTTCTTATTTAGACATACTTTTTTGCATCAACAAAATCCTGTGTAACTAGAAAGCACATGAAAATGAACACCACCTTCCAGCTGTTTCTGACCTCTCACTCAAAAAGGTACCTGCTTTGCAGTCATAGTATCAATTGCAAAGCAGCAGTGATTTCTAGTAAGCATCCTACAAACTATACAAAGAGAAATAGAAGAGTCAAAGTCCATTTATGTACAAAGACAGCTTTTTCTTCCTACGTCTTAATTCTTCAAAGCTTCTGGAGAAATTCACCAGACCCCTTCTATAAATTAGGCTTTCCATCACATCACACCATTGCTGACAGGTAGATGTTGTAATTACCTGTGGAGCATCTAAAGCCTGTAGAAAGAAAACTTGACTGCTAAAATTGTTATTTTTATTTATCTCATCAAATAACTGTAAACCTGCAGTGTACACCACAAACACATTCAAACTACTTTAATAACTGAGTATCTGAAGTTACCATATCTGTCCTGCTGTTTATTATGGAAAGGTTCAGGGCACTAGATTATGATTCATATTTTTTTCTTGTGGTGACAGATTAAATTACCTCATGAAAGAGAGTCCACTTGGGTTTTTTTTATTTATTTGAATGCGATTCAGGATTTAGGCTGAAATTTGAAAATTTATACCTTCTCATAGTACTGGCATGAAAACATGCATTCTGAAGAAGAAAATTATGATGTAAATATATAAAAATGCTATCCCTATTTTTAACTGCACTAGAGGACAGAGAGGTTTTTCTAGGAAGTGAATCGCTTAGAGGCTGATTTAAAACTTGTAGATGACAGTAACATACACAGACTTTAACTGAGATAGGAGTTCTGCTGTGCTTAGCACTGTAGAAATGCACAGAAAAGACAAGCTAGATCGGAGGGAAATCATTTCATACATATAGAAAAATAAAGGAAACATCAGGGAACAGCAAAGGCCTCTAGGCAGATAGAGAACAAGACTAGCTAGGGTTTTTTCCCCTACAGTAAAGGAAGATTCAGAGGGTCTGAAAAATGAAGAAAAAAAAAAAAAAAAAGTGTTGTTTTTTCTTCCTTCTCCTAATTCCCCCTTGACTCCTCCAGCTGCTTACTAGACCTTTGCTTGCTAGAAAGCAGTTGTAAGTCTGAAAATATCAGTGAAGTTGGCCCAGTCCAAATGTATTTTCACAGCCTAAAGAATTTAACTCCCACATTACCTCAGCTGAGTTCCTAACAAGTTACCTTACTACGAGATCAGTCTTAGGTTGATAACGAGTCAGACTGTATTTTCAACAACTAGGGCCCTGTAATCACAAAGGAAACAGATTCATTATTAGCAGGAAAATGAATTTGTGGATTCCCACATGGATGGTACTGATTCTGCACTGCCTGCAGCTAGGTAGCACATCTTGATAACTATGACAAAGCTTGAGCTTTCTAGTTACAATGTCCCCAGCGGAAGTCCCATTCCCCCTTAGGAGAAATTACATTTCAGAAATGTTTTCTTTTGATGTGGTTTGGGTTCTTATGACCAAGGAATTCATTGTACTTTAAAAATGTAAGCCTGCCCACACTGGCAAGTCCAATAAGTCCAAAACCTTCATCAGATCTGCTATTTGTGTATATCAAATTCAACACACCACATAGAGCATGCAACCCATCTGTATTTGCACAACAAAGCCAACATAACCTGGCTCAGTCAAACTGATTAAGACTGGTAGAAACCCATCACAACAGATACAGATCATGAAATTCTTCAGGATAGATTGATGAAACTAGTTGAATAGATTTTCTTGGTTATTTCAGCACACGTGGCTACTAATGTGCTTTCAGTGCACTTCTGTTTGAATTCTGTTAAGGCTTTTGCCAGCAAACTAGGATTTAAAAAAAAAAAAAAAAAGTAAAAAAAGAAAAAAGTTTTTTAATTCTTGCTATTCTCCATGATAAGATTATGAAAATATAGTATCTAAAAAAAAAAATGATTCAAAGGTGAGGTGAAGTGATCGATCCACTATCATACAGCATTGGAGCTTCTACCACACAGAAGTAATGTCTATTTTAGAAAATAATTGGCATTCATGATACATCAGAGGATATTATTTAAACAAAGAATCTCATCACCATAAAGAATGGTTTCTGTAGTTATCTCTACTCACAGAGTCTGGTGCTAAAATGAAACTTTTCTGAACTAGCTTGCATCCCGTAACAGATAAGAGAAGAGCTGCACAACTCATCATATCTTCGTAATCTTAACTATTTTATATTTGCAAAATATGGAGTGAAGGCAAATGCAAGGTTTATGCATGATCTTTGCAGTAACAGTAACTGCCCTGAATCCTCAAATTCCCACTAGATATCTTTAACAGAAAAGAGAGAAAACTAGAAACAAGAGAAGCTATGCTCTTTCTAGTAATGGAAGAGAATGTAACACCAAGACGTACATTAAAAAAAAGGAAAGAAAAAAAGAGAACAGATATTGGCTTATATGGAATCTACAGAGAATGGAACAGAATCAATTTCATCTACTGAAAATAAACACTCTGGCTGATTAGAGACCAGAACAGCTATCTGCAAATGACTGCTTTAATTTATGCTGAATTTTGCCTCATCGCTATTCTGCACTGTATGTGTAGCCTGAGAGGAAAAAGAAAATATAAGTGGTGAATGGAAGATAAAAAGAGATCAGAAAGAAGAAGACCAGCGTCACTTCTTTGCAATATAGAGATGCATTTCCCCCACTTTTTTTTAAAAGCATAGAATTTATTTTGTAGGAGAATTAACTGAAATAAAGCTGCTCAAATAGAACAGTCCAAAAAGGGTTTATTTAGTTACAAAGCTTGAAAATCCGCAACAATAACCAACTCATTTTATACCTCATATACATTTTCACTTAGGCAGTAAGCAAAAAAACGCCCCGTTCAAATTACATTCCCTCAAAAACCAGAAACGAGTCCTACTGTGTACAAACTGCTATGGCACCATCAACACTAGCAATCTTTTATTGTTAATACTACTAATGTCTGTATTTTGGATCTATGTTCTTACAAGATCAGCTTCAGAGTAACTTAATATTTAAATTAAAAAATCAGATTTCTTTCTGTCCTTTTTTTCCCCTGATATTTATGCAAATACTCCCTAAACTTTTTTCTCCTACAGCTGCATTCAGTTGATAATCCAAATGGAGTAACAGGGAGAAGCTATGAACATATCTACAAACACTAAGTTTAGGGATGCTTGCTTTGGTATCATAGAATCTATTGATATATTTTACCAAAAAATGAAAAACTTCGGAAAACACAATGGCATTTTATTTTAAATGTTCAAAACTTGATAAAATTTAAAGTATTATACAATAACCTGTGATTCCTGTAGTCAGATAAATATGCTAAACTAAATGGGGTTATTCTAGTAAAAGGTATTTTTAAATAAGAAGAAAAAAAGAAATTAATATATACCATTAAACTACCAGATGTCTTTTAAAAGATGTAAAACAAACAAACAAGCAAACAAAAAACCCCACAGTTTGAGAAAGACAAGTTAATGAGACTATTTTGGTCTGTTTTTCAGAAAATATAAAGTGATTTATCTACGTTTTAAAGAAAAACAAGTACAAATTTCAGGAAGATACCCAAATAATGGAATTTAAATATAAATCAGAAAAGTTATATTAATAATCACCTGAAATTGGAAAAAACCCACTAACAAATATATAGTCAAATATTGCATGTATATTCAAACTTGCTCTTTTGGCTCATAGACTAAACTGTTTTGGAACTCTGGAAAGATGAATGAGTGTAAAAATTTCAGCAATCAGTACCATTTAGTTCTGCAGACAGCAAGGTGAGAGGAAACTGAGCAGGCTTCCTGTAAACTCTACAAAAAACTTCTTCCTCTGGCTGGTCTTCCAAAAGAATAATTGTAATAATTACAAAAGGATTATTTGTTCCTATTGCAGTTCTGGTAAACCCCAATGTCAAGACACAGAAAGCTGCTTACACAGCCTCGGGGCAAATGGGTGTTTAGGCCAGGCAGCATACCCTTAGTGAGAAACATGAAGGGTTCAGAAGACAATTCCTAAACAGCTTTCTCAACGTTTCTTATCACTGAGGTGAAAATATGGCAGCAATTGGTTTCTCAGTTTCCCCAGAAAAAAAACAGTCAGAACAATGCAGCAATCCCATGGAATCTGCTGGTTTGAAATCTTACCACTCTCTGTTCTACACAGGTCATTTTTGAAATCAAATTAAATGAGATTTCAGCACTAAGCTTTCTTCTTGATGACTAAGAACTAGTAGTATTTAAGGTGAAATGAACCATTATTTCCTGTAATTATGTCTTTTCTACTTCATACTACTTTACAAGTTTATGCAGATAGTTTCAAGTTGGTGATGAAACAATATTTTCTGGCCAATGATACGCAGAATATCTAACAGTCACATTGTTCTACATGGTCTTAAACAGTAAATCAACCTATATCCTCTCAAAGGTATCTCCTGTCTCGATAAAGTTTTCTGCAGCTTAGAATCAACAACTTGAGTCTTTGGGTTTCTCTGAGTACTTATGTATAGTTCTTCTGATCACCTTATTACTGTACTTAGTCATATACTAACAAACCAGTGATAAAAATATGCATTTCAAATTAGCCAATCTTTTCCTTTTCCATTTTAGTATCAGACAAGCAAATGAAAACAGGTTTCAGTTCACAGTAAAAGGACAAGAGCTAGTTGAGTTGATTGTGACACATGTTTTATGTAAAAGGGGCATTAAACCCCTGTCTTCTCCCACTAAGCTCCTGTGTCTGTACTGTTCACGTTGCTGAAAAACATCTGAGGTCTTGACAATGTGCTTTTCTCCTAACATCCTACAGATTTCCTCCAAAAGCCTTTTTAACTACATAGTTTTAAAAAGATCATGTTCTAAAGATTATCATTTCCTTCCAGAATTTTCAATAAACAGCTCAATAAACTTTATTTTTCTTTTTTCTAAAATATTTTTTTCTTTTTTTCACACATGGAGACAACTGATGTTGTCAGGCTTAACGTTATATTTTCTGGCAGTACACTGCATGACAGCATTAATGACAATTTTGTGTGTGCTACCTCAGCACCTCTTTAAGAATCACATAAGCATCATACAAACTCTTCTTTCTAATAAATCTGACATGAATCGGGTTTCTTTTACAAGGCCTTCATTTAGCTTGTCAAGGCTTAAATGCAAGTATTTTCTAAAAACAAGTGGCTCAAGCACAAGGTTTCCTTTTGATGCCAAAACGACACAGAGTAACTGCTCAGAGATAAATTTTGTCTTTAAGCAGCAAAGGTATTTATTTCGTGCAACGTTGGGGAGCTAGCCGATTGGCACTGGACAAACTAGCTCCAAAGTTTTCAGTGAAAAGTCAGGTATTTTATACAGTTTTTGGGAGAGGTTACACAACATCTTTACATATATACTCATTTGTTTTTGACACCTATTCATTCCATACACAATAGGTGGGATCTAAGTGCAGTAGACCTTTCAATTTTCTTTGTTCAATGATTTCCTGACTTGATGGTCTCATCTCCTTCAGTTGCCCACCTTATCTTTTCTAATTATTTAGAGTACATTCAGTGGAACCTTTTCTAATTATTCAAAGTATATTCCTTTCTCAACACAAACAGAGCATCACCCAGAGCATTGTACCAAACTCATCCTGACTAACCTTTTTTTTTCAAGACCTTGTTCTGTTTCACTTTCACATTACATTTCTCTGACTATTTGGTATATTAAAAAGGTAAGTTTTTATCTAAATTTAAAAGACTAAATCAACACTTTTTTTTTATTAGCTGATCATTTCTACAATAACATGGTGGCAAAGAAAGCTACCCACAAATTCAGTTATCAATGAGAAACCTGCTTTTCTGAGCATCTGTTGGTGATCAAGTATCAAATTAGCAACACTGTCATAGATTCAGCTTACTGTTATTATTGCCAACAATTTTATAACTACATTTTAAAAGGGCAATTACCTCACAGCTGTTGATTGATGCTAAACTAACATCATCATTGTGCAGTTTAAATACTTCAACTGTTGCACCTGTTTCCAGTTGAATTATTAACGTGAATTGTCTATTACAGCTATCTTTTCATTTGCTTCAGTACAACTTAACAACTGCATAAAATGCCTGTGTCTTTTTAACTTTTATCGTTCATCTTTTAAATTGTATCCTTCTAAATTATTTTATTTCAGATACAGAGAATTCAGAGACTTACAGAAAAAGATCTTCTTGCTTGCATCTACTACTTGCCTGCCTTCTCCAACATGTATTTTCTCCATACCTGACAGCTCCTTCGCATTCAGAAACAGGTTATTAGTAGCAGACACCTCTATAAATAACAGATCCTGTAAATTCCAGGAGAGCGCTTTTGCAACGCATACTGCTGAGCTACCTACCAGGACAGAGTGGACAGAGCATAGCTGGCTTTAATTAAACTACTAACACTTTATTTCATGTTTGAGAATTAGTTCAAATTAGAACAGACTGACAGAATGATGGGGGAGCAAACCAAATGCTTCCTGTCTATCACTTTTAGTATAACTGGCCAGTAAACAGTGTTTTGCCTTTTCCTTCCGAGTCTGTAGTTCCTGTTGTCAGAAAGGTTATAGGTCTGGGCAGGCAGTTGTCTAAGCTAGTAAGACCACTAAAGTGGATTGGCATGACCATGACATGCTGACTTGCCTGTTCATTTTCAGATTTCAATAATCATTACCTTACAGACAGAGAAAAAATTATATAAATGGTGACATTTTTATTGAACTGTAAAAAAAAATGCCATATCAAACACCAGCTATATATATATTTAAAAAAAAAACAACAACCAAAAAACCAAAACCAAACCCCACACAACAAAAAAAACCCCACACAACAACCCCCCCGCAACAAAAAAACCCCAACAACTTCAGTAGAAAAAAGAATTGAACATGCTGAGAAGTTGCTGCCACAGAAAATTGAGTGCCTCAAGAAAGAGAGTAGGCACTGATGTAGAAACACTTTAACAGTTCCTTTTAGTTTAGAATTTACAGAAACATATTTAATAGATGTGACATTTGCGATGCATTTCATTGAGATTACTACTTTGCAGCCAAATGGTTTTGCTTGTATTTTATTGTCTTAAAATTATAGATGCTTCAACACTATCAAAGCAGTGATCTCTATACTTCTTATTAACTTAATGAATTTAACAAAATTAAGGTGCTCCGTAGCTTTGATTAAATAATGGTAATACAACTAATTAAATATATTTTGATCTATTAGCAAGCGACTCAAATCATTACTTAAATTTTTTGTAATGTTCCAACGTTACCTCATCAAGCCTGTAGGTACTACTAATTTGTTCAAACAAATACCATTGTACATTCCCCTTATTTAACTAAATATGTGAATTATGTTGTTCTTATTATCTTAATCATCAACAATGAAAATGGACGTGTCAATCTCTCTGTCAGTCGAGTAAAAACCCTATAATCTTGTGACTTTGCCTTTTAATAGCTAGGTATATTTAAAACCTCCAGAGTAGCCAAGTTAATTCCACTGTATAATAGTCACTGTTGTAAAATTTGACTTTTACTGCATTCCAATTCTCAGAACCAATTAGCGCACTTTATGACTCCATTTGGAACCGCTCCAAGTTTACAACCATACCACTATAGTTCATTATTACTTTATTTAAACAGTCTTACTTAGACCCTTGCTACTGTAAGGTGGTCTGCTATCAAGTTCTGGAAATATTGCATATATTAAACAGATGTCAACACTACAGATTTTTAATTAGCTGCTCTTATGTTGTAACATTTACTCAAGCTCCTGAGTACCGGAACCATTTGGTACCAGACAGATATGACGTCCTTTAAATTGGACAAGAGGGGCAAAGAGGTCATGGGAATGAAAATAATAAAAGGTCACAGTCAAGTTTACAAGTCGAGTAGCTACAAGACACTTCAGGTAATAGCTTGATAGTGTAAATGGTGGCACACAATAGAGAGGTTTATAGCCGATGGAAATCTTGTAGGTTTGTCCTTGGTTTTCAAGCACACAGAAACTCAGAGATTTTGATAAGTACCTTGATCTTGTAACTTGCAATCTGCTACCATGGCAAAAATAAATAATTAAAATCCTTTTATCAAGGTCCAAGAAAGTAGGCAGAAGAGCAGATTAAACATGCACTGGAATAATACTGCCCCTCACCTACCCTTTTCCTTAGCCCAGCAGTGTTTATTATGTTATTTCCTCATATGAAGGCTAAAGAGAGAAGAAAAGTAGGTCATTCAGAGGCTCAGACTTGTTGCCTCTGAGGTTAGTTTACCATAAATGCATTTGCAGCTCTGGTTTAGATGAGCCAGAAGCCCAGGGGGATGGGTATCCCTCTCTGATAACTCCCTGAAACCACAGAAAACATTCCCAATCACTTCACAAATCTCTCCCTATATTCAGCTTTCTGAAAAGGTATAGGTCCATGCCACTGGAAAAACAACCTGGGAACTGAACAAGACATTTCTGGTAAGCAACTAATTTGCTATTGTTCTTTCTGGTTTCGCTTTGTCAGTCCAAAAAAGCTCTCCACTATAACTTTTGTTGCAACATTTCAGACCAGTTTATAATCATTTCTAGGAAATTAAGTCTTAAGTTTGCCCTTTGGAAAAGAAATTTAATAAACAATTTTGTTGAGCCATGTCAACATGGAAGATATGAAATATTGCATCAAGAATCTGAAATGAAACATTTCTATTTTCCCCATGTTTTTTCTGCCAACTGTACTTCTCGGTTTGCATTTTGAGGAAAAAATATACTGACATTGTGGAAAGGATCTGAAGATACAACAATTCCACTTCTGTAACAGCAAAACTTACAGGTTTCACCTAAGGAAAATTAATCTATTTTATATATACACACACACTACAAATAATTATTAATGTGTAGCAAGATGAAAGTCTGGATAATGAATGAGAAAGGTACTAGAAGCTTGATTCTTCACCCATTGTTAAGGCAGCCAAGATGAAAACATTTTTAATCTGGAGATTAGTTTATATATAAAGTATATAATTCTGACAAACAGATTCATGGGGTACTATTTTCTGCTGGGTGTCAAAAATGGCTGTAAGATGGGGCTTGGGTTTTTTTTTGCTTTCACACTGAAGGATTCTACTTCCAGGCACTATTAGAATCTATGAAAAATACTAAACATATCTACCAATGCCACAGGGCACCTACTTCCGAAACATCCGTACTTAATTTTTATTATTTCTTTTTTTTTTTTTTTTTTTTTTTTTTTAGAACTACACAAGTAATAATATAAAGATTTACTTAACCTCTATCACTCTAACTTGCAACTTGGTTAGGGAGGAGCCAATTCTGATTTCACTCATGCAATATCTTGAGAGAGTAAAAAAAAAACAGTGGTCAGCAGGGCTGGGTTATCCCACATATATTAAGATCCCCCTTCTTCCTGCAGTTTTATGCTGTGAAGCAGCCAAAATGGAAAGGACCCTACTATATAACGTCTTCATCTTTTAAAGAGAGAAAGTGCTGTTGGCAGTATGCAAGCTTAATGAAATTCCGAGCTTTTTATAAGGACCATAGGATCTTTAAAGCACCATTCAGCCCCAGAGCTAGAAGGATCTAGCACAGCAGCACCTGAATGAGAACCCATGTACCATGACCACTGAACAAGAGCTGGAAGAAAGGTCAGCACTGAAGAGAGGACAGGCAGTTGCATCACTGAAAAGAGGCTCTACCCTTGCAGCCTCTTAAAAGCAAGTGCCAGGATGAAAACAACAGCCGCCTCTAAAGTTGTAAAGCATTAGTTCTTTTCCCTGCAGAGGAAGCAAATTGTAGATGAGGAGGAGATAAATGAACTCAAAATAGTCAAAATTCACCAGCATAAAGGTCTGTGAAGTTCACAACTCCCATGTGGATTTTCAAATGATCTTTGCAGGTTTTTATCTTCACACTAAAATTTAAGAGCAATGTAAATTTTACTTCAAGTTACCTTTTGAAAGACCTGGACACTTACTGAATATGTTTCAAAGAAACAGCACAATACAGCTAAGCTTTTAAACACATCATGATTCACAAAACCTAAAACTTCACTCTTATTTTTAATCTATTTTCTGAAGTCAATAAATCCCACAAGAATACACTAGGTTTTTGCATGCTTCTTTCTCTTCCTCTCACTTCCTCCAAAAAAAATAATTTTCTAACTTAGTAATACATTTTCATCAAACCTGAATAGAATTAAGGTTTTCAAGAGAATAAAATATCTACTGCTGTTGTGAAAAACTGGTAGCCTGAAAGACTACTGACAAGACCTAAGCACCCTGCTGGAGGAGAAATCTTGATGTGTGAGTTCCCATTCTGTCAGACCAGACAATCCTCATGGAAGAAATTTAATAGAATCACAAACTGGAATAAAAATTGAGAATTGAGACCAATTTACTGCAAGACAGGTACACTGGAATGTGTTTAATTTCTAGTGCTGGTAGAACTTCCCCCCCCCATCTAAACTACTTTATCTATACTGAAGATCTGACATTAACCATTTCCCTACAGATATACTATTGAAGTTTTCTCCCTATTTGTTGTTTTCCTTTGCTAGACAATAGACAAATATTTCTCAGGATTGTAACAGTTAAAATTTATGAAGAGGGGGAGGGGGGGAGGTTTAACATATTTTCTCAGTTATTTTGAGTATTTTGTCACTTTCTTAAGGAAATTGAAGCATGCCACAAAAATGTTTAATAGCTTAAAATAGTTGCAAATATTTCAAAAAGCACACTAGGGCAGAATATCAGCTTGATTACTAGCTTTGTGGAATATGAAGTAAATGTAAATAAAATTGATATTAAAAAAAACCCAAACAAACAACAACACAGCCCTAATGAAATTGATGTATTATGCATGTAACCTGGTAACAAAACAAAATTTTCAATGAATGTATGGTAAGCCTTGACCAGGGCAAATATTTCTGACAAATCTTATCATCTGTTTTGCTTGGAGATATGATTATTGACTTAGCAATAAAGTCTGAGATCTCTTGATTTAGTTTGGAAATCTTTCTCCCCCTGCCCAAGACACTTTAGCTCTATTGTTTAAAGAAATATAAAAAATATTGTTAAGCAACAAAGCTATTCAAATTTAACACATAAGTATTCAACTTCAGAATTCTATACATACTCAACTTGCTCTATTTATTTATTTTATTATGTATCATGTGTCCATCCTATCTTTTTCAGTTCCTAGAACTACAATGACAACACACAATCTTTTCTGCCAGGAAAATTAGAAAGCAAAAAAGGAAAAAAAAAAAATCAGGTCAACTGCAATTTTTTGGTTGAAAAATATGTAATGTAAAACTGGCAAGGTAGCAGTGGGGAAAGCTATGGGGAGATTCAGGAAGTAGGCCAGCAAAGAAAAACATGTGTACCTCCTATAGATGGTAAAAGGGTCAGGTAGCATACAAAGTGGGTATAAAAAGATCAAATGGTAAAAAGCAATTAACCCCTTGGCACTGGGAACTGGGATTTCCTGACACCAACTGCTAATGCTGGCCCTAAGGGGTTATAGGATCAAATAATAATAAGCCAAGTCCTGAAATAAAAGCTATCATTCCAGGCAGTGAGGGAAGGCATTTCAAGTACCTTCTGGGCTGCCAGACTAGAATGGTACAAGAGGAAAGGCACAGAGGAGAAATACTCTGAAAGATAAATGGTAAAAATAGTTTTCCAGATTTGGACTCAAACAGATTTCTTTCAACCAAGCTTTTATTTTTCTTTCTGAATTAAACACACTGGTTTGCCCTATATATCTGTGATCTGTGACCTCATCCAGCTCTTCTCTGATACACAGAGAGATTTAGCCTCCATTTTCTGAGCAAGTTCCCTCTCATTTTGTGATTAAATTCTGAACATTGTCTATATTAGCTGTAGGTGGTTTACTTAATTGCCTTAAACATGGTTGTTTTTTTTTTTTTTTACTTTCCTTCCACACAGAAGGGGAAAAAAAGAAAAGAAAAAGAAAAGAGGGGGAAAAAAAAAGCAAATGACAACAGAGAAAATCCTTAACAAAACCACCAACATGGGATAATAAACTAATCTGAGAAATTACATGATTCTAACAGCCATTGTTTGTTTTTAAAGAGGTCAGTTGTTCCAGCACATCCCAGGACCTACACTTATAAACTGATATTCTACTGTTTATGTATCTGATAATTTATAGCTTTAAATTACTGCAGAAAAATTAGATATTTTGTACAAAATAATTACTGGATTTTCAGACCAATTGGTGATTTATAGTACTGAAACCTTATGAACACAGGATGAAGCTGTTTTTCTTCAGTGCAAACTAAACGTTTAGATGATGTTATATAAATACTGATCTTATCACAGAACTTCAACTGGTGTAAGCATTCCTAATCCTTTCAAATTAGCGAAACTTCATTGATCTCCAATAGTTGAAAATCCAACATGGTTGCATTAAAAAATGTGCAACATTTTTCAGTATCACTCATTCTCTTACCACATGGGAAAATTATAAGAAAAATAACCTTTGGCATACACCAAATTCCAAACAAAATACTGAAGTTTGTAGGTAAAGGATTCTTCTCTGTCAACTACCTGTCTGCCTGAGGGCATTTAAAAGGTGCACATAATCTGTCTGCTACTCCGTTTTCTCTCCCTCTCATGTAGTTGCCTGTGTTTGGTCATATCAGCTAGCCTGCATATAGTCACACTATAATAGCCTGCATATAGTCACACTATAACTGCCTACAAAATAGTACCTAAAAAGACTGAAATTGCATGCCGTATGTATGATGGACTAGGTATGGTAAGACCCAAAGGTATCATCCCTTTTGTATATCCCTTTGTACTGTTACAGCTTCAAACTTGAATTGAGCTTACTGAATTCAGTGAAAACATCTCCATCATCTTCAGTGGTACTGGTCTGAGCTCTGATAGACCAGCCCTCGAAGTACTGTCAACAGAGGAAACAAAGACTGATGAATTCTACAAGGATTAAGAACAGTGGAGAGGAGAAAAGACAGAAAAGATACAGAAAGAGATAATACAAAAGAGAAATGAGGAGGAAAAGAGACCAAGTGATCAAGAATCCCACTGTAATATAGTACTATACAAGACAGTTAAAAGATACCTGTTAATATATTAATCTGAAATGGCTGCTCTAAAAAAAACCAACCCAAACCAACCCAAACTAATATATATATTCTGCCAATTGGAAATGACAGATTGCTTACTTTTAAACAGATAAGATCAACATATCATGCCTTTTCAAAATAGAAAGCTACACCTGGCATGCCTCCTTGCTAGGTGGCCTGAAAAGACACAGAGGCTGGTACTTCATGCAAAGTTTTGAATTGCTTCTTCAGAACACTGATCCCAAAATGGATATCTGAGGAACACTACTTGTCATCAGGTTCCTCTCCCAGAGTCAGTACCCAGCCAACATTTTAAATTCCTTTTAAGTGCCCTATGAAAACATTCTTTCAATGAAACATCATATCAAATTCTTTACCGTACTCCAGAAAGATAAGATCTCTTTTGTTTCCCCTTCTATAATGAACTGTAACATATTTTTTTTGCTGCTAGGTGAAAAGTTCAGATTAAAAGATTTATTTGATAAAATATTAGTGTATTAGGATTATTATTAGGAACCTACCACTCTTCACAGTATTTGTTCTCCAAACCATATTTGTGAAGTTAGAGTTAGGAAAACCTGATCTCCCATGGCCTGAGAATATAGTGTGATTTATTTCAAGATCAAATAAAGTTATGCCATTAGAATATAAGCTCAACCTTTGTGTTCCCTCCAATTAACACTTCTGCTCTGAATTCAACAGCTTCTAGGAAGCAGGGGAAGAAGATGACAAATGAAGGTCATGTGGTAAAGGATCACACAAATCTTAAAGTATATAAAGAAACATATTTTACAAATATGTAAAGCTTATTTGAAGCTCCTCTAAATAACTCAGAGCAATAATACTTTGTGAAAGCCTGCATGGAACCAAGACTAATTTCTTTGAAATTTGTATTTTTCATTTATATATTGTAAACATACCAATATTCTTATATAATGCAAAACAGCTTTTCAGTGAATATTTTAAGTCTTGGACTATACTGTTGTTGATAAATTGCACCATCCATTATGATGATACCATCCATTAAAAAGCAAGTATCTGTTCTTTCACTGTACCATTAAGGGAAGACAGTAGCCAGCACAATATTGATTTTAAACTCTACGGACCAAATGACTGTATGGACAAACTGACCATAAAGCTGCATCTTGATGCAAAGACATTATAGATGCAAATCTGGAAACACGGGTGGGAAACTCATTTTTGCCCTGTTTTCAGTTGGTTTGTGAACTAATGGATTTGTATGCGAAAACTGGAGCTTTGGTGGTGACTGTATCCACTACTATGAATAAAAGACAAGTTGGGATTATCTGTTTTCTCCAAGTATTTTTCTCTGTATGTATTTTCTCTTTTCTCTCATCTGATTATCCTAAGGAGATGAGTGATTATAACAGTATTGTGTTCACATTTCAAATGCCATTCCCTTCCCTTCTCTCAGATACTTCAACAGCTGGTGGACCATTCATGTCCTAGCAAGCAAACATGCTTGCTTCTCCTTAAAAGTTACTGCTATAAGTACAAAGCTGCTCGGCATTTGCCACAGACTAAGACTGTATATGAAACTCATCATGTCTCAGCTAAGGGGCAAAAATTTCCACCTGTGTGGTGGTGATTGCTTAAAAGGGTACACCCAAATTTCCAGGACAGCATGAACACGTGCTTGCAGAAAACAGTTAAAAATAAACAGGAAAACAGACATGAGTACCTTTCCATACTTGGTCTTACACCGACTATTTAACTTTTTAAAAAATCTGATGGAAATATGAGGTGGTCCTGCTGAAGTTCTCATTCTTATACCTACTATATCCATGATAATAGCTTGATGAAGCTGCCCAGCTTCATTCCCAATAATGCCTCAAATCATGCAAAATCACTCTTTTTTTCTAGAACATTTCCTATATACACTATATGCTGAAGATTAGTAAAGCGATGCCCGTTTTGTATCATAAAGCACATATATCCCTAGTGACATGAAGATGAATTGAGAAAACCCCAAATTCAATCACAGTTTTGGCACAAAGGCTGAGGTGTTCTTGTCACTTAGACTGCAAACCTAATTTGTGCCTGATAAATTACTTCTCTTCCACTTAAATTTTCTCTGCTTTTGAAATTATTTCAGCAAGCTACCAGAGGGTATTGATGATGCTAGATTAGGAGATAGTAACCTTGATTAATTCTGCCACAATGAAAGGCAAGACCTTGTGCAAAGAACATTTCAAACGAATTTAAGTGGTCTGAACCATCCTTTGGAGGAGGGGCCCTTTCCTTCCCCATTGACTATAACCATAGATATCATGACAGGTACTCAAAACAGAAGATTTAAATGCCATTCACTGCTACTACTGACAGAGTTTTCCCCCATAATTTTTTTAGAACTACAAGCGAGGTAAGACCTCATGACAAGGTTAAGCAACTGCAGTCCACATGTCGTTAAGAAATCTTAGCTGATCAGAAGAAAAATCCTTTCAGCTGTAGATCACAGAAAAGCAACAGAAGCTAAGTCAAAGTTTTCTTCCTTATATCCTGAGGTGATTGGGGCGGTATTCCTTTTTGATATCATTATTGCTAGTTAAGAAACAAGGTGGTCAGTTAACAAACGAGGCAGACAGAGATCTCCCAGCTTTAGAGCTAAATCCATTCCTAAACCAGAAGAAGTATTTACTGCTACAAATCACTCTCAACATTTAGATATAGCACATACAATCTTTCAATCAGTGATAAGTTTTATATATTCTGAAAAATTTGTCTTTCTGTGCCAAAAGCTCTTTATTCCCTGGCTTTTAACAGTCTGCAACTCCTTCATCTGTTCGGGATTGTGGATAATTGGAAGTCACGCTATCCTTGGAAAATATTTGTCATGTGTAATCTGAAATATGTAATCATAAAATAAAGAAAATATATTACCAGTTTCCAATGTAAGACTGTGTGGATTAGCAATTGTTAAGTTTTATTCTAGAATGAATAAACCTGTAATTGCACGGTATAATTTGGCAGGGATCAATTAGGAAACACTGTATGAATACACATTACATTACTCTAATTTCATATAATATTTCCCAAATTACGTTGGTATTTCTACAGAGATTTCAGGGGAAAAAAAGAGTAGCTATGTGTATCTGTTTCAAAATATATTTTGCTTTTATACGTATTCTGTAGTAAGGATTTTCTCCCCCATAGTTATCCTTGTATTGCTACAAAATGACAGCTGTAATTATATAGGAGAACCTTTCCCCCTCCCTGAAGGACAGAAATTACAGCAGGATACAGTCTGAAAACCAGCCAATTGCTTGTTGCTTGAAACTGTTTTAATGCTTTGCAAGTGAGGTATTTTTCAGCTGGGGTTCTTCTTTCAACTACATAGAAAAATGTCTCATATAAATGCAAAACAGGTATGAGAAATGGGCAGAATGGTTTCCCCAATCTAATGCTATTAACCATCTGACCCAGTATTGGCAGGATGCATCTCAAGAACGTCACCATTCCCTCTGACAGAGCCCAAGGACCCAGGAATGTATTGTGAAAGATAAAGAAGCAAAACAAAAAGTATATTATGAAGTCCTCCGTGCTCCTAGGCAAAGAAATATATTGCAGCAAAACTTTTAAAGCATTTTTTCCTGTTTTATGCAGCCTGCTCTTTACATAAAGAAACCAGGAGGACAAAGTCCTCACACACACACACACAAAACCTTTAAAAAGCTGTTTGAAAAGCTTTACAATTTCTACAAAGAGGCTTCCTGCAGCCCTTTGAGAAGGCAAACACTGCTTTTAAGTGCTATATTTTTATTCTTTTCAACTTGTAGATAAAAATCCAGGTCTGATGGAGAACATCCCCCGCATGCACTGGTTTTGCAAGGGAAGTTAAGATAATTTTATCTTACTGATAGCATCATAAGCATGCAGTGGACAGGAGAACGTATGTCACAATCTCACCACAGTAAAATGAACACAGTAGAATGAACACTGTCAAGCCTGCAGATGTGAGGACAGCGTCAGACAAATACAATTCAGGCAAGACAACACAAACCAGTTCAATAGTACAGTAATCATGCTCCTTACACACAAAATAAGAGGTATGCAGATGCATATAAGGATGGGATCAAATACCTTATTAACATCCCCAATAAGGATGTTTTTAGTATCTAAGGTATCAGAATTTAACCTCTAATCTCAACAAAATCAAGGAGTTTCCTTGAAAGAACACAACATTTTCATCATGACCTTAGTTTCTCTGAAAAGTTCCATTCATGTTAGTGGAGACTTGTCCCTGGATGTGAAGATACAGTAACAGACATCTCACATCTAAAAAAATGTAAACATTTCAACAGTACTTGCAGCTAAGCATGCTGGACACTGTATTCCACATGCCAGATGGCACTTGCAAAATCCTGATTACTGTCCTTGACAGTACAGCATTATGCAAGGTACTGTAGATGTTTACTTATTTTTCTCCCTTCTGTCCAGGCAGTATATGTAACACAGGTTAAATTTAAGCGAACACCTAACTGTTAGGGAAAGTATGGGGGCTATCACATCCTGTGCCCAATAACATGCAATTCCTTTCTGTAGTCTACTACAGATCTGAACTGGAACTAAGGCAAGGGTTCAACAAAACATTTCAAATCCATGAACCTTACGTTGGTGTAAGTTTAAACAACAAATTTCTACTGCTTTTTCTGGCTCTTTTTTTTTTTTTTTTTTTTTTTTCAGCTGGGACTTAGGACATAAACTTTAGCTTACAGGGAGAGGACTATGATTCTTAACCCTTGCTATTTGTTACAGGATGAAACTCATCAACACCTATGTCTTCTGTGCCACTCATATAGCATATCTAATATGAGCACATGCCTTCAAACCTGTTGATTTTGCTGAAATAAGATACATTTAAAGTTAAAATTTTAACTTACATTTATTTCCATGGAGCTTCAATGCAAGTCTGCATTCTGCAGGGTGTCTTTCACAGAAAAAATATCAATATTTTCCTTTATTTTTCTTCAGAAGAGCCATGAAATATCCTAAGGGGATATCATTTGGTTATATACCCATATTTGCAACTGGAGAAAGTAAAAACAAAACAAAACAAAACAAAGAAAAACTGGCATACATGTCATTTAACATTGCAAGGCAGAGCAGGAAACTAGAAGGTGACAGATTAAGAGTTTTTTAATTGTTTTTAAATTCAGTAGTATTTTCTGAAGAAACCAAAACTAGACTTCATGTGCTAGCCCCAGTGTCAATTACTTTTTTTAAAAAAAATATTAACATATGGAAATAGAACACATCAAGGGATAACTATGCTGTTTTAAAAGTGATTATTTCCAGCCTGTGTTTCCACCTTACATAATGCAAGTTACCCACTAACTGATTAATCTTTAAGACCCAATTCCAGTTTTAGCTCCAAGGGAGACATTTTTGAAGACATTTTTTTAACGTATTAAGGTAAATATGATGTATGGCATTAATCTAACAAGACACGGAATTATTTTAGGCATGCAGGAAATGAAAGTCAATTCCTAAATGTATCAAAAATGCATGCGGGTTAAAACGCACAAAACTCACCTTGGAGAAGGCTGAAAATCAGTTACTCAGCTGACCTAGGAATATGAAATGAGACTTTGGTCAATTATTAGAATCCTTTCTTGAAAAATCTACAGATAATAGCAAGCAACTAAATATTCTTAAAGCACAGATATCATTCTTATAGAGAGTTGTGTGACATCTTCATTTCACATTGTTATTTAGAGTCATCTGGAATTAATCCTGCATATTAAAGTGGAAAGTATCTGCAAGGAATTTATTTTGATCAGTAATAAGCATATACCACATAAGTTTGTGTGAAAAATAATTCCTGTCACCATCCCAACACTTCCCATATTATTTTATTTTATTTTATTTTGCTTTAAAGGTCTGTCTCTAAGCCTGAATCTATTTGCAAACTCTAATATCCTGGACATAGCAATTTTACTTAACTTACCCATATACTCCTATTGTTCTACAGATGCATTTTACTTCTCAGATAAAGATAATTCTTTACAGTTTATTAGCAAATGTGACAAAGTTGTAACTAAACATCTTTTAATACTTCGTGTCCATTTTCTCACAATAAATAAGTGAAAAAAATCACTTTTACACCTGTTTTCAGCCCAATGACTGCAAAACTTTGCACTCATAAATCTAAAAAAATATTACAAATATAAGATAAAATAATGAAAAATAAATCAGGGCACTGAGTTAAATGGAGAAAAAGAACAACACAGACTTTTGACAGGGAATGGATATTAGACACACTGATTTATTTATTACACACATTTGCCTTGCACATGTTTTTTATGTTTACCAATCCATGGTTTGCATACTGACTAGTTCCTACTCTCATTTTCCACTGCACTAGGAGAACAAATACTTGCACACTTACCCTTTGAAACAGCACTCATTTACAGAGAATCTAAAAACAGGTGCGTTCATTGAAACTGCAACATATATTACAAATGGCAAAATGGGGCGGCATGCCCCTATGTATTCCACTGGGCGTGGTGTCTTTCACCATAGGAAATTCATTATCCTCTAGTCTGTTAGGAAAGAAAGGATGGTGACTTTCTGCCATAAATTCGTGCCCTCATTGAATTCCTGCCCTCATTTCTGTATTGTGCCTGAACAACCTTTATATATAGGCATAGGTCAGGCAATTGTGAAGCACCATAAGTTTTTTCTTTTTTAATGAGAATTCTGTCAGTTTTGGGTATTCTCTAAATAAATATCTATATGTATTTTAGGAGTCCATGAAATCATTAACGGTATACCTAAGAATGTGTGCATGTTCTTTCTTTTCTCTGATGCTACCACAGCCATCTTTGGGCTACCCCTTATACTTCCTAATCCATAGGTGACTTTTTGCAGAGAAGAGTGTCACAGAGAAAGTGATGCACTTCACATGCAAGAGAGAAGCAGCAATATATTTTCTTGATATAAGACAGTGAGTTAACAAAGTTCCGTGGTGAATGCAGCAGTGGTTTAACATGGTTCAATGGCCAGGTACATGAGTATTTACTGCATAGAGGACAGGTTCAGACAAAACTGTTAGGGAGACACTCCCATTGAGTCAGGTGGTTCAGAGAGGACCCCTTTACATTCTAAACTCATTCTCAGAGAGGAATCTAGGTGCAGCTCTATCTATACCTAGTCCCAGTCTTGGTCAACAGTTTATGTCTAAAGGATTATATACGCACAATCAATCCTTAATGTCACTTAGCTAAGATTCCAAAGTTTCAGTGCTTATTCCCAGTTCACGTACTGAGTCTCTGACAGGATAAGGATTCTCTCAGCCTCAAGGAGTACCCTTAGGAGTCATCCCTACTCAGCAGGAGATGCTAGTGAGCAGCCCACGGTACTGTAGGAGAGCTCAACAGACCCTGGGCTGCCCACTATTTATGATTATAAATCAATTATCTTACTCCATATTTGCATACCTTGACACACACGACAGCCCTTGGCTACTTCGTTGCCAGACATCTCTCCAGAGTCCAACTAAATCCAGATGCAGCCTTTGTGATTGGCACTGCTGGTTATTGCTGAAGGGGAGTGGAGGGAACAGAGCACACTCACAAAGACAGTGAACTGTTCTGACACAAGAAACTCAAAGCAATGGAGTGCCAATAGGACAATTCACATTCTTGTTGAGTTTCAGATTAAAAAATTGCTAAATCATTGCTTCATATTTCTTCTGCTTGTCCCATTTGCCAGTTTTGCTTATGGTCTTCAGTAGAATGAGGGGAGATTTGCAATATAACAGATTAGTACAACTCTGCACCTGAATTTCATCGGGATTAGCCATATTCCCACCTTGGACCTCAATGGGCATTTTTTATCTACAAGTTCATGAAACTATTCAGTATTTTAGCATTAAAAAAAAAAAAAAATAAAATACAAAGGCTATTTTTGGTATAACTAATATCAGAATAAATGATCAAATACAGAAACATGGTGGTAGACTTTGATAAATCCAAAGACAGTTTCAAAGATAATCTTCAAAGCAAAACCAGATAAAATGCCTGCACCAATAATTTGATTCAAAAAATGATCTTATGTACATACTTGCTTATGCATATGCTATTACAAATTATTCACACATGAAACTACTCTTATTCCAGAAGAGAATGCCTTTTTACTGATTAATATAATGAACTTTCAAAGTAGCTCAAATTTAACACAGTATGGTGACATGAGTATTAATAAAGAACCAATATACCTTGTATGTGCATCCTACCAAAGTTCACACCGATTTGTATGTTCAGACAGGCTCGCATAGAGCTGTAACTTCTCCAAGGAGAAGGAAGTAACAGTAACCAAAGGATGAATCTACATTAGGTATTAGTGCTCTGCAATAAGGCCACACACAGTTGGATGCCCATCTCCGTGTGTTGTATATGCATGTACGTATAGAAATGTAATAGCTAAACCTCATCCACCTACTGAAATGCACAGTTGTTCTCAGTACAGCTAACCCAGAAGGCTCTGATGAAAATTCATACAATCTCGCAGTAAGACATTCCCTATTTAAAGTGGTTGTGCTGCTGGTTTTATCTAGTTCAATCCAGGGATTGAACTAGACTTTAGTTCAGTTTAGAAATCAAGTCAAATATTTAACGTGCATTTTATCAAACTGACACACATGGATACACATCATCAACCATGCAGTAGTAAGTTTATTCTGCTTGCAGGGGGATCACAGAAAAGCAGTTGCTACTACATGAAAACTGCACTGTTATTTGGCAAACTATCGTATAAAGAGCCCAGTAGCTATTGTTACTAAGTTACATCACTTCAGTGTTTAGTATGAAGATGAGTGACCTGTCTTGCTTGTAAATTTGCAGGAATGAACTTAAAACCTTGCTGAATGAAGATGCATTCAAAGATTTATAAAAACCAGTGACAACAACAAAAAAATCCCTCATTTTTTAAGCTCATCTTGCTGGAGTGTTCTCAGCTGTATGATTCCACAAGAGAACAAAGTGATTTACAATCTTAGAAAAAGCAAAAATGTGATCACTGTCAGCATGTGTAATCATGTAGATTAATATAAAAGGCTTTCTACCTCTAAGTACAATATATTTAACAGTGTATCAGAAGGAAAACATTGTCATAATGAATATTTTGTATTGTCTCTATTTATTATAAAGGTTATTCAGCACATCATTGGATGCTAAAATTAACTCTACACATCCAGAAAAGGTATGTGACATTCCCATTGGTTTCTCTAGGAGTTTATAAAGGCACATGTCTACACAGTTTTCAATGTAAAATGGTGATCTCAAGTATGATATGTAGTGAAGTAAAAACCAAAAATTTCCAGTTCCCAATCTTTACTTAAATATACTGTTTTATTTAATGGGAAACCACTTCCCAAATCTAATATAAAGTCTTTGAAAAGTGCTTGGTGTTGTGCAGCTTTTCAGACCTTCTATCTCAATGGCAGGTGAACCACTCTCAGAAACAATTTTCAATAAGTGGTATCAAGTGGGCCCAAAATACCCATTGACCCTGAAAGCAAGAAAATAGAAATAGTCACTTCAAACTATGTAATTTGTATTCTTCAATAATGTTAGAGTGAATAACATCCAGCTAATCTGTAAAACTCTCAAACCATTATAATTTACCCTATAAAATAGCTTCATTGTCAAATAAAGAATCTGTGATACTGGAGGAGCACTGTATACTCAGCTTTTACACAAAGTCAAGAGATTTCTGTAACGCTCTCAAGAATGTAACCTCCACAAAAATTCTCAAGAAGACATAGCCTATACTTTTTGCACAGATCACAACAATATAAAAACACTTCCAGAAAGTGAATGACAGCAATTTAAGAACAATGGATTAAAAACAAGATCTTTAGAATTCCTTAATATGAGATTATTCAAAAGACTTAAGTAGGATAGAAAACCCAGGGCTTGCCAATAATTTATATTTTACATTATCAAAAGGCAATTAAAAAAATGAGTTAAAATAAACATAAAATAAAACACTCTTCCCTGCACTGATCAGCAGAACTGGAAACCCATTATACACAAACAGAAGGAGCAGTTTTATTTCTTGCGGACAACAGTGGTATAAAAAAAAAGAAAGTTCAACCACCTCTCCCTCCCAAGCAGTCCATATTTCAAAAGTCTAAGTTAAAGGCCATGAGCACTTACTACCACTAACAGTAGTAACTGTAGTAACTAGCACAATTCTTCCTCCACCTTTCAGAGTATTGAGCGTATCACTATGTTAGCATATTAGCAGATACACACTTCTTATAATTTCCAACCTAACTATGAATGTTTGAAAGTACAGTACTTCATCCTTATACTGCAGACTAGACTTTTCTCTAAACATGCACACATAACGCCCTCTCCTCCTTCCTGCCTTTTAATAGCAATCTGTTTATAATATGATCATATCAGCATGCAAACATTTCTCCCCACCTAAATAAGCCAGACTTTCATGTTTTCTCATAGAATCAGCTCTCCCTTTCCTTGAAAGTATTTGCATCTCAACACCTCTCCTCCATACACACAGATATTCCATCCGGAATGAGTCTTCTTGGATGCAGGTAATCAGACTGCACATGAAAGGTCTCACAGTTCTCATACAATGAAATAAATACTTCTCCCACCTTACAGAAAATACCTCACATGACAGAAACCTGCATATATATATTATTTCCCCCCCCCCCCGCCCCGAGCCATCAATCACAACCATCCTCCCTTCCCAGTCAATGTAGTTTTGCAGTACTATCATGGCATAGAATGCAACAAAGTCATAGAATACACTGGCCATATTTCACAGCCAAACATCTAGATTGAATCATAAGTCTATCATTAATATTGTCAAATGCAAGCTATAAGGGAAAAGCATAATAGTGATAATGACGTAATTCCAACATCCATCTACAAATGTGACTGAAACTAGCAACATCTAGTTGTCACATGGTCTGTGGGAACCATTCAGAATATTTTAGGAAAGTCCTAAACTACTTCAATGAAAATGTACTGTCTGATCTCAGGTCAAATTCTTCAGACTTCTAGCAGATACTATTAATTTCAAATTATACCCACGACTACCACTTTATTTGGGAAAAAAAAAAGTATACAATTTCCTACTGCAACATGATTACATGCATCACTTATGATTGAAAGAAACTTAACTTGGTATTAAATAGAATTTATACTCTTGTAACAAGGAAGAGAAACCACAGTGTACAAGGTGTTCTACTGAAATATATTGAAAAAAATTCTATTTTAATTAATTTTGGCCTATGCACCAGCTATTCTTATGATCATTTTATCATATCATTAATAATGAGATTTATTCCAGTTTATCAATTAGTTTTGTTTTCATATTGTTCATGTTATTACTTTTAATTTTATTATGTTAGAGTTGTACAGTTTCTAGAATTCTTTCCTCTTTAGACAGAGCAAATGTTATATTATTATTACTTTAGATTCTGACTTATAGGATGATTGGTACAAAGAATATTTGATCTGGCAGCATATAAGGAAAGAAGGTGAATCTTGAATGCAAACACACGTAATAAGAAGTGCTCAGACAGAAGCAAGGCTTTGAATTTTTCACACTAGGAAGCAATACAAACTGTGAAATAAGTAGATAGTATCTGGCCCAGACACAGAGGGGTATATTGGGTCCAAACAGTTCCTATCACACAGACTTGTCCATTGCACAACATTTCAAAATCCAGTTAAATTCTGGTGGCTCCCTTGTGAATAAAGGGAGTACATAAACTTCATGACATAATTTATTAAACTACCCTAGTTCTGCATACCTATTTTAAATATTTCTTTTAATAGTTTTGCACTCCTAGAACAAACTGCTGCTCACAGACATCCTATTTTTTTTTAAAGAAGCCCTTTGTTACACCATCACTTCTCTTTTTTTTCCAGTTTAGAGCTGGCCAGTACATTGGAGGAATCATTTCTCATACATGAATGGGAATGAGAATATCCGTTCTGCTCATGTCATATTGCATCTTGCTAATATACATCCCAGTTAATAATGGTGCCTTTTCTTCAGGTATCAATACCATAGCAGTAGGTAAATGTGCCTCAAACGTATGTTAATATGCCTTCAATACACATAATAAATACTTACAGTAAGCCCAACCTGAGAGAAAATCCAAAATATAACATAATATGAAGTGCATGCCCACACTTTGAGTTTCAGATAGCTGTATTGTGAATGCCAGTAAAGCTCTCATATATTTAGGTTGTGTTATATCAGCCTTACTACAGCTGTGAAATGGAGTAACAGCAAAGTATAACAAACCTTTAATAATTTTTGCAAAACCACAGGCTGCAGCTTTCCAGCCTGCATTCTCCCAGTATTTAAAAGCACCCCTTGCTTTATGTTGGAACTCTGAGAAAACTGAAGAGAATTTACTGTCAAATCTCCACAAATCAGCAAGTTAACTTTTGAGCCAATACTTAATAATACTTGAGTAGTAAACCAATGATATTTCAGACACTATATTGTGGGAGTAAAGCACCAGGGATGCATAGAAGACAATTCACCTTAATTTGAGACCTTTTTTATGACATAAACACTTTAGTCTCAGACCATTTCTGCTCCATGCTTCCACAGCAGTTAGAACAACAAGATGCTGTTTACCAGGCTTCCTAAGCATTCTATGGAAAACAGGGGATGCAGATCACATAAAGCTGCTGTTTGGTGTGTGCCCATTTCCAGTGTTTTGAACATGTTATTGTTTTTCCAAGCCAGAAGGGAAATGCAAACTCCCTGAATGGATTCCAGCTTGAGAATTCTAAATAATCTTCATTTGGCAGAAAAAAATTAAGAAAAGACAGTTAAATATGCTATGTAGGTAAATACCATTCCATGCTACCATTAGATGTTTACGACATTATTTGCTTTAGATGTCAAAATATTATCCACTGCAATATCCAATCCAAAATGAAATGTAAAAAATTGCAGCCTCTAAAAACAAAACCAAAGTTTGAACCATGTCTCCCACATGAAAGTAAATGAAAACATTAAATTCCTGCAGAAGTTTCAACTTTTGAGCAAATTATTTTTCTAATGGAAAAACTATTCCACAGCTTTAGAAGATTATTTGTAATAGGCATCCATGGTACGTATCTATACTGAAGAGCTTTGTAACTAGTATAATAAAAGTCACCTTTGTTTCCAGTTTGAGCCAACTGGATTAGAATGAACTTAAAATCTGTAGTTTAGAAGACCTTGTTTACCAAAATCTAAAACTACTAGAAAGTATTTATTCTTCTTCGATAATAAAAGGAAAGAAAATATATAAGCAATCTGTTTTGGGAATGTGATTTAAATAAAACTAAACATAGCAGAGAAAGCTAACCTGGAAATAAAACCTGCACATCACCTATCTTGTGACCAAATGCACCTCTTCTAAAACTTCCTGAGAACATACTTTCTCATGCATTGTTTCACTGTAAGTAACATTATAATTACATTACCTGACTGTGGAATTGAATTATAGACAGAATGATTGTAATAATGTCTGCTTTTAGTTTTGGTAGAGAAATAACAAAGGATTCATGAGGTTTTGGTCAAAATATTATTTCATTGAAATATATCAGATATAATAGACCATAAGGAATTTTATGTCCACTGTGCCCTTGGCAAAGTAGTAAGACTTCTTTTTTTAAAAAAAAACCAAAACAAAACACTATTATTTTTAAAATTATCTGTCTTCCTACCAGAGGAATAAGAAGGTTCTTTTGTTCTGTCCTAAGAAATTCTGCTCAGTAGGGTAAAAAAAGAAAAAAGTTCTGCATAAATAGGTAAGAATTCTGAGGTGTCTATCAATGTAAGGTTTCAATTCATCTTTTTAAGCTTCAATAAGACTTTTATGACATCTGTATCTTACAGCTGTATTTTCAGCAAGGTAATGTCTTTGTCTTGGACTTCAGAATTAAAGCAAGCACATTAGTAGTCCCACTGAGTGTAATGGGAAGACATGCAAGACAGACTACAGCTGGGGCCAAGGAAAGTACCTCTGTACTCCACTAACAGACTTAGAAGCTGCAATACAGGGAGTTTTGGTTTCTCATGTTGTTATTGAGAAACCACTGGCACAGATCTTCGGTAACATATCGGTGGAAATCAACACCACCTGACAGATATGTATTTGCATAGAAAGTCCATACTGAGCACAAATGAAAGCTAAACCTGTGCCCTTTACACAGGTTGACATAAAGTGATTCAGAGTTCAAACTTTGAAACGTTGAAAGTACAGGGGAAAAAATAGTCTCATGGCCCATTCTTGTCCCACCTGATGTTTTTCCACCATGCTTGAAAGTTCCCAGAACAAAAATGAAATTGAAATTATGTATTTTTTGAATCTATGCCAAAAAAGATATTTCCTTTCTCGAGAAAGAGATCTGTTTCTCCGGTTCTGAAAATCTATTTCATTATTTTCCTATGATTGCCTTCAATACCCCACTTAAGGAAAACAAATCCACCTTCCTAATTTAAATGGTTTTATATTTTTTTTTCTTATTATGTATTTTGTTTCAAAAAATAACAAGTTAACAAGCTTGTGACTAAGCCTTGCCATCTCTCTTCATTTCATTATTGGAAAGAACACCCTCAAGTCAGTCATGTTTCAGTTTCCTGTTCTCTTGACTACATACCTGTCCTTTTTGAACATGCCAGAGCAATTTTTTTTGCTTTAGAAATAAAAATTAATTTTCTGCTTTCTTCCAGAATAGCTGACATCATTTACAATAAGTAATGGTATTATTAATACTATGAAAGGTACTAATTTTTGCATACGGATGATTGAAATAAAGACTTAGATTACACTGGAATCATAATACTGCTAATGGAAAGTTAGCCTTACATATTCATCCTATATTCCACTTTCCTCCTCTCTTGTATACATACTATTTGAAAAATAGTTAGCTTAATTTCTGAGTACTATACATTCTGATTTCTTCTGTTAATTATCTTGATGGAATTAATTCACAAAAATTGTACTTTCCCCAGTATGAGTGAAATACTTTTTATTTTTAATATATTAAATTATTGACATAAAATAATGTTAATCAAAACAAATAAACTACTGTATTTTACACATGGATGCAGGTTAATGTACACATTTAATGCAAAACACTTGGAAAATGTTCATTTACTTTAGGCTCTGTACATAGAGGTCCACAAAATCTTCAGTTAAGCTTCCAAGTCTAATCCAAGATCTACTTTTTACAGACAACTTCTATTCAGAGAGATTGCCGAATCCGTATTTGGGTCTAAATTCTGCTTTTGTGTTATTTATAATCTAGATTAATATTTGGCTCTTGGGACAATATACACTATGGTTTTCCCTAACTGAATTGCTATTGACCACTATACTGCCCAGAGCACACGAGTTCAGGAATTTTCATTGCATATATTTTCTACAAAGCACAAGAACTTAATGACTGCTTATTTAAAATTACTTGGGTTTACCACCTCTTTGTATTCTGTCCCCATCCTTTCCTTCTTTGACTAAAGCAGATTTATAGAGGAGAATAAAAGTATGGGCTTGACTTTAAAGAAGTTATATGCTGTTGTTGCAGAAAACATGCTGGGAACAACATTTAGTTTCTGTGTTTCTTCACTTGTTTAGGTTAAATCAAGCGTATTTTTAGGAGCAGACTTTGAAAACAGAATTATCTGAGTACATTTCTTTGCATCCCAAATACTTTCTGGAGAACTCATGTCACATCAGAGGTGTGCCTCGGTGGACCTAACTAATCAAATAGATTTTAAAATCCAATCAAATGAAACTAAGCAGTCTTGCTCCTTAGGGACACATGGTAGTAAATGAAACACCTAACAATGAAAGAGGGAGATAACAGCAGTCACAGGACTACATTATTCTTACACACATATGTATATAACATACAGAAAAGAAAAAGTGCAGTATGAATAGTAAATTCCATCCTCAATAGATTACCTCAGTGATAAACCAATGTTACCTCAAAAGGTTGTCATTTCAGAAAAAAAATTTAAAATCTTTATATGTAAAAGAAATGTGTTTTTAAATACATATTTCAGCCTTCAAAATGTCATGCTATTGTCACATAGGAAAAAAAATGCCTGTATAATAGAAAAAGTAGATGGTGTAGCAAGCTGTAAAAACAATACTGAAAATATTGTCTTAAAAATTAATATCCTTTGTTCTGTTCCATGGGTTGCCATAAACCTCAATGAGAGTACTTTAGAAAGGCCTAAGCTGTTTACAGGTGATGACAATTTCACCAGTTTGATATTCATAACAGCAGGAAACAGCACCTGCAACCATTTAGTGGCAAGATGATATTATCTACAGAAGGTGTGGCTTTAATATACAGTATTAGATTAATGTCAGTATCTCACAGGACAGTATGAATGAAAATATTAATGCCAGGATAAATGCAGTTTCAGAAACTGCTGACATTTGGAAAACAACTATTTGACACTTGAACCCCTGGCTTAGTTTTACAATTTATATGAGGTGTCCAGAGCTGATAGGTAGTTTATTAAAATGTATTTGCTATCATGAAATAAAGACTTAAACAAGTTCTGCTGAAATTGTAATTGAATTAAAGCTCAAAATATTCTTCTGCTGCAGAATCCAAGTGGCTGTCATGTAAATTACCTGCTTTAAAACCAAATCAAGTAATAACTATCTGCGATTTTCAAGGAAGGACATTATGATCAGTCATCAGGTATATTTTGCAAAAGCAGTCCCTTGACCTTTGGGCTCTTCTGTCACTTACCAGATGGGTTGGAATTTAACATTGGTGTGATACCAATGGAGCTGGGCCAATAAGGAGTAAAAAGTTGTAGTGATTACATAAAGATATAGATGTACGATTGACCCAATTTAGCAGAAAGCACTCATAACCAACAGAATAACCAACTTCAGCATCCATCAGGAGCACAAGTATTTTTTCAGTGGTTTCTCTTTTTATTCTTTTTCTCCAAAAGCTACACAAAACAATCACATTTGAAATCAAGTGACTGTTTTAATTATGATAGTTTGCTTTACTGATATAGATATACTCTCACACTTGGCTGATATTTTAGAATTCTTCATTCATTATTTTATTACTATTGGTCCCTTAAGATTGTCATATTGAGTTTTCATAGTCTCTGAAGTAATGAATATTGTAATTAAATCTTGGTTAAAAGTAGTTCATGGCCAAATGGTGCTCATTTCTTCCAAGCATCTGGTTGCAATTCAACTTTTAGGTTGCCGGCTTTTATAATTCTTTGACCCCTATCAAAGAACTTTTTAATAGAGCTCTTAATGGCTATTTACATGGGAAGATGAGAAGCAGAGAACAAAACTACAGAAAAAGCCAATCAGGCACTAAAATTCTGATGGCTTTTACCACATCTTATGCTCTTCTCCTTCAGAATAATCACAAGGATACAGAAGTGAAAACAGGTGGAGTTAACTAAAAAAAGTCTGTTCATTGCCCCAAAGGGACTACAAATTACATTAACAGTTAGATCCTGTCCTTAATCCCATGGAATTCAGTGGTAGTTTCAAGTAAAGCAGAAGTCAGTCCTACTTGTTATATATATTCATGAAGTTAGAATGTGAATTCTACATTTAGTGAGAATCTACATTTAGTGAGACCTCCTTACGCAGATGCTGAGTAACAATTAGCATGAGAGCTGAACTTTTGTCATGCTCTGATTCAACTCTTTCAGGTGCCACGTGCTCTAATTCGCACTACATCTTGGACAAAAACGTATCACAACAGTAGAAGGAACTAGAAAAGACACAACACGGGGGATGCAAGGAGAGGTCTGGTAAGAGCTGCAATGGGGAAAGAGCTATCTCCAGTCAGCCTCAGAGGTAAACAGGCCTGTGAGAGCTCTGTTGGATGCTGTCACTGAGATCCACTGACCTAAAGTAGACAGAGCATGTGTCCAGCGGGTTTTGAGATGAATGAATGAATGAAAAAAGGAGCTGCAGAGGAGGATATAACAGGCATCATAAGAAATGAATGAGCAGAATATGCAAACTTACTAAGTTGGAGGACACAGGCTAAGGAGATAGGCCAGGGTACCTGTCCTCACATCAAGTATAGTCCTTTCCAGAGCGTGAACAGAGCTTTCCCTTGTCAGAAAAACTCCATAGAAACTTGGGTAATAAGTTAAATATTCCACCCTTTTCACCCAGGAGTTTAATCAAAAGGATGCAGTATAATCTACGTTTCTACTCTGGCAGACAGTTTTGGATCATACTGCAAAATCAGCATGTGCACTCTTAGAAAACTGCTGTGACCTAGAGTAGACTGACATTGTACTACACAAGTTCAAAAAATGACTGCACCTTGCCCATACCCAAAGGGGCTGTAACAGAGAGGGGAGGCAGAATGGGTTTCCACCTCCAAGATGATGTATGTAGTCCGCAATTACCTCCTGGCTGTACTCTTTCAGTTTAGGTAGTAAAGTACAAGCCATATATACAACCCCGGCACCAATATTATGTCCCAAATCACAAGATGGGGATCACTTACTCCAAGTTAGACATTTATTGTCTATTCATTTTCTAAATGCATCTTGAGTGATCTACAGAAGAACTAAGCAGTCACAGCATTCAGCAAGGTCAGTGGAAGAGCTCTTTTGGGAGTGGGGGACATACTCTAAAAGGGTCCTAAATGTCTTCAATATAAGAGATAGCATTATTTGGTATTTCTGACTTTATAACTTCTGAATTTCTAAGATAAAGATATCAGCTTCTTGAATTACAGAGGGACTGGAAAAATACATCAATATTGGCAAAATCCCTAATCTTTCTATTGATGAACACCTCAGAAATTAATAATTCTGTCTTGACAGCAAAATTTGAAATAACATGCAGTAAATAAACTCACATGCACCTATAGATCAATAAGATGGAAGGTAATCAATGTTGTGTTATAAGTGAGCAACCCTTTGGACTAAGTAATACAAACTACCATCCTAACGAAAAAATAGTATGAGATCACAGCCTAACAGGTGAGGTTTTTGACTCTGTAATTGCAAACATTTAGGAAAACGATAGATAAGTATTTTTTAGGAATACACAGTACAGTTGATTTAATTGTGGACCTATGACAGCAATTAGAGGAGATCAAGATCTCTCCCAGTGCTATGATTTTGTGAGTCAAGACTATTGTAACACCTAGTTATGAGCAAGAAAACGCAAAAACTGTGTGAGCAAACTTTTTCAAACTTTTGCTAACTTCTCACTGATTGACTTAATTAAAAACAAAAAAAAGTGTTATTTAGTTCTCATTTCTGTTCTGTAAAAGGATTATTTGGCAAATACACTCTAACATGTTGACAACCATCCTGCATACATAGATAGAAAGATATACATGCATATATATATATATATATATATATATATTTAATGAATATTAAAACCCCCTACATTTTCCTCCAAACAATTTTAAAACTCAAATTGCACATTTAGGTGGAATGTTTGCTGTCCTAATAATATCAAAATATCATATATATAAGTATGCACAGAACAAAGCCTCCAGAGTGTAACTAAACTGTTTGCAAACAATGAGTACCCATATGTTTCGATACAGACAACTTTAAACTTTTAGAATAAAACATTGTGTGGTCTGCCCAGTCTCAGATAAAAATACTACAGCTATCAATTTTCTTATTAAGAAGGCTTTTCTAACCACTATAAAAATACGAACAACACCTTCTTGTTCTCCCAGACATTAATTTTCTCTTGGTGGACATTTCCTTATTTTTATTTTATTGCTTTACAAAGAATGGCATACTGTTGTGGCATTACCAATGTAAGGTTTATCTCTCTTTCCCTCTGTTTCTAGAGGAAAGTATATCTCTAAAAATAAAACAATTCAGCAGATTGAACCATCATATTCTGTTTTCTAGCTAAAATTAAGTCTATTTCCATGATCTTATAAAGAGCAGACTATTACAGTAAACTGAAATAATCCTCTGACAAGGAACAGAACACAAGCCATTTCACTCGTGCTCCTCCCACTGCTGGCAGCACTTGCAGAAACTCAGCCCTAACCAGCAGAAATATACCTGAAATGTTAAATATGGTTTTCCTAGACAATTAAAAGCTACCAATCTACAAAGTTTTGCACAAGTAAAGATACCTCAACATAAAGTAGAAATGTTTCCTATGCATTGATGTTTGCAGTGCCATCAGAAGGGATCTGGTAAGGTGTTTTTTTTCATTAGGGGTTTTTCATCTCTATTTAAAGAAGCCTTTTTAGATCCATTTTTAAACCTGTATAATGGATTAAAGTTTGGCAAATTCTCCACCTGAATACCCGTGTTATGTATATGTAAATAAAACACATGAACATCACTCTTTTTTCAACATCAGTTTTGCTATTATTGTATTTTTGGACTCCTAAATTGTCTTTAACATGGTAATATTGAGAAATATGAGTTAGATAAATTACACCCTCAAAAACCAAACACAACACACACACACACACCCAAACAAAAAACAAAAAACAAACAAAACACCCACCACTTTTTGGAGAAGATTTTCAAGTGGGAGTTTTATAGTTTGAACAAAGGTTGAGAAGTTGTGGTTTCTAGCCTTAGAGGAGTTATAGCACTGTCAATGGGACACTTGCCACAAGCCCACAACTACCTATCTAATAGGATTAGCTAAACAGCAAATCATGCTGTGTGCCTCTGGCATCCGGCACTGTCTTACAATGTCACTGTATCAGCTCTTCTATTATATTTCATTACAGGCACAGAAAACTACTCTATGTATATACATTATACTCTTTCAATACTTCCAAGGTACTCTGTCCACTTACAAGAAGTGTGTTTAGCCTTGTAGTAATATCAGTATTTTGTTAAAGACTAAATAATCATTAAATAGTAAAGATAGTAACAAAGTTAAATTAGAGGTCTATTGATATAGAAACAGCCTGCATACATTATTTGGGAAAAAAAAAAAAACAAAACAACAAACCACACACACCAAAAAAAAACCCAAAACAACAAAAAAACCAAACCACCAAACCAAACAAAAAAAACCCTAAACCCAGAAAAAAACCACCACCCCCAAAAAACCAACCCAGCTAATCAAAATAATACAGAAAAGAGTCTAGAGCAGATGATGGTTTGTAGCAACTTTTGGCACAAATTGGAACCAACTACTGGCAAAGAAACATCTGAAACCTTTTTGAAGAGAGATCTTGCTGGATCAACAAAATAAAAATAACACTATATAAGATGTTGTTCAGCATTCACAAATAACGCATGGAATAATTTCATTTCCCCATTTTACCTCTGTTTTCTTGAGATTATACATTAAAAGTCTCTTTTGTCTACCATGTCTGATCATTTCAGACAAAAGATTCCAAGTCACAATGAAGTAAGCAAATATTACACTTACAATGTTAACCTATATCCACTTCCACATGACCAGGCTGACACACCCTGGATTGCGCATTTATCTGATTTTGATCACTGACTAGATATATCACCAGCTTCTAAGAAATATGTCAAATTGTCATCATCTCTTGAACTCTTGAGAAAAAAAAAATAAAGCCACTGTAGCAATAAATAATTTTGAGCCTAAAGTTCCTCATTTTTTCAAACTCCACAGGTGTAAGAGTAGTTATCACCCTAGTTTTGCATCAGTGCAGTTACAAAGTTGAATAGCCTACTAAGGAATAAGAACATGAAAGTGAAGCTTAGACCTCCTTATTCCATCCATGATTTTCCTTCTGAAAACTTTCCTCTAGAGCCCGAACAGTTTTCTTGTCTTCCTGACAAATCTATGACTGCCTTATATATCACATATGAATTTCTTTATCACAGGGTAAAGCAGAACTTCCTTTAATAGTAAGGATGAAATTTAAGTGGAACATGAAACTATGCAGAAATATGGAAGTCAGGCTTACTGTTGACATTTGAGTCAACGTCCCAAACCAAAGCAACCAACCTTAACCCGATTGATTTATGTATCACACACATGTATTTCAATGACCTGAAGCAGTTATGTTTTCAAAGAACATTAAGAATATGATCCCTCCTGGTACAACTGTTGGCTTTCTTTTAAGACTAATGAGAACAAATTCTACCCAATCCTAGACCAAGTGGAAAATTCAGTTAGCTTGACAACTGAATGACAGTGATATAATTACTAAACCGTACAGCTTCCACAAGCTCACAATTCTTTCCATGTAATAATTAAAGAAAATGATTTTTAGTTCAGTGCACAAGATGCTCTCTAACAGCATCATAAGAAAGCAACCTTATAAAACAAATAAATAAAAGTAAAAATAAGTCTCAGAAAAAATCTCTTAATATACCTCAGCATTTTTCCTAGCTTTCTTGTTAATCACAATCTATCCTTCTAATTCTGTGTTTTTACTTTAGGGGTAGGAAGGGGAAAGAAGTGTCTTTTACATCCTATTCTAATACAATACAAAATGCTCAGGAGAACAGAGAATGGTGTCTTGATGGGTTTTTCTAACATTCTTACACATTCTCTCTCACAAGACTAAACCCAGGAAGACGGATGGTGCTTTCTCTACCTCTGTGGTAATTAGATTCCACTTACCTATTCAGGGCTTGAAAATACTTCTTTGCCGACCCACTTAATATTTTTGAACAGCAGAATTATTGCAAATAGCAAGGTGAAGGCAAAAGTCTGAGCAAGATTTGACTCATTCAAAGTCAAAAGAGCAGTAAAAAAGTAATTTGGAAATGTCTATCTGAAAGGACGGCATGTTTCTAGCCCTTCAGAAAGTCCCTTGCAGATCAATTTCACCCAAAACAAATACACCCCAGGTTCCCTGACTACCTGGGCGATATTTCCCAGGAGGTTTCAAAAGCAGGAGTTTCTCCATGTTTTTTCAAGTTGCATTCAAATAACAACCTTTTTTCCTTAACTACACTGTGCTCTGTTATGTTCCTGTACTGCTTTCTCCAAGATTAGGAAACTACACAGAGCTCGAGGAATTGGTTGTATCCATTAAGTAATCAGTCCAAAAAAGGAGTGTGTGTTGGGGGGGAAGCAGTTAATTGCAGTCACTGGCTTTTTGGTGCTGGGACTGCTGGACTCCTGGCAGAAAATCATGCTGAGTAGAGCCAAATCTGAAGGCTTTTAAGGCAACTATTGTACCCACAGAAATTTCTCTGGAATCAGGAAAATACTGGGTGAACTAATTCTATAGGAAATAACACAAACCCTTCCACCCAGCTGAAAAGAACAGACAAGGAATACCTGAAGTAAAATTATTATTCTCAGTTCCAGTCACTAGCTCATTTCATACCTCAGGATTGCTTGACCAACAGGGGTTATGCTTTTTTATTCCAGATTGTCATGCTGAGGGAATGACAGAGTTTGTCTCCCTTAAGATCCCTGCAGAAGAAAATGTCACAGAATTAAATTTTATTTCCTATCTTTCTTTTGTTTGGTTTTGTTACTTACAAAGAACGTGGATTCCAAATTTCATACAGGATCTTTTAGTTTTTTGAAGAAGGAATGAAGTTTGGTGTTTTTTTTATGAAAACATGTTTCTGAATATGTATTTAATTATATCCACCCACTGAGCAATGGCACATTAAAGAAAAAGAAGATCAGTTTATAAATTTTCAAGTACAACAGAAGTGCAGAGAACACGAGAAAAATACGTAATTTGTTGAACTAAAATTTGGCTAGCACGCTCAACACCAGTCCTTCCCAAAAATATACACATGGTGGGGAGAGGAGGGCATACTACATTACAAGTGGTCAATTTTAGCTTGGCAATTCACATAACTCTAAGTAAAGCATACTCCTCTTAAAAATGGTGCTCAAAGCATCTGTATTTTTAAAGATTTAAATATGCAAAAATGCATCTTCCAGGGAGGATTCTTAGTTGGATTTGGAAACCTGCATATATAGGTATGTATGTAAGATTTTTGAGTTTGTTCTTCCATGGAAACAGCAGGGAAATTACGCTGAGGAGTTTGATTTATATTTCCACTTGCTGACAGTCTTTGCAGAATGATACAATGCCTTACTCTATGAACTCCATCCTCATTATAATATCACACTTGGGAGTCAAATGTTTTAATCATTACAGAGGATGTAGCAATTCAAGTGGTCATAATGAGATTAATAAAGCAAGAAGGTCCTTCAGATAGAACCTTATGGCACGTTAGGTCTTGTTAGAAGACGAAAGTATCTTGCCGCTGTGTAGCATATTCTGAAGGGATTGTCAATAACTGTCGCATGGTTGTTCATTAATTGTGATTCACTGCTTTGAGAAATTTATTTTTCATCTAGGCAACCAGAACCCTGGAACTTATTACATTTAGGATGCTGCAAATTCATACCACCCTACAGCAAATTTCAGGACGCCAAAAATTTCAGGAAGGTTCCTCTAATTAAGGTGTTCAGTACAGGGGGGAAATGAAGTTGGCTGCTCCTGGCCTAATGGAGTAGCATGCTTTGCTGATCTGCAAACAGATAACGTATTCCTGAAGCTATAAACGGGCCTTCTCCTCTGCTGGGAAGAATGCTATCCGCACATTAATTACTCCCTCTAAAAAACACTCCCTGCACACCGGGGCCTCGGTTAGTATGTGTGTCATACAATCACAAGCCTGTGAGTAAAAACATTTTCAAATTTCACTAGATTTATAGCTAACTGTGATACATTTGCTTGACTTTAACATAGCTGCTGATATTCAAAAAGCAACTAAATGAATCTCTGCAAGCCAAACCCTCCCCTACACCATATTTTCTGATTAAATACAGAATGATATTTGAAAATTTACCTTTGTAGTTAGAGCAGCGTGTGGTGAGTCAGGCCAGAGCCAGGGCCGCCATGGTGCCAGGGCACAGCGATGGCCGCCTGCCCCATCAGGCAGGGTGCAGCAGGCAGGGCAGGCCTGCGGGTGGTGGCCGCCCCAGCCCCCAGCTTGGGTCAGGGGGTAGTGGTGAGGGACATCCAAGGCCGAGCCAGGGAGTCACTCTGTGGTTCAAGGTTGGGCTGCGGGGCGGTGGTTGCTGGTCTGGTCTGTGGAGAAGAGGTCAGTCTGGAAGCCATCCTGGGGCTGGGGTCCAGGCTGGAGACCCCGGAGCTGGGGCCATAGGGCGCAGCCAACAGGCTCTGGGCAGGCAAGGCTGGAGGCCCCAGGTGAGGCTTGTTATGGCCATTAAGGCTGACTAGTGCCCTCAGGGCCCTGACGAGTGCATCCTAAGGACACATTTTCTTTCATTTTGCAAACAAGTGAGAACTGGGAGAAAATCCTTCCATAAAAACGCAATTTATGTGGGGAGATGGGAATGTAAACCTCAATTTCATCGCTCCAGTGGCTCCAGCCCTGCTGCAGTGTGGAGCAGAGCATACGGTCCTTTCCAGAGCAGCTGACAGCCAGAGTCACAGGCAAAAGAAAAGGATGTGTCTGACTGTGGCATGATGGCTCAGGACAAACAAACAAACAAAAAAAAAGGTTTTCCTGTAAAAGAAATACATACCCACACAGGCTGATGTCTCTGAAACACAGGAGTGTAGAGAGAGCTGGCATCCTTCATTTTCCTGCAGACCCGAGCTATCAGTGAGGAAGCCTCCCAAAGATTTGAGTCTCACCTTAAAAACAGAATATAAGCATGAAGACATCAATAACTATTCCTTCCTGCATGGTTCTTTAAAAAATCATACCTGTTTGGGAAAGATGCATTTTAATCACGTGCTTAAATAACATTCTGAAATTTCACTTGAGATCTCTGTCATATTTGAAAACAAATCCACCTAATAAAACAGCGGTTATGAGACCTGATCTTCCTAATAGCATGGTCTCAAACATTTGAATGCATACTTCAAATAATAAATCACTTCTTGCACTGACCTTGTGAATTAGTTCCTTTATTTTTAATTTTGAAGCTACACCAAAAGTAGATATTTCCACTGTCAGCTGTCACAATCTTCCTTTAAATGGTTAAAATGTAGTAGGATACACAAGATATTTGTTCTAAGAAATGTATGTTCAGGGAAGAGACAGAACTGCTACCTGAGGAAGGACACTAAGTGATAAACCTGGCCATTTCTTTACAAGATAAATTTTCTTCAGTCAGAAACTATAGAGAAGCATCTGTCCATAGGAGCACAGAATAGCAATTAAGAGTATAATGTGGACCTTGCACACCATTAAACCCTCGGGCACTTCTGTTGAGAACATTCTTTAAGACATAAGAACGACTATGTGCATATTTAACTCATCAGGGAATTATATATCCAGGTAGTTACTTAAAGTTAATCCCCCATAAGCCAGAATGGCAAAAAATTCAATTTCAAGAGTTGAGGAAAGTTTTCCATATATACACAGGATAAAGAATGACTTAGTTTACCACCTGTCATCCTAACAAAACTTTTCCCCTTCCAGACAGACAAGGTAGTATGTTTACCCTTTATGTTTACCCAGACTGCTGCAAGAATTTCCTATAAGTTTAAAGTAATACTTAGAGAAGAATAAAAAAATAAATTAATTACATCAAGACATGTCTACAACATCCCAAGGTTACAACCAAAGCTTTTGATTAACTGCCTAAACTACACTTAATCCGGGTGTTTCAAATTCTGCTAGAAGAACAACACGGAGTGCCATACAGCCTAACCACCCCAGTGTTCAACCCGGTGTGCCACTGGTGTGCCAAGGTCTTTACCAGGTTGAAATATGATGTTTACAGGGTGGGGGAAGAGGCAGGGAAGGAAGGAAGGTGTCTTCCCTGGGAAGGCAAGTCTTAGTTATGCTTATGTTAGTTATGCTCATGTTTTTGCACATTCTTACCATTTTCAGCTTCCTTCCCACTGGATGACTGCCACTGATAGCAGGTGCACATGTGTCTTCCCCAGCATCACCAGGGTGCTGGTGGTTACCCACTGACCCCCAGAGCTGTGATGCACCAACGGACCAGGGCTGCCAGCCTTTCCCAGCTCTGTCACTTACAAAGCTGAAGCTACAGCCAGGGAAGGCCACAGGCACAAGGCTGTTGAAGACAGGAAAACAAGTCCCAACCAGACCTGGACAATGCAAGCCCAGATAGCTCTCAGGGCCCTGCTCTGCCAGGACATTGAAAATTATGGCCTTCTACTGACAACAGCAAAAATACTGAGCTTCTGATCCCCTCTTCATAGCCACTGAATGACAGGCCATCACTCAGGAGTGTAGCAAAAACATTGCAAACTGTACAACCCCTCAAGGGTTCTGGATCCAATACAAGCAACATATTTTTCTCATGTGCTTGCTTTTTCCTGCCTAGTCTTGTCTTAGGAAAAGCTGCATAGATCTGAGGGAGTCTCACATTTCCTTTATCACCATGCATGGCCATTACTTCACCTGGTAAGTGACTGATTTTTATAGCCAGTACAATTTTCACTGTCAGTAAAAACACTAAGTCGTGACTCGACAGACTTCCTGCCTGCTACTCAGAGCAGGGAATCTGCTTCATCGGTTATAGGCCTGGGCGGTGCAAACAAACCACTGGGACTCACCGTGTGATTAATATGATTACTTTAATAAACACCATAGATCAATACTTACTAGCAAACCACTATCCCTGTTGATAAAATGGGGGTAGTGATCATATGGTGATCACCCTTGATAGTATTATAATAAACAACACACAGAAAGGTGAAGAAATAAGACTACAGAGTTGATCAACACACTAGAGTAAGTTACAAGCAGAAAAAGTAAATAGACATATGACCTGCTCAGAGGAAAAGTGCTGCCTGACTATGATAAGAGATCTCCACAGAGGGCTTGCTCTCTGAGTTGAGATTTTACACCCTCACAGTCACGTAGGCTTTTCTTATGGATAACTTTGATAGGCAAGCCTTTAATATCAGTTTATACACAACATGGAGGTGTTACAACTCTGGATGTGCATTCCCTCTTAGCCGATAGATAGTTTTTCTCTTTGGGCTTGGGTCCCTTTGAGACAGAGGGTGTGAGTGAGACCATGTTATCACACACACACACTGTAGGGATCTAGGGCATCAGAAAGGAGAAACTCCGCAGCCTAACCCAGTCCTGCTCCTCTCCTTATAGCTTCAATGGCTGTTTCCTTTCCTCAGCACACTTCCTCTCTGTTGTTTTTTGTTTTTTTTCCAAATAACAGCCTGAACCTCACACACTATGATTGTAGCACTTACAACTCTTTGCAACTTAACTTGCAAAGTTAAGCTCAAAATTCCTGCAGTTGTTGCAAACCACACTGTTACTTTTAAGGGTGCAGTATAATTAAAATCACACTTTTTTAACATAAGCATCTATTATGAGGCAGGTCATAATCAATAAGGTAGTTTATAACAATTTCTAAGCACCGAGTAAATGTATAAACATGATTAGTTCCCACATAAATGAGTATATGCTGATTAGAAAACTCCAATTTCATAAACAAAAAATTAGCCAAATTTTGATCTAAAAAGTCACCTGAATTTTGAAAACAAATACCATTGTATATATCATGAATATATTAAGCTGCTGTTTGCTGGCAGCTTCCCTAGAGACAATTGGGAACATTTCTTTTGGTGGCTAGCTCATTCTCATAGATACATATCTCAGAATCACAATAACACATTCCCAGAGTTACTAAATCAGAACCTTTGTAATAAAAAGAACTATTTCTAGCAAATTCAGAAGTGATTAAATACCTTATGTATATGTAGTATTTTGGTATTTCCATAACTGAGAACTTCCACACCATTTGTTAATATCTATATGTTTTAAAATATCTCCAGGGCAGCAAAGAGTGAAGTCTTAGTGTTAGAGTGCTACACTTTCTAGTGTGATTTTAAAAAACAAACAAACAAAAAAACTAAACCAAAAATAAAACACAAAACAAAAAACACTTCCAAACTGTAAAGTTTTTTTTTTTAAAAAAAAATACTTGATCAGTTCAACTTTGCTTCTTACAGCTATGAAACTATTGTTTTACAAACACAACAAGTTTCATCCATTTATAAATTATATATAAAATATTGCAATAATAGGGTTTGTATATTGGCAATCTACTGATTATTATCATTATTAATAATAAAAGGAACATCTGTCCTCATCCAAGGAAACAACGCTGTTCTTGTTTGGCTACAGAAACACCTGAAACTGGATCTTTTTTTCCTTATTACCTATTATGCGTATTTTTCTCTGATTTTAACTTCAGCCAAGACAACTGATCTGGAAAACCCTTGCAAGCTTCTTTTTTCAAATAGGCATATTAGCTAATAAAACAAAATTAAAACCAGCTAATGCAAAGTTAAACAATATATAATTAATGATAGCCAAATTGCTGGAACAGAGTACTTACTGTTCTGTGATATCAGTGGAAGAGAAAAATAGTTAAGACTTTAATCAACACCTACTTTAGTTATCCAACAAAAAGCATGTTCCACCATCAGATTTTCTGGTAATATTAAGGTTGTTTAGTATGCTTGTTTCTGACATGTTTATTATTAAGCTTATTATTGTTACTTAATACATTTTACTCAGTATTCTTAAAAACTGTTTATTAGCCTTCTATTTTTGTTTGTTAACTTTTGGTTCTGTCTCTCCTTTGTAACAGACTTTAACATTGATAATAGTCATGATACTTGTACTTGATAGATTTCACCCTTCTTAGTTTTTCCTTCTCTTACAATTCAAAGACACACTTCTTAAAACATGAATTAAAACCATTCATTATAGGTAAACTTCTGACTGTGAAAGTTAACTCTACCCCAGTCCAGTTAGAACTAATTACATTCTGAGAGCAGTACATGTTGCACCATTTAAAACCCTGATTTTTTTCCCCTTCTCTGTTTTGATATCCCTTTTCACCTTCTGCTCATCTCTCAAAATTATTCCTGTTTATTGAACCTATTCCGCCAGGTCTACCAGTGGCTGGTATAACTGTCCAGTCTATTTTAGTTTAACCAAGCAGGTATTGTCAGTATTTCTCACATCCTGTGTGTTCAGATGCTGCAGCAGGACATTGCACATCGGCAGTCACAGCTTTCACAGCACCTTTGGTTGCACATGTCACCATCTTTCCCTGTCTTTCATTCCTCCATCTTTTATTTTTGCAGTGACCTGAGTAGCAATAAGCACAAAAGGATTTGCCTTAAAAATACCCAGTGTTCATTAACAGGATCATAAGATCTCGTAACCTTTTTTTTCCCTTCTCTGGGAATGGATTGTCATTTGGGTCAAAGCACCCACTGTGAGTCTCATCCCGTTGATAGGAGGTTGCTTTAGAAAGGGCCATAATCACACCTTGTTTTGTTCCTGGTGCTCCTTTAAACCCTTCAGCTTCAGCCTTACAGACTCAACTGTCAGATCCTTCTCTTTCAAGATATTTCCTGCATCAGTACTTAGATTTGTGTTACTATACATAAAACCCTGCCTAGATATTTTTTTTCTAAAAAAGGCAAAACAAAACCAAAACAAAACCAAAAACAACAACAAAAACAAACAAAGGAAAAGGTACTCAGGGAAGAGAGAGTTTTCCCAGCATCTTCCCCAAATTCAGTAAGAAAGGCCAATCAATCCAGTGCAGGTTTTCTCTCTTTTACAGAGCAGTATGGCGTTTTAAATCCTCAAAAGCCTTCTTGGCCTCTTTATAAATTAAAAATGGCAAGTTAGAGGGGACAAGCATAAGAAAGCAAAAACATTCAGATCATGCAATGACAGGTAGCAACAGAAGTTTCTGAATGGTAGAAAGTGCTGCATGAAAGGGGCTCTCAATTTGAAAAACACTTCTTCCAAGATTCAGTGGAGTTTAGCAGTAGAGAGAAATCTCACTTTAACGTCATGGCAGCTGAAATTGATTTCCCAGATTATCCACAAATGTTGTAAACCAGGACAAGTACATGTAAACAGTTGGGTGGGGAGGGGGCAGTAAGAAACCGTGTGCTAACTTACTACAAGGGTCTCCTGATTCTTTGAAGAGGCTTTTTTACAAAAACTACAAAAGGACTAAAAGTAACACATAACTTTGCTGTGCAATTCAGTTATCTAATATACAGAGAATCAAAAAAGGATCACACTTGTCTAGTTCAAGTATATTATCCATTATCTTCTGCTTTCTCCTGCCACACCTTGCCAGCCTTACTGTCTTGCAAAATTTCTCTGAAAAATAGGATCCTCTGACACTACTGTAGTAAAAATAAAGAACACAACCCTCGGTGCTCTGGGTAAGACAACAGAATTCCTTTTGTACCCTTGGTACTTAATAGGTGCTTAATTGACTGAAATAAAATTTTAAAAAGTTTGCTACACTTGTATAAGTGACTCTTGCAAAATTAGCAAAATATCAAACTGTATTCATACTATTATTAAGCAAAAGAAAAGCAGCTGAAAAGCAGAAATAAACTTTAGAAGATTGACATTGAATATGATTCTGTAAGTACCATAATTATACTAGTCTACTACACATATTGGTTTACAAAAATACAGTTTAAAAAAATCTTTCTTATTCTATTTCTTGGGATGAAATAACAATACAATATTTTAAGATACCTGTATCCAGTTTTGAATATGGAAAAGATCCATCTTAAATGAAATTTGTTGAACAAAGACATCTGGGGCAGGACTCTCGAATCTTTATAACTAAAAAAATGAGTTAGTAAGGAAACCTGTTACTAGCATACATAGTTACTGCATCCCTGCCATAATGTGAATACATTTAGGTTTTATTAGCAAGGGTAAATGAGTATAATTTGACATTTATACTTCTTCAGCAACAAAATTTAAAAAGGCTTTAAAACATGCTAAATTTGGAGTTTGAGCACACAAGGAAAACTGAACAAACACTTTAATTTAATTTATTTCATTTTACCAACAGTTTAATGGCTCTAATAATATTGGCAGTAATGCACATGCTTATGATAACCAGAACTATATCTTCCTTTTAATCATTAGTATATGAATATTAACATTGCAAAATACTACATTTAACCTAAATTGCACCCAAAATCACACAAAAGTCATCCAGAGATTGTACTACATTGAAGACATCAGTACAATACTAAAAAGACAATTCTGTTAAACTTAAAACAGTGAGGCTGAAACATGGAGGGAGGAAAAAAAAAATTACACAACTTTCACTTATCTGTACATTATCGCCAAACTTCACAGGTATGTCTGAATCCTGCTGTCTGAGAGAGGTAGTATGTTGTCTGTATGCATTATCTGTCATAAACTAATAGTTGATTGACTGGCTACCTAGAGTTTGCAATACTTTCAGTCCTGCATTTCCTCATTGTCAACAAGTAATAACTAGATCTCAACCTGAAAAACTTTCAGGATGATGTATTTTTTTTTCTCAAATTCAAAATCTACTGAAATACACTTCCCCATTATAGCCATGCAGGTAAGCCAGATTCTCAGCAGATGCTAAAATGGTGCAGAACTACTGAAGGCAAGACTCAAGTAGTAAATCTCTGAATGAAAATAAATGTAAATTCCTGGACCAACACAACCAATACAGGGTTTGCGTTTCAGAGCCCAGGTTGTTTTGGATGTGTGAATGCTCTTATAATTCAAAGTCAATGATCCAAGTCCAAATTGTGACAAAAACAAACTATGACCAAAACCCTCACTCTGATGACTGTATACATCACAAGATGAAGATGAGCAAAGGATTAATCACCTGAGCTGCTGCCAGCCACAAACTAACTCAGTTACATCAACACACCGTACTGGCCACGGTAACACAGCCACACTGCTCTGGGATCTAAGCTTCTGTCTCTGCATATAGCATCTGTGCCGTGCCAGGTACTGACCAGTGCTTGCTCAGCATTTTGTATCCTGTTTCACAGCCAGAGCAGAGGTTTGGCGCTTGCCACAAGTAGTTATGGCAGATACCAAACTTAGAGAGCACTCCTTATATTTTCAATTATGGAATGAAGGCAAATACTTGTTTGCAGGCATTGTTGTAAACTGGCATTGATTTGGAATTTCAACGTAATTTTTCAACCCCTAATTAAAAATCAGCCAAATAACCCTGGTTCTGAGAAAATGACTGAGCCAGAATACAGTGCTGTATAAAGACAGACACTTGATTCTCCTTTTCCCCTCTTTAATATTTCTTCTCTTCTCTGGAATTCATCTGTCAAAAAAATTACAATAAATTTCTTCAATCATCTGCATCTTCCAGAGGGAGTTCTGACATTTTTGCTAGGCAACACCATACCTTAACGCATAATCTTCACTAGATACCATTCACATCAGTATAACAAAAAGAGATTGTTTTTAGAATAATTTTTCCCTGAATCATATGCCATAATCAGGAAAAGGGAAAAAGAAAAGCTATTAGGAGGATGTAAGAAAAAGAGTTTCTTTCTTTTTTTTTTATACAAAAATCACACCTTTCTCCTACGGTTTCCTAGTACTAATTTTAATAACTATTAGATATTTTTTTAGCAGCATTGGTTTCAGATTTAGACTTTGATATTCTACAGAGAATGACAATTTTCTGCCTAAATCTTTTTTATGATTTTATTATTTTTGACCTAGTGAATCTATACCTATATAATCTGAATTAGTTTACCTAGACGTAGTCCAGTGAATCCAGTGGGGGCTGGATTCTATGCAGTTACTTCTGACAACTAATTTTCATCTGAGTTACATCTGGATGAGATATTATTTCAATAAAAGGTCAGCTCCTGGACTTCAACAGTCAAAGAGCCATTTGGAAAGTAAGAGATTGTCAAAAGCCTCCTTAAATTAGAAGCTTCAATAGAAAGTGGTATGGAACTCTGGATTTGTTTCAGAGATAAGTGATTAAATGTTTGTGTTCACAGAAATTACAATGACTATACACAATACTGAAGCCATCTGCTGAAAGTCTTATAAAAGATTAAACACTGAGTATACTGGAAAAATCCTATGGGAATATCTTGCACAATTGGAAGCTAGCATTCTTGCGCACACAGCAGCCTGCAGGAAAAAAAAAAAAAAAAAAAAAAAAAAAAAAAAAAGCACAGCACAAGCTCTTTAATCATAAATCCTGTGAGTTTGTTGTTGTTTTTTTTTAAATCCTGCATATCGTCAATTTATAGTGTTTGTTTTGTAAACAAACAGCCTGTGAAGTTAAGAAACAGCCAAGCCTTTTACTTATCAGAAGAACTGATGGGTTTCTTTTGTAATCAGAGGGATCGAAAAGAGCAAGCCCAAAGTGCACCTTGGTAATTGTCTAGGATTCCTCTTATCAAGGTATGTGTGTCTGTCCCATTTCATTGGCCAAACTAACTCTCAGCACCATCATTCCTCAAATATTTTTAGTAGCTCATTACTCAGCCTATACCAAAATATTGTATTGGGACTGGAAAAATCCAAAACATGTGTAAAATAAATAATTAGGAAGAAATCAACACATTTTGTGAGCAATAGAGTAAACAATATTTGCACAGAAATGTTTTATGATTACTGGTTTACAAAGCGAAATAATTGTTTTACATTTACAATAATGCTCAAACTTCAGAAAATACAGGCAGTTTTTTACAAATCAGATAGTTTGGAGTAAGCTTCTACCCATTACACACAAAATTAATCTTATGAAACTTTCCATCCAATATTGCTTCTACTCCAGATGGCTACCATCTAATAACTATCCATTTGCATTAATTTGTTGAATTATACTTCTTACTGTCATATACTTCCTGCAAGACAGAAAATCATCTTGTTTTGTCAAAAGTGTCCATAAATTATGAAATTATGCTTTCTATGTTTTGCATGCTGTGGGCTAGCTAAATAATGTAGCTTATTTATTTATTCCAGAGGAACAGCATCAGCTTTGAAATACAGTGACATTAGACAATGCTCTTCAGTTTTCCAAAACTTTTCTTCAAAAGCTTTGTGAACTATAGAATACAATTAATTCACTTGAGAAATAACAGCTTTTAAATTATGTATAACATTAAAGAGCTTTTCAAAACACTGGCCAAAGACTACATCAGTCTGTGGAACTGGAAGTAGACCAAACAAATTGTTTAACTTGCATTCTGGCCAGGATATCAGGTCAAGCTTCCTCTCCTTATGAAGTGATGTAGGATGCTTAATAAACAAGTGAGTAAAGAACTCTGACCTCTTAAATTTCCAACACTATACCTACTCTGTAGTTGTGGTTCATCTAGACATGAGAAGTAATTTTAACTAAACCCAGAAAAAAAACAAACCAAACTAACAACCCCACCCCCCCGCAAACCAACACAAACCACCAGACTGAAATGGTCTTAAGATCTTCAGAATACACCAGGCCAAAACCCTGGGTAGTCACTGGCTCAGGCAGCCAAGGTTATGTTGTTCTAGCACCTATGCCACCTTGCTGCAGAAGCTTCACACAGATGGCAAAGCAGACATACCTTAATAAAGTCAAGCCTACATGTCCCTAACACTAGAAAAATGAGAGTATGAGCATCACTTGTTGCGTAACCATATCATATGTTACTTCTAAACTTTTGTTTGACCCAGGAAAATACAGCAGAATTTCCACCCACTTTTTCCCCTAAAAGTTATATGGCATCAGTGGGTCTCAAAGTACTAGATATCCAAGGTAACGGGGTTAGATATTTCTACTTAATGTTTGAAAAATGCTAAGGTTCCCAAGGCTGTTATTTGTTCTAATTTATACTAATTCCCAATAGGAATTTGTGCCATATATAATCCAGCCCTTATTAGAAAGCTTCCCTAGGTTCACCCCTTTGGCAATGAAGCTATTTGGCATCTCTTGCTGCAGATCTGAACAGCCAATCTACTGTGCCATTTGTTCCATCACATCACTTCTCCTCCAGAAAGACACCTGAGCCGCACTCTAGTGCATCACAGAAACACACACCTAATAACCTTTCCTTGGGAGTCCTTCTGACTTCACGCTCTGCCTCCTTCCCATTACCCTTCTAATCTGTGTTATTTTGCTACTGCTCTTGAGACACTTCCAAACCAAAGGATTTTGCTCAGAAGAGCCAGAAGAAAAACAGACTCTTCTTATAAGACTGTCATTCTTATTATAGCAATACTTCAGGAAAAATTATCCAAGTCCATTCTTCACTGCATTTTGAAACACAAAACAAAGAGAAAATCACAGAAAACAAGAGCCAAACATAATGAACCCTGAGGAAAAAATATCAACCATATTAGAGCTTTACGGTTTGGCATGACAGGTGAGTATTTCTTTTCTTCAGAGACTCCAGCAAATCAGAACAATAGTGCTGATGGCATGGTATAATTGTCTCTGATATGCTGCAGTGAGTGTTATTTATGGTTGTTTATAAAATATGCTGTCAGAATGGCAGGCTGCCTAGGACCTTCACATTATTTATGGTTTCTCCTGTCTTCACATGCCCTTTTGTGTACCAAATTAAAAAAAAAAAAAAAAACACAACAAAACAACAACAAAAAACCCCAACCAACCAAACAACCACAAGTTTAAACTTCATGCTCTTGAAACAAGAACACTTTTTTCAGAAAACATGATTTTTTATTTTTTTTTGTATTACACATCTGTTATTCTTGTTATTCTGTGAATACTTATTATGAAAAATATTTATAGCCTCAGGAAAATATTTCCCATGTTCTCTCTCACAAAAGCACAAATTATTTACTGAATGATGGCATGTAATGCTACTTATGCCATTAGCATTATACTTGATATAAATCAAGAACCTGGACTTTTGTTTGGGGCTTTCACAGGTGCCTTATTGAAATATATCAGCCTGTTCCCACACAGTTTTAAAAATATGGTCTTAAATACCCAATACCTGTAAAACATCTTTGAAAATATTTACATAAAAAGTTTTGAGGTTCAATTTTCTTCTTAGGTATAGCAAATATCAATTTTGCCAAATATGCCTTTTATTTAAATCAGAAAAAAAACCCCAAACCTTTAAAGACTTACAAAAGGCTAATTTTAGAACTGATATTCTTGTTTTGTTTCAAAAAAGATGTAACCAAGAAGAGTTCATTAACACCAACCACCCATTAGTTTCTTCAGTAAAATCATGCTTTTCCTCAAAATTTGTTGTTTAGCAACAGAAAATGGCTAGTAGAAGACATGCAAGACAAGTAGAGCTGTTTGAAGTGTTAAAGTAGCAGAAAACAGGCATGCAGACAAGATAGATCTGCAATCAACAATGTAGATTTTTTTGAATGTTCTGACCCCAAAAGAACTGCAGCAATGCCAGCCACTTGAATCAAAATCTAAGTGTTAAAGCAAGCAGGTAGATTTATTCATACATCTTCTTCAAATATTTTTGACACCTTGCAGATTCCAGATACTGTCTAATAAGGTGCAATTTGTCAATGGCAAGATATAATAAATAAAAGAATGAGGAAAACATTTTATTTATTGTGATCCAAACAAGTATTATAGAGATATCTAAGTTGTTATACTTTTTATCACCAGTTATTTAAACATGATAATGAAATACAAAACTACAAGACATATTACAAGAAAACCTTTTTCTTTTTCATCAGATAAGTAGTTATTCTTAAAAAAAATAGAGTACAAGTCACATTCACATTTAGTTCTCAGGTTCCTAAAAACGCACATATCCAATAAGCACATGTTTTTCATTCAAAAGCATCTTTCCTCCTCTTTAACTAACTACATGACATGTAGGAGATGCTCAAGTTTGTTTTCAAACTTCTTACTAAATCACAAATTAAATAAAGATAAATGAATTAGGAATCCGATAATGATTCTAATGTGCCAGATCTCAGTAGCCACTGATGATACCTTATTGCAGTACACATTTTTACCTAAGACTGTTAGTTGCAGAAATTTTGTCATTATTTTCAGATGGCCTGAGCCATGGGAACAGTTCCAAAACCCCAAAACAATTCCACCCACCTTTTTTATTTACAGCATCGGAGGAGAGAGTTCAGAGGTAAGATGCTTTATTTTCTTACATCTTTCAATCCAGTTGGAGTCATGTATCATCTTTAGTCTTCCAATATATGTGCCCTGCATATTAATGTTAACTAAATGGCTTTAACACCTTGTCCTGCCAAAATTAGCAATCAGCATCTGATGGATAACAGATTACCTTCACACATCTCTACATGGTTTTAGACAAATATGGAAGGCTGAAACACAAGGAAGGTTAGAAAGTATGATTTCATTCATGAGAAAAAGTCAAGGTTTTAGTTCTGAAACTTGTCATGGAAAAGAAAACTTAAATGGTTGTGTTTTTTAAATTAAAAGGATCAATATGATTTCCTTCAAAAACATCCAAAGGATTTCAACATGAACTAAAAAAATTACAAATAATCCAATGCTTTACCTTTAATCTTTAGTTGCAGCTTGAGATTTCTCAGCTTTATTATAAAACTGAGTTACACAGCCACAACGTGATCTTACTAAACATCCTGGCCTTTGGCAGTTTACTAAGAATATTTTCTGAAATATAATGAACTCCTTGCTTTATATTTTGCATTATATTTTAATTGTACTATTTCTAGCCATGATTTCAAAATACCACATAAGGAATACACATATGCTTTAGCTGTTTCCTACTATAAAATTAACTGGTCCCAGAATTCTCAATAAAGTTATGCTAACAAGATGATGACTAGAGGGCAGACAAGATATCTACTTTCCAAAAAGACTTTGCTGTCTTTAGGTATACTTGTTTACACTCCCCAGCTGTTTGACAGGAATCCATAGTGCAGGTTTTGTTACAGATCGTAACACCTGTAACTTCAATGAGTAAATCTAATTTATAGTTGAAATTGAAGAGAACTCATCTCCTGAAGTTTCTGTCCTGCTGCTATAGAATTTGCAGATATTTTGAGCAGACTATTGTCTGCACAACAAAACATTTCCTCATCACAGGACTATATAAATTTATTCCCAGAAAAGGGAATCTAGTTTAAACAAGCTGTAAGCTATATGAAATTGGTTAAGTTTTTACGGAGTAGAGCACAGCCATGGCAGACATTATTAAGAAATCTCTGCGTCACAGCCAGTCAAATTTATCCCAGGGTTTTTGCCACTGGTACTGCCAGACGTTAACCTACTTGTATAATTTCTTGCTGATCACAAACGCAGTGGGGAGAGGATAGCCCAAAACCTAGCCAGCAAACAATACTACATGAAGAGGCAAACCCATGGGTTGTAATCCTCAGTAGTTCACTATTGCTTCTAGGAAAAGTAAGAGACTATAATTTCTACTACCCCATGAGATCTCCTTAAAACCATCCCCTTTTACAGTCCACTGGGAGAAACAGACATTTTAAATAATTGAGTTGCATCAAAACTCTCAAAGACCACTCAAAACATATCACTTAAGCTCAGGCTACAGAAATCAGATGCTTACACTGGCAAACATCCAAAAATTCAGGCCCAAAGTGTGCCTGTCTACAAAAGTAATGTCTAAAATAGAAGGACGCTATCTTGGTCAGGTGTTCATTAGGATACTGAACAAATACTTAGAGGTCTTGCACTCATCCAGGCACACACTGGATCACCAAGTTCTTACAGTTTCTGATTCTCAAAAAGGTGGCAAACATTTCTGACTGTTTTCTGTAAATGTGGATTTCACAAAGAAGAATTAAGAATATTTAAATCCTGCCATTTATTTACCAAAGGGACATACTACATCAGGACCAGTTTTGAAAGAATGTTGAATGATGATGCTCTAACTTCAGGGTCTAAAATTCTTAGCAGCTTGCTCTCATTGTATCAACTAGGTATCATTCAGAATCCAGAGGGGAATAATGACCTTGACCCCTTAAAAGGAAGTTCAGATAAGGTCCTCTAAAATGTTAATCTGCATTTTGCACAGTGTTCTTTGCGAAAGGCTTTTCTGAACAGACCTTCAACCAAAAAAACCCAAACATGTTCCAACACAAAAATGAGAGGCTTTTATGGAGATAAAGCTGGAAAAATGACAGAAGACAAACAGAAGCAAAATGCAGCTTCCCATTCACAAATATTGAATTTTGAAAAACTTGAATTTTGGAGGAAAAAAGTATTCCACAAGGGGAGCAAAATAAGAGGGATTTGAAAAAGATTTGCCTTTGGGGTGGCAAAATCAAATTCTTAATTTCAGAAATCAAATTCTCCATTCATTAAATCAGTAGGAAGTAGAATAGAAGAGGATTCAAAGAAGAAGTCTGCACAACATCCCTCATCCATCTTCACAGCAATTAGTGAAAAGGTTAGAGCTAACTACAGCAGTTTTAGCTGGGCCCATGTGGAAAACAGGCACACACATAGTGGTAGGAAAGAACCAACCAATTTAAATTGATTGCATGACAAACTGAACAGGAGTAGAACATGTAATACACCATGATCAATCTGAACATTAAGGAATTGCATAGTGTCACCCAGGAGATAAGAGATATTTTTATGAAAAAAGAATGAAGTAATCCCAGCTCATTGACTAAGATCAGAAATTGTCCAGAATCTTGCCCAGCCTTCCCCTCCCTTATCCACTGATTGTACATCATCTAGTAATCATGTGTTTTATGCTGCTGGCTTGCTTTCAGTGCAAGGACAGATGCCATGAGCTTCCTATTAGCACAATACAGACGGCAGCAGCACTTGTAAATCAACATGATGGATTACCCCAGGACACGAGCCGATTCTGATTGCAGCATTAGGCAACACAGAAAGGGGAAAACTCTCTTATGCTTATGGCAGCATATCACCAATGCTTTAATTCTTTCTCTGAAAATGAAATGTTATATATATATATATATATATGTATTGGTATTTATTATATATTTGGGAAACACACTAATAAATCACATAATTTCTGCCAGTATTTTGCATGGTTATTTCACACACTGTTCTTCCTGCAGCAAGTTACTGCCTTTGTACATATCTGTAAAAGAGTTAATTGAAATTAGTTAAATGCACATGTAGTGATATGTGCCAGTTTATTTAATACTATATGAATTAACATTAAACTGCAAAATGAATACTTTATGGGCAAAAAAAGAAGCAATTAGACATATGTGGTTAAAACATAGTTTACAAACATAACTTTAAACCAGATGACATTATCACATCCTTCAGAAGGAGAGATCTTATTTTTCAACTATGGCTTAATCAGCATTGACTTTTATAGATACAAGGTCATGCAGTAACCATGAAATGTTGTTGTTGAGTTTTGTTGTTGTTTTTTTTTTTTTTTTTTTTAAGAGCAAAGGAATCTACAGAAAATTCTTTGCACTGTTTTAGCAAACACAACTGTAACATACGTTCTGTTCAGAAAGTTGTATCTTATTTTTCAATTTCCTTCTAACCTTCCTAAAGGTTAGGATTTGAGATCAAAATGGATATTTACAGAAGCATCTTCCAACTTTCTTTTGCCAGATGTTCCTCTCCCTTAAAAAAAAAAAAATAAAATGCAGGGGTGATGGTTCTGGTGATTCAATGCAATACAGTTGGTAAATATGTAAAACATAGAAAGCAAAGTTAAAAAAAAAACAAACAACCAAACCCCCTACAAAAAAACCCACCTGAAAGTGGTGGCCAAGCTAATTTTAACTTTCTCTCTCACAAAGCATATAAAGAGTATCTTCAGACTGAAGCAAATATCAGGTTAATACAGAGTACGGGAAATATCACTGGATTAATCAGTACAACACACAGTACTTTTGCTAGACCTACAGAATAGCTTAAGAACTGATAACAAAAGGTAAAAGACTCTCAACCAAGTCAGTAGATTTTGGATGAGCTTCTCAAATGAAGAAGCCAACCAGAAGACAGACCACTGTTTCCTCTGTTTTCATACCAACATACTTAGACTCTGAACAAGGACCAGAGAGAACAGTAAGCCACGGGAAAAATGTTCATCTACTTTTTTTTTTTTTACCCTAGAAGTTTTGTTATCTGATCCACACCTATTTTAGACAATTCTGTCAGTGAGGTATAAGGATGACAGCGAGAATGTAAGAGCTACATGGGCAGCATATGGCCCTGTCTCTGCTGAAAGGAAGACTGGCATAGGTCTTTATTCTCCTTTCTGATAATGACAGGATCATGCAGAAGCTGATTTCATGGTGACTTTTCTTTCTTTCTTCACAATGTTTGCAGAGCACCCCTGTTTCTCATTCTGCCCTTTTTGAAACTAGACATCAAAAAGGTAAGACTAACTACACTCTGAAATCAATAGTTAATAGAAGCAGAACACAAGGATAAGATAGTATACCACAGATAAGAAGTGCCACTAGCCACTCCACTAGGGCAAAAAAATACAGCACTTCAGCTTAAAATATATATTAAATTTAAATTTGATCAGAATACTTATGAGATAGACAATAAACTTAATAGGCTTTAAAAGGCAATAATGTCATTCATTACCAGTAAAAGGACCCTACAAGTACTAATTTAGCTGTAAAATGACATTCTGGGTTTTCCTTCAATACCGTGCCAATATCACAGTATCCCACGTGGTTGAAAATAGTGAGAAATCACACACAACTATACGTTATGTACAAACCTCACAATGTTATGGAGAAATCAGGCTGTTACAAAGTAAGTCCAAACTTTCTAATGCATACATCCTGCATTACTCTGTTGCTTGTTGTTTCCTTTGTCAATGAAAAGATGCAGACTGAATAGAAAGGTGCTGATGCCAAGCTATACTGTGTGTCACTACTTAGGCACAAAAAAGCCTACTAAGTCAGAAAAGAGATGCCTTTGTTTCTTCTGAAGAAACATTATGTTTTACTAAAATCCTGACCTATTTTGTGATCAGTGCTATAGCTGTAGTAGAAAACATGGATCCAATCACCTTCACTGTATCTTTAAATATTTTTATATTGATATTACCTGCATTGCAGATTTCTTTAATATGAAAACAAAGCATCACTTAAATCAGATCCATTTATATATAGATGGAGCCTCACACTGAACATATTATGAACTGCTTCTAAACCATTCAAACTGACTAAATCGTAAGTGAACCACTTGATGAAGTGCAGCACTGTGAGGAATCCATCCTGCACATTTCCTTCACTTCAGAGATGTGTTTCACAGATGCCAGTTTAAAGGCTTTTTAGAGCAGTTTCAACAAATGACCAGTAAATAAACCTGGAAATTGAGCCAGGTGCTTTATTTTCTGCTTCAAAAAAGATGCAGAAATCTCTACTTCTTCACTGCCTCCTTCTTTCCACCATATTTACACATAAAGAAAGTACATTGACAACAAATTACTGAACCAGAAGGATTACATGCAGCCCCAAACATGCCCAGTCATAAGTACCCTTACCAAGTGCCGCAGCATGATGGTTCAAGCCCTATTGCATAGCTGGTCTATCTATCAATTAGGCAACAAAGAAAAACTTAAGTAGGAACCCCATGTGGTTCACAAAAACATCCCTAATGCTTATCAGCCGCAAGAAGCTTAATTCCAGCAAGCAGGTTTTGGTTGGTTTGTTGATTGGTTGGGAATTTTTCATCTGTTAAAGACTTGCTGATCCACAGATTTCAAAGGATGAGAAGGAAAAACTTTTCACCTTTAAAGGGCATGAAATGTCCTGCCAGACTAAAAGAAGTAATGAAAAATATGTGTTACTGAAAGCAGCCAATACTTTTCATCATGAAACCACATTAGAGTAAACCATGCCATCAAAAAAGGAATACTTGAGCTTTCAGCATCATGCATTACAAACACTTCTAGGTGACAGGAGTGCTATTTGCAGTTTAAGTACAGCTAAACCTGATATTTTTTGCTTCCAACAGCAGCATTTCCCTAATACTAAACAACTAAAAATATTAGCTACTTATGAGCAATTCAATTTATGACTTCTATCAATTTTTCATGTACCCTTCTAATCAGAAAGATCAGCTGTGACATATCCTAACAATAGAAGCTGTAGCATCCTCCATTTTGTAGATATTTTCTTCAGTCTACTCAACATTAATACACTGTAATTGCTTGTCTCCTTAAGCAGGATGTTTACAAAATAGTTTTGTAAACTCAGTTTTAGAAACTTTGCGTAACTTAAAAATCAGACTGAAAGTTTTGTTTCAAAAATTGTTAGTTTCAGAAACATCACCATGAATCCTGCTAATTTGGATTAGCACTCCAGAATTTTAGTATTATGTCAGCTCACTGATCCCCAGGACAGTTGGGCCAAAATGTAAATACGTTATCAAACTGCTGAAGATCAAAGCACCACATCCTCCTGTAAGTTTCCTTCAGGTTTCTGATATGTAAATATCCAGGGGATTTTATCAAGGGCAGAGGACATGCAAATCATCATAAACCCAGTCAAAAATTCTATTGCAGATATCAAGACCTTTTTGGTGTAGAGGAGGTTTTATCACTTCTATTGCAATATTCTTATAAGTGTCTAGCTTAAACATATAGCTAATAGCACAAAGAAAAGTTTGCTTGCTTCTCTTTAATGACTGGAAAGTGAAAAGTCTCACAAGAAAAAAAGCCACCCTCCTAGAAGACTCCAAATGTTATCATGGCAAGTTATAACAGTCTAACTTGAACTAGTGTTTAGAAAGAAAGAAAGAAGAAAAAGTCCCTACGTATACACTAGAAGAAAAATTTCCTCCATCAACAAATCTAGGAGGTTTGATCTTGCACAAGACACTTTTTAAACTGCCTTAGAGGTGAATTTCACTTTCCATCCTTACAGACAGCAAGGACAGATGGTTTAAATCTGCATCTATTCATTGAGTTATTGAAAAAAATGCAAATTTATTCAAAGGATCCAGATTTGTGTCTTCTTTTTCCTGCAAAATATAAGCGAGAGGGATAGAAATATGCTTGATATATAATTTGAGTGAGATTTAATTGCAAACTAGAATATTCCAGTAAGTAAACAGATTTGTGAATTCCTACAGGATCGGTATGTCATTGTACTTTTCACAGGCCTCAGCTAAGCACCGAAAGGAAATCTGTCCCAGGAGATATGGCCACACTTAGGGGCAGGGGGGAAGCATCAACACATTTATAGCAAGTTTACAGAAAGACCATACGTACTGCTAACAAACTTCAGAATCAGCTGAAGATTCATCTACATGAGAATTCCCAACTGAACCTGGTCCAGCTAAATCTGTGTTAACACCCACGGAAACTTACTTGTTTTATTTCTGAAAGGACATATGCTACAAAGGCAGAGCACTCAACTACACGTGCCACTGCACAGGTGGGCCTTCCTCGTTACCTCAGCATAGCTTCATTGGATGCTCCTTGCTCCACACTGCCATAGTCCCTCTGGAGAAAATGAGGATAATACCACCATTGGTCACCCATCCTGGCTGGGCAGCAGGCAGCTTCAACAAACTAGACCCCAGAAACAAAAAGAGCAATGATGTGCAGCTTTTTCTAACCAAAGAAAAACAGCGTGGCAGGGTCAGGCCTCACACCTCTCCTACATCAAGTGCTCAGCTGTTCTACAGGCTACAGAGATGTATAGACAAAAGTTCATTGTACTTTATAAATTGAACACAGGAACAATATTATTGTATTTTGTCAATTTCCTAAAGAATATTATTAGAATATTTTTTACAAATTTCTTCAAAATCGGACTATTAATGACACCACGGTCCTCTAGCACAGTCTTTTTACACACTTTAGGTCCCAGCATGCCCAACTTTTGCACTAGAGCATCTTCTGGAAAAAAAGTAATCCAATTCTAATTTTAAAATCACTAGTGATGGAAAAAAACAGAGAAATGCCTAGTAGCTTCTGTGATGGCTAATTACTCTTTTTGTAGAAAATGCCAATTTAAAGCAAAAAACAAAAACAAACAAACAAACAACAAAAAAAATGCATAAAACACTAAATCCCAAACAGTGTATATTTTCTGATGTATTTTCTCTGAACAGGCTTATGTACTGGTAGAGTTGGTCCTTAGCACTCTTTCTGCTGATACTCAGCGTTGAATACTTTTTATCTTTCACCATTAAGCATGTTTTCCATCACTGTCATGGCTTTATGAACCTGTCTGAATTTACTGGCATCTTTTTTGTTATGGTGACTCCAAAACTGAACACACTATTCTCCTCTGATTATAAAAGTGACAAATGCAGTGAAAATAACATCTCTAACTTAGATTTTCTGTTTCAACACCTAAAAATATATTATCCTTTGGCTGTAACATCACCCTAGGAGTATACATTCAACTGCTCAGCACTGGATCAGCACCAGTATAATTTCATCATTATTCAACTTATGTTTTCTTCTTGGTCACTTAGAAAAGTGTTCCAACCAATAGCCTGAAAAAGCTATTACTAGCCCAAATACTGCTAAAATTACTAACTTACGAATTTACTTCTTTCAAGGTCCTCAACATGGTTTAGCAACCTTCCCTTTTCTCAACCAATATCTTAAACAAGTGCTGACAGGAATCTGTTACTTAAAACACCATTACCTTTATCAGCCCATCTAAATGACATTAAAAATTATACCAAGCCAACTTGGCAAGATTTATCTTCCATCAAGCTTTTTCAGGAGTCATTAATTATCTTCCCACTTTCAGTTCTTCATTATTCAAGCCTTTTCTCAATCATTCTATTATTTTGCATGGACTGAGAAAAAGATGAAGACTCTGAAACTGAGTCCTAACACTTGGAAAAACTGTTAATTTTCTTTTGATCTCTTTTCACTTTTCTAAAAAAGAACTAAAAAAATGTCCACTTTGAAGATCTTATCTTAAGGCATTCCGTAGAAAGAAATCTTTGAAAATTAGGTGGGTTTTTTGAATGCCTTTCTATATTTTGTAACATTTTTTTATGTTCATTCAGTGATTTGCTATACAATGTTTTTATGTCCCCTTTCTTAATATATTTATATTCCATGTATTTTTCACTGAGTCATTACTCACAATTGTGATTCAGATGTTTAATCTAGTTCATCCTCAGATGGATTTTGGCAATTGCACACATCTATTACCTTTCAATATAACATAACAGGTTAGTTTCACTATTTCAAGTACATTAATTCCATTCAATACTATAATCGGACTGTATCCATTTAACCAAAACCTTTCAGCTTGAGATTTATTTTTTTTAAATATCCATTTCTTTCACATCATCTGGCTTTCTGCAGCTCTTAATTCTTACTTTGCATTTTCTCTGTTTCTATAGTTCTCCTTTGGTTAAACCTAGTTTTCCAATGTTATCGAGTTGCATCTAACTTCTCCCTAAAATAGACCTGTTTGTTTTCAAAAGTGAAGAGATATTCTGTATCAAATGTGGCATTAGGTTTTTTTTTATAATACACTGAATGTTTTATAAACCTTTCAGTTTTTATTATATTATCTCATTTAATTTTGTCTTCTAATTAATTTGATCGGATTTCTTAAATGAGCAGAATCCTTTCAATTGCTTTTGACCAATTTTTGGTCTAGATGAGGTCCAAATTAATTTTTTTTATTATTAATATTCATCACACAATTCATTCAGGAATTTTCTTCTAGGATACTGAGACATTTGAAATTACTTCTAAATTAGTTGAATGCAGGTTCTAGCATGAAAACTCAATGTAAAAATTTCCATGATCTCCAGAGTGAAGTATATTTTTTTCTTGCTTCATATAAATAAACCTTTACAGAACTGTCATTCTGTTCTTACGACTGATCATTATAAAGCAGACACCCACTGTTACCATTTTGTGCTTCAGTTCTTGCAAGATTTATCCATTGTCACTGGAAGCTTCCCAAGCTATTGGTAATTCAAACGGCTAAAACTGTATTTGGCATAAAACATCATTTCCTCTCCTTCTGCCACTTCAGTCTTCCCCAATATGCTAAATATTGAATCATATCAGTCATGCCACTGGGCTTCAGTGTTGCCATAGTGGTATTATATTTGTTAATTTTCTTCCTCAGTTGCTGAGCAACTTTTAGACTATCCTCTAAATTCAGTCTCCCATGAAAATGATCTAATAGCTTTACATTAGCATGAAACCATGTTTGTTTAATTCACATTTTAACTTTATGGCTTTCACCCTCACTCTATTCTTGTTTAAAAGAAGAAATATGTCAGAATCACTCGGATGGGCTTGAAAATCGTTCTACTCTATAGACACACTGCAACATTCCTTCCAATATCTTTCTATTAACAATATGCAGCCCTCCCACTGAGACTGAATTTACATCCCTTGTCTTTCTTCCCCTAAAAAGCATTTCCCAGACCACTGATAAAGTTTCCCCTTCTGAACAGATGATTAGGATGGAGAGGAGCTAAACTATATTTGACATAATTTTTACCTGAAAAAGCTTTGATTTTACGCAACTGAATATCTTTACTCTTTGCAATAATTTCTTTGTTAGACCTTTATGCGTAACAGTTTAAAGATTTGATTTAATCTTAAACTATTTTTTTCATTGAATAATTTTGCATCTTAGGACCTGCTTCTGTCAATGAGCATACTTTGTTTCCACAGCATTTCATCAGGTGTTAAAAAAAAAAAATACTAATTCAGAACCTCTTCCCTCAATGCATTTGTAGTTTCCAACTTACATCTTGAAGATACTACTCTCCAATTAGCTTCCAGATGTCTCTTTCTGTACATGTTAGTAACATATCAATATGAAAAAAATCAAATCACTATTGATTTACAACACATATAATTAGGGATGAATGTGTAGTAAAGCTTTCTAATAGAATTCTGTCAATCATTTTCAAGCACTACTTTCTCATCATGTGTTTGCTGAAGATATATGATGGAATTCTGCTGGTGACATTTGAGTGATAGTGACTTTGATTTCAAAGGAAATGTTTCAGGTTCATTTCATTACCTTGGAAAAGTAAAAGCAAATTTGCCTTATAAAAAGCAATTACTTCTTAGCTGACCAGTGCACAATAGCAATATAAAAAAAGATTTCTCATTCCACTATTCAAATCCTAAACTAGCAAACTAGTGTTTGATTTTGCTTTAAACCAATTTTACCTTGTTTGAATTGCAAAACCATTTAATCTTCATAAAGTAGGTTATTATAATGGAGATCATATTTCATTGGTACAGTACACCAGCCTGGGACAAACGGGGTGGGGGTGGTTGTAGCTTGTTTTTTTCTGTGGTTTGTTTTTTGTTTGGGTTTTGGTTTTGGGGCTTTTCTTTTGTTTGTTTTTTAAATCTAAGGAAGGAATGCTTGTAATCTGAAGAACACCCACACCTTTTAGGTATACAACATTTTGGAACTTTTTACAAATACCTACAATAAAATGTATTCAAACTATAAGAAGTAAACACATATATTCATTCTGTATGGATCATACAGCCAACAAAATTTCAGATGTTATATAAAATACAAGATCTTACTCAGTTAACTGTTCTCTTTCACAATAATTTTTATAAGAAGATCCACGATAAACATGAGTTGAGTATTTCACTTAGGTGGTTTCTACAATGAGTTGTATAAATTCTTTTGTTCGAGACTTGAAAGCCATAATTCGCAACAATTTATATGGCAGTGAAGGTATAATGTTTAAAGCAGGATCAACGTAACTACAACCATTTTAGATAAATGCAGTTTTAAAAATTATCCTCCATGTTTAAACACAAATAGAGAATACTGTATTTTCTGTTACTTATTAGTCATGTCTACTAATTTAGTTATAGAATTTACTTGGAGTTGTCAACCTGAGTTTACTGTGCATCATCACAGTATTCCACAGCATTCCACAGCAACTTCTATTTTAAAGTCACTTTGTAAAATAAATAGATCAATATGTAATTATAAGCATAAGCAATAGGCATATGATTCAGCAAGTCTAAGCAATTAATTAAAACTAATGGAAAGAAAATCACAAGAAGCTGTCATATTTTCTGATCATATTTTTAAAAGGGACTAAAATAAAATCCCTAGTTATCCCTGTAACACAGCATGTCCAGATGTATAAATTATAGGTAAGAAGCACAATTCCAGAGCTTTTTAAGGCCCTCCAATTGAAATAATCTAAAATCAAAATGCATAAATTGGAAACAAAACAAAGCAGAGAAACCATGAAATCAATGGTAATAAAAACTAGAAATCCAAGCAAAAGCTTTAGAAAAAAGAGCAACGTGAAATATCTTGAACTAAAAGCAGAGGACTTACTCTCTGCATTTGAGTTCAAGACATGTACCAATGTATGTTAGCAACTGGAGGAATTGCTACAAAGATTTTAAAAGGTAGTTCCAACATAATTTCTACCTTTAATAGATAAGGTAGAATATCCAGCTTTGACTTTTGAAAGAAAGAGGCAATTAACATAAGCAGGTACTTCATTGTTAAGGACTGTACAATGTCAGAGATAAACACATAATTGCACTAGTGGAAAAGGTTAGGAAGAGACCACACTTAAAGGCAAAGAATGAAAACATTTCAGACAGTCCCCTGGACTGAATAAAGGCTTTTTCTCCTGCATGCCTTTTGCACTTGATGCGTACAGAGGGGCCACATAAGAGTTGAGTTTATGATCTGATGACAGATATGGTTAAGTGCTATCTTGAATTTTAAACCATGCAATTTATCTTTGTTACTAGGCTGGAGTAATTTCCCGACCACACAGCAACCTTCCTATTAAGAAAAGTTCAGATTACCCTGTTATTTCCTACATAACTCAATTAATCTTTTCACTTGCATGCATATGCAAATGTAACACATTCTCTGACCAATAGACTTGCTCACTTTAGAGGGGAAAGAAGATCTTATTCCCACTAGACGGCAAATAATAAAATGCAATTTTTGTTGTTTATTCCTCTAAAGACCTACATTCATTTTTTCTTTTTTTGGCCACTGTAAAGAAAAAACATATTTCTGAATAAAGTTCTATTAAAAAAATGAGAAGTGATAGTAACAGTCTCCTTAAATAATAAATTCTAATTATTTCTAGACAAGATTTTTCTCTAGGTAAGAGAAAAAATATAGATTTTTATTATATGGAAATAATAAAGATATTTAACACACATAAATCCTTAATGCAATTGCAATTGCTATCCTTTGTAACTGAATACTCCAAAGGAATTGAGCAAGAATGGTCACATTCATCTGGATTTGTCTGGATCCCATGCCACAGACATATGGTGGCATACAAAGCAAGAAAGTCTTCTCTGTCTTCACAAAGGATGTGTTTACACCCTGAGCAGAGCATACAAACTGAGCCTAAATCTGGGACTGAGAAGATGAGACAAGAGCATCACTATGGCTTCTGCTTCAAGCAGCAGAGCTGAGCTGTCTCACTCACCTGGACAAGCCCATTTGTTCTTCCCATGATGTACACTGCTCAGAATCTTCCGGTCAAACAGTCTCCTACCAGCAACTTCTTGTGCCTTGCCTCCCACTGAGAGCCTGGGCTGTGGCTCTAATAGGGAGGGTGAGAGCATGACAAAGGACTGGGAAAACCCTCGAGACCATGTGACCTGAGAAGATGATGTTTTGTCTTCCACTCTGACACAAGTGATTCTTCCCAAAACTCATTCCAACACCAGAAATCTTTCTTTTTTCAGTGCAAATAAAAAAGGAACTTATATTTTCTGTGTAGAGATCTAAATAAAGTAAGTATGGTGCTATTATTGCTAGTAATAGGCCTTGCATTAAGCTAACGATGCAAACATCAGGACTTGTCCGACCTTGCTGTCTTTTTCTTCTTTAGCTGCAACAGTACTGTCTAAAGACTCAATGACTATTACCTTATTTGTTTAAGCTTTGCTTTACTTTGTACAGCTCTATAGTGTACCATCTATTCTTATACACCTATTTTAACTAATAGATAATAGCAAGCATTTAGTCTGTGTGGGATGAGCTATCTATATGACCTTACCAAAAAAATGCAGAACAGGCATGGCAGGAAAGGTGAGGCCTTGAAAGCACAAGCATACAATAACATGAGGTCTCTCATGGCTACAACCAACTTACCAGCAGCCAGTTTCTGGTTAACAAAGAATGAAGTCTTCGGTACAACCACTTCTAGCTAAAACAAAGAATCCCACACATACAAAATATATCACTTCTCATGAACTCAGATGTAATAAGGAACTGCAAACCAATGGAGAAAGAGCAAGCAAATAGACCGTGTTGGTGATCCCAGGAAATTAATTTCAAGTGTATTTAAGCCTGAAAAGGAAGAAACCATCAATGTCAATTCCTTCCAGCAATGGACTTGCAATGCTTAAAAATCATCATAATCCATGGACAGGAAATTAACATAGAAGATCACTTTTGTTTTACAAAAAGCATGTACACACTTCTACATACTAAAATCTAAACTTAGCTGAAATAAAAAAAATTTGAATGTTAGATCATCAGAAAGTAAAGGGGGAAAACATACCTCACCAATGGGTTGTAAAGAAAGACAACTTGGACATGCAACTGGCAGTGCATAATCCAGAATCCGAAATAAAATCAAAAGCAACATAGTGTCATGTAAAGAAAGATTAAAAATATTTCCATTTAAAACAGCATTATATTACAAGTCAACAAATTAGTTTCTTTTCTACAGAGACACAGACAATCCCTTCCACTGAACAACAGATATTACAAAGCCAGGCAGAGATGAAGTAACACTGTCCTTGATTCAAGATAAATGTCAAATGAAATTATACATCATCTTCATGAAGAGAAAAAACAAATGACAATCCTCAGATATAAATATTAAACGAGGAGAACCAGATATTTCTGAAAAAGAGTGCTGTAAGTCACCGTATAACACAAAATTAGTCCTGTGAGATTCAAAGTGATTAAAACTACTACTGAGCTTTAAAAATATAACAAAGAAATAGTTAACATCGTAGGCTGACTACACAGAGAGTGAGGAAGATACTTTAATTAGAACGCCCATTTCACTACTTTATTGAAGGAATTAAATCTCCCCACTAAAAAATATCATCTTTTTGACCATTCTTTCCTGTTCAACAGCATTCCCGTGGCAAATCAACGCCCCTGCATTTTCCAGAATGTTTTGTGAGAAATCTGAACACTTTTCGTAATAATGTTTTAATTTTGTAAATTGTGATCCCCTTTTCTTAGGCAGAATCTAAAACCTTTACTAGAACACAAATGGAAGGATTTTTTTTTTTCCTACATGAAAAGGTATTTTAATTTGTGCTACATAGCTTCTTCCTTCCATTATTTCCAAAAAAACCCAATAGAAAATAATTTTAACAAGCCTATCAAAGTCTCCCTATATACTGTTGCTTTATCAGTGCTCTGCCTATGAACAATTTTTTTAATAAATTAGTTTTTCATAATGCCATCATTGTTTTGATTCAAAGTCTGCAATAATTTTTCAGGAAAAAAATTCAACAAAAAAACACACACCACAAAGATGGACTAGTAATATAAATGACACTCAGAATAAGACTTTACTGTAATAGAACGGAAACAGTGAATTCAGCGATAACTGGAATTCTTCTTCCATACAGTAATAAGTTTTAGAAGCTAAAATCAACCACAGAGATTTGTATCAAAGAGTCTTAATGATGTTTGTATATTTCTTATCAATAAGATAGCCTTAAGAGCAATTCCTCTTTACCAAAGATATATGACTTCCAGCTATGTAAATCATGACACTTCCAGCAGCATAAATGCTGCAATAATGTTAGTTGTCAAAAGACATGTTACCAGTTAAAATAGATCAAGGGGGAGAAGCTACAAACACCTAATAAAATTTAAACCCAAAGATGCCAATGCTGACAAATCCTTTGACATGTTACCAAAAGCACATCTCTGTAACACCACAGCTGAAATTCTTACCACTAATGGATTAGTAGGACTACAAATGTTTACTGCCTCCTCATGTTCCTTTTTCCCCTCTATGTTTTCAGCCTGGATTAGAAAACATTTTCCTTAACTCTGAGGAAAAAAGGATTTTCACAATTTTTAAACATACACTAAATCAAAGTGGTTACAGAGATTCCAGGAATCTCAGCATAGTAATGTAGCCACACAATTAAATCAGTACCACAGCAGATGCAATAACCTGCTGCAGAATCGGATGGCTGCTCATTAAAATCTAGAGTTGAAAGTTCAAAGGAAGAACTGGGAGAAGTCAAGCTGTCCTCAGGTCTGAAATACGTTTTGATGAGACATAGAGGTGATCAAGTCAAACTCAATCAAAGGAAAAAATGAATAATCAAGTTAAAAAGGAAAAAAATCACCACATTACAAAGGTAAAGATTAAGGTAATGCGTACCATAAAGATTTATTATTTTTTTTTTAATTTAGTGCTTCTAAAAAAGAGTCAGATTGACATCAACAGAAACAGAACTCTTTTGTTCCCAGAACAAGCTCAGTACAATCAGCACTAGAAAGCACAGGCTCCTGCCACTGACCAGCCACTCCACTAAACCCAGACCTGGCAGGGGCAACCTTCCTACAGAGATAAAAGATAAATTCATTTTCTGTGTTCATCCTCGCATTGTTGCCTCCTGCAAGACTGTCAGCTAGTGAAATAGCTAGTAGTGGTTGGTATGGCCTAGTTTATTGATATCCATACCGCAGAAGGAAAAGGCCAGCAGATGATTTAATAAGAGATTCAATAAACCACTTTAGATCTGAAAGAACATATTTTTGTTCTAATACCAAACATTGAAAGAGCTGTGGATCTAGCCAGTGACCAAAATCCACTAAACCTTACACACTCGTGCATTTTTCTGATGGGTTATATGCTACCTGCCAATTTCAGTCTAGTTGTGGCCAAATATTTAAAAAAAAATCCAGGTAACCACATCCTTTAATGACACAAAGCCCAGCCCAGGCACTGCCACTGTTCTCCGCTTGGTGGTTCTAAAGAGAGTTCACGGAGCCTTACACACACATTCATACACACTGGGAAACCACTTCAGAAAGTCAGGCTTTTGTCTGTAATCACCTTCCTTTACTAAGGGGTAAAAATACACAAAGAACTGTGGCAAAACCTGTGGCAGCAAGCCTCGGAAACATGAGTTTTCATTGTTGTCTGATAAACAAAATGCAAAATCGACCAGACACAACTGACTTGGTTCCACAATGCCAGCAAAATAACGCAAGTCACTCCTATGCAACTCTTTTCTCCCTCAGGGTGTTAACTACTACTTGTGCTATTACATCGGAGTGCCTGCCGTCAATGAAATAGATTTCTGTAGCAATCATTTGGCAGCATTGTGCTGCTTCGAATGGTCATCATCTCCAGTGACCTACTGTGAAAATGAAATGTATTTTCTCCTCTTTCTTAGATGTTCATACAGAATCTCAATGAAATTTGAAAATAATTTATACCTGCTTCAGGTGCCATGAAGCCACTTGCTTCCAAGCAGGCATTACCAGCAGCAACAGAAACAGAATCCCAGCAATTAGCAGTCAGACAGAAAAGCCCTGACTGGGGTTTGTCAGCAGTCATACTGCAGCTTACAGAGCCGTGACAGCTGTTGAGACCTTTCTGCATTCACATTGATGGAAGCAGAGTTTAAAAATTTAGCAGATAACGTGTGGGTCTCCAACCTTCCAGTAGAAACATTTCATTCATCGTTTGCAGCTCTTACAGATTTTACAGAGAGATGTTACAGACGCTGCAATCAAACTGGCACTTGTCAGAAAAACTTGTCTTTAATAAGTGTTATATAAACATACAGAGATGACCTCCAATGTCAGCGGACAGCATTAACCTCTTACATAAGCTCTTTAGCAATTTGCAACAAATGCATGATTACCAAACTATGGTAGATTACAGAGTTACTGATAAGTGTCACACACCTATAAATAGTCTTACTTACCAGACCAGATTATGACAATCTTTCTATGAGTTACATTATTCTTCATTGATACCCTACAGAACAGATAATTTCACGTAAAAAGGGATAATCAGGATTTCTTATTCTAATTACCCCATATTCACTTTTTAAATGTTTAAAACAAAAAACACCTTCTGCAACATAATCTTCCTTCCCTGTTTCCTGTATTTATTTAATAACATTGAAAATAAACACTGTTTTTAAAATGCAAGGGGTTTGCTCTATAAATAGTCAGTTCCAAATACAGAGTAGTACATTTATAAATATTTGAAAACAGTCAAGCAGAAAAAAGCCCATCATAATATAGAAAGGGTTGCAACATCTCTTCCTCATCCATCCCTCCTTTTTTACAAAGGAAAGACTAAGTGACCCTTGCATGAATTTACAATATACATATTATTTGTTAAAATATGCATGGCAACTTAGAATCTGAACATGCTGAAATCCGTTTGGTTTTTTTCTAGAGCATACAGGTAATTGGCTTTGTTTCTGTTAAGTTTCTGTTAGAAATCCACGTTCATTTAAGCTTGTTGTATGTCGTACTGTGTAACTAACTTGCATGCATTTGTCTGCCACCACATTCAGTACTCTGATGTCCCTCTACAACTTGCTTGAAAGCTCTAGGTACAGCTCTTCGCAGCAGTCGGTCTCTGCAGGAGGGAAAACCCAAGGCCTGAGCCGTGTAAAGCCTCCTCATTTAATAAAGCCCAAAGAGACCCAGATGGCCAAGCAACATCCTCTTACATTCAGGTCATCTTTGGACACTACAAAGACTCCTTACTGCAGATTCCAGTGTAAATATCTGACTTCTTCTCTACTCCCTTGCTGTGCTGAAATACTTGTGTTTTCTCCAGGCAGCCCAGTGCAAGGCATGAGGGACTGCCTTCAGTGGGGGTGTATAGGAATGGAGACAAGGGACCAGTCAAATATTAGACACTTGTATGCAGGCTTAATTTTCATTATTTCCCCTCATGTTGCTGTTAATGAGAAGCAAACGTGCACCACCATAAATATTAAAAGGTCTGAGAGACACATTGAGGGCTTAAGCTTACAAAGCAGACAGAATAGTTTTCATGGTCTAGAAACAAAACTGAAGGAAATACTACAGAGGGGAAGCTCATTAAAGTCAAGCTTGCTCGAGGTAGCTAGAGTGTCAATGAAAGAAATATCTCTAAAAATTGCTGCATAAATGGACCATGTTTGGGCCTAATTAACTGTGATTACCCTCTGCTGAAGAAGCATGTGTGAAACTCTGGGCTGTAGAGCTCTTCCAAACAGTTGAGAACATGAGCAATGCAGACTGTCAGCAGTGGTGTGGTTCATGTCATAACATTTACAAACATATACATTGAATTTATTGCAATATTTTTTAGTGGTGGGCTGAAATAAGCAAGGGGGGACAAAATGGTTCTTTTCCTTTCCTTCAGTTCCTAATCACAGCTGGAAAATCCATAAGCACATTCATATAATAGGACATTGTTTTGCCTGATGCTTACAGTGCTATCAAGCTTTTCTTACTCCTGAGAGGACCAGAGCTCCTGGCATAGATGACAGACAACACTGCAGTGTAAGGCAGACAGACAGACTTGTTTCTGTAACTATGTGTGAGCTATCTGAGCGGTTATAATTATATCCCCCGAGTCAAAGTGGCTATTCACAAGAAGAAGTTGTTCTTAGTTTTAACCATCACCAAAGGTGTTTTAAGCAACCCTATTATACTTTTTGGTATAACATGGACTATGAGCCTTGCTGTGGTCGAATGAAGGATTAATGGTTTTCAGCTGATGGGAAGAAAGAACAGCAAAACCTCAGATAACTCTCTGCTCAATTGCAAGAGCAGAATTGAAAACACTCATGCTGCAGTCATTGATTCATTTATCAGGTTTTCCCTAGGACTCCACCCTGTTCAGTAAATAAGATGGATGACGCTCACTTGGTGAACAAAAAAGTATTCTATTTTATTCTGTCTCCCTTATTCAATATGATGCCACAGGTCTTTAACGTCACTTAAAAAAACCTGCTTTGAATACCTCATTTTTAATTTCTTCATAAGTTTGGGTTTTTTCTGTCATGCTTTAACCTGTATCATTTGAATGACTAATAGCCACCAATCAATTTACCATCAGGATGTAAAGTGGTATTCCCTTATCTCCAGTGGAGAACTGAGGCATAGGAGTATGTCTAGCCTGTTATCACAGGGTGTCAAGAATGTGACATAAAGGCATCCACAGAATTTCAACAAGCCAGTAGCAGCTTGTCTGTAACATTGGAATTCACTTTGGATTATTTATCCTGCTGCCCAAAGCTAGCTGTGCACAGCGTTTCAGTTGTTCTTATAATCCATTGTCCCTGCAAATGCAGGGGTTTTACACTCATTTGGGTAGTCTTCTCTAGTTACTTTTTCCTGAGTATTTGGCATTCTATTGCACTTTGAATGATGCAACTGATACCACATAACTCAGTATATGGCAATTGTGCAACACAGGCCTCTGGATTCACTAAGGAGATTAATGTCCTACCCCACTTTTTAAGAAATCCTGTGAGTAGGGGTATGAAAAATACGTTACTGAGAGATAACCATGAACTAATAGCAAATAATCTAATTCACAGTAACCTGGTTATCTAATTATATGAATTATGTTAAGCACATCTCTATTAATAGGTTAAATTATTCATGTGTCTACGTGACAGAACAGAGGTTTTCCAAGGTGACCTATAACTGCAGTGGCTTGACTTTTCACTATACGCATTCTGCAACACATAAAGAACAACCTGCATTCAAGATCCTCCATCAATATAAAGCACTGATACTCTCATCATATATCCTCATAATGAATAGAGTAACATACGTTTGAGTGGTTGGAAATTATGTGATCCTCTAAGTTAAAGACCGTACCATAATATCAATGCAGAAATAAAGGATTTGCCAAACTTATTAATTTGATTGTGGTGTTATTTTGTATGCACTTGGGGATTATTTGGGTGTACACACACACACACACACACGCAACAACATGAAAAGAGCTACCCAAGCCACAAGTCTGCATGGTTAAGACCTTTTTCTAAAGGAAACTATCATCAGCCTCCTACTAGAATTCTTATAAATCATAACTTCTACATATATGGTTTAACATCTGTATAAGGTATATAGTAGCTGTTTGAAAATTGTTAGTGCTGTGAAGTACTCAATGCTGAATAATGCACAGCAGGGGTAAAAGAAGTGCAACTTCAGTTTGTGTTTGTTTACACAGCCCAGTAGGTCCTGAATGTCTTTCAGTATGCATGACATCCAGTGTAACAATAACACACACTAAGAGAGGATCCATCTGAAACAGTGTCCCAGGCAAGCTCTGACAGAAAGATGTTCTTTCAAATCATATAAAAAGAGCCGTATGAGCTTTTTTAAAAGATGTATTTTTCCTCCAATAGGTTTTCATTTATAAACTAAGTCCTGAATATGAAAAATATATATTCAGGTCACTCAAGTTGATAAGGGAACGTTTCTTATATTATGATAAAACAAAGGTGATGACTCAATGTTTTAGCTTCCATAAGTACTCTTTAAAATTGGTTCTATTGATTACAGTGAAAACAAATTTCCTTCAACCACCTGCATTTCCTTGTATTGAATAAGAAAACACACTTGGCATATATTTGGGATGCATAACTGCATTTATTTCAATCTCATATTTTATTATGCACTTGATTTGTAAAAGTCTCAAAATTATGGAAAAATGCTCTGATGTATTATTCTGTTTTGAAAAGATGCAGATTACATATATATATGCAGGCTACTGCTACAGCTGAATTTCTTTTAATAATGACAATAGAGTGATAAAGGTCAAATTATCTTCCATTCTTATAAGCTTTGTTATTTCTAAAATCATTTTTATCCCAGGGTTTTCTGAGTAATGGTTTAAAAAGACTCTTTAAATATTAAACATACCAAAATATTGATGGATTAAATGAGACCTAGTTTCATAATCATAATGCACAGTGTTTAGTGCACAATGTTTTGAGTGTACTTAGTACCAGCTTTCAAGAGGATGCCTTGCAATTTAAAATAGACTGTTTCATTATTGTAGATGTTTTCTCCTTTTGAAAACATTTAGTCATTCAGATATATTTTTTTTAATTTCCCGGTTCCTAAACCCCTGGTGGGATAATCTCATACCAGTCCATATGGGGAAGGCAGTTTTGTGGACCAACAAATCCTACAATTATTTGATTTGATCTAAGAAGAATTTAATTGAAAAAACACAAAGTCGTTAAGAACGGTTCTTATACACAACCTAGTTAACATAAATGACAGAGTTTAAAATAATGAAAATTGTTATGACCAGTAGATGAACCCATTTTCATATTAAGTAAATCCAGGATTTTCTTACGTATACAGTACCCATCTTGGTCACAGATGATGGTTAGTTTTGTACCAAAGGAAGTGAACAGTTTCTAACAGCTATTACGCACACAGTGTAACACACACATATGTGGAGTATAAAAAAGCACTGTTAAACAGGCACATGCCATAATCCAGGTAAAGTATCTGAGGCAACAAAAATTCTCCTCAGAGATATTACATTGAAGTGGGTTTTCATTTCAATATATAAATCTAAAAAAGTTATTCTAGGCTATAAAAATAAAAATAATGAAACTGCAGTGACTCACCTAAGCAAAAAAACCTGTACGAACATGAAGCTTTTATTGCCTTTGCAATTAAAGCAAGTCTTTAGCATTTAGCTGCATTAGAGAGACTTAAGACAGAGAAATTATTAGGCTACTGAAATATAATCAAAACCACAAAGAAGTTTGTCTAATTTAGAGGTGTTCTTGTCTTCTAAAAGTACGAACGTCTTACTGAAGCTACTTCATGTTTTGCTGCTTTTGAACAAACTGTGGGTGAAAAAGACATTTCCTATGTACACAAAAGAACAGATTTTAGTACTAGTCTTTAGGCAGTCAAAGCTCCAACATTCTTATTAGGGACTCAAAGATATTTTCTGGTAGAAAACACATTTTTTGGGGTAGAGGGGGGGAAAAAAACCCATGAGGATTTTCCTAATCAGCTTTTTCTTAAATCTTTCAAGGTAGATGAAATTGCACGTCATTTCACTTCATTTCAAATAGAAGAGAAAAAACTGTACTTGTAAGAGGGGAACTCTATGCCCCGCAAAATCTTCCTGTCAAAAAATCTGGTCAGCACATCACTCTTCTACTGCAACATAATGAATCACTTCACTCAGAAAAAGAGTAACAATACCCATTGCAATTCATTTATTATTTTTATGCAGGTTTGTTTGATACTTTCTGAAAACACTCACAACAAAGTTTTTCTTCATGAATATCTGCAGAAGGAGAATTTCAGAGTTCTATTTACAAATACCAATGACCAAAAATACTTTTACAGCCTATAGCATTTATATACTCGAGGAGGAGTAAGAACAGGATCTCACAGAGTATCCAAGCAACTAGACTAACTATCCAAGCAACTATACTATATAGCAACTAACAAGATATGAATCCTGAATAGCTGGGAATAAAATTCCAGAGTTAAAATTTCATACCACTGAACTGACATGTTCAACTTGCAAAGCAAATAAAATCAAGGGCTAAAATAATCAACTAACTTTTTTTTTTTTTTTTTTCTGCAAATTATTCTCTCAGTCCAGGTATTTTTCTTATATTTGCAAATACCACAGTAACATAGATAAGTTGTTTTGCAAATTAGGTAAATTGTTTGCTGCTCCTGAGTAGAAAGTTCTTGTTGTTCTTGAGATAGCAGTAAGCCTTTCTAATATGCCACACATTGGTGTGTTTCATGCATAGAAATGACAAACCCAATCTTCACATTTTCTACACCACAGGTATATTGCTAAAGCTTACCATCACTTCTCTGAGAATGTCTTCCTAACTAATAAAACCAGTTTACCATTTATTTCCGTTTATTTAATGATCTCCTGGGAAAAACCACATTCTTGATGTAAATCAATATAATTTGTGCTCAAATTCCAACACAAATTATTGTACATATTCTGTATGTTTGAAACATACTGTATATATTTAAATTATCAATGTCAAACTATCTTGATTACCTGATCTTATCTATAAGTTTTTTAACCGGCATATGATATGTACTATTTTGGTAGCTCTCCATTAAATCTAATAGTTACCCTATGTGCTGGGTTTGGCTAAGATAGCAATTTTCTTCACAATAGCTAGTATGAAGCTACGTTTTGGACGTCTGATGGAAGCAGCATTGGTAGTAGAGGGATGCATTCATTATCACTGAGCAGCACTTACACAGAGCCAAGGCCCTTCCTGCATCTCACCCCAACCCCACCAGTGAGTAGGCTGGGAGTGCCCAACAAGTCAGCTGGGACAGCTGACCCTGGCTGACCAAAGGGGTATGGCATCTTGCTCAGCATATAAAGCTGTGGGAAGAAGGAGGAAGGGGGAGACGTTTGAAGTGATGGTGTTTGTCTTCCCGAGTAACCATTACACATGATGGAGCCCTGCTTTCCTGGAGGTGGCTTGAACACCTGATGAGAAGCAGTGAATTAATTCTTTGTTTTGTTTTGCTTTGTGCTTTAATTGACTTTTGCTTTACTTATTAAATTGTCTTTATCTCAGCTCTGGGAGTTTTCTCGCTTTTGCTCCTCCAATTCTCTTCTCCATCCCACCGGAGGAGAGTGACCGAGCAGCTGTGTGGGGCTTACTTGCCAGCTGGGGTTAAGCTATGATACCCTAGCTTTGGATGCTTCCACTATATTGAAAGAAACACACAACCAAGATGACGCTACCAACATTTGACTGACACATTTGATCGTTCACAAGTTGAAGACATTGTACATATTCTACAGAAACAGTGTTTGGCACCAAATCTGCCAGGCCATCTCACATGTAGTATGACTCATGATGCAGACCACTTCTTGGACTGTAAATATGCAAGTTTAAGAAGGCTCCAGAAAAGTGAACACTGTTTTAGACTGGTTTATTTTATTCACTACCTGATTATTACTGTTCTCTTTACACCTTTCGAAAGTTTGTTCCAAATTATCAGTTGATTCTTGCTCAGGTCAAAACACACTGAAGACTGATCAGATTAAATGCCTCCCAGGCCTCCTTTTTGGTGACCACATAAACTCTTTTTGAGGAAAATAACTGGTAAAGCTTGAATAATACCTTAAATGTCTGATACTCACTGATAAGTGACAGTAACATTTTGTTGGTTTTAACTTTAGAGTGAAAGGTTCAAATATCAGTTGGACTTTAAATTCCATGAAAGCAGGAAAAAAAATGAAATATTTTAATATACTTTTCTTTAGTATTCTTAATATACTTTTCTTCTTTATCCTAATAGAACACTGTCTTCTGTAGTGCTGATTTCTGTAGGTTTTCCAATTCACAAATTCAGAATGTGTTAATGTTTCAAACCCCACTACACTCTTTATGAAAAGTTATGAGAAAATAAAAGAAAAATCAGAACTGTGCTCCTAATTAAAGGGCAAATAACTGCAAGTTGCTTTAGCAAGAGCCACTAATATTACTGAAAAGAAAATAATGCTAAATTAGAATGGTGCAGAATTACTTCTTCCATACTCTACATTATCTCTGATTCTTTGAAGCAATACAACAGTTTATACTTCATCTTTGTTATCTGCCCTTTAAATCCATTAAAATCAGAGCTAAATAATAGCAAGAGTTATTCCTCACTGGAATAACTGAGGATACCACCTTGTCAGCAATACACTGCTCACGCTATGGGAAGAACTTTTCATTCTATTTGTGTACCATGACATTCAAAGCTACCAGATTTTAGTTTTGTTATCTAGATGAACAACAAGCCAGTTTCTCATTAACACGTACATTGGGTCACAAAATTACAAGGATTTTAAAATTTTATGTATTCCTTAATAGAAATCATAATCCACTGTTGTCTGTGACATCGCAGCTGGTTACTGTGGGGATGCTGACAGTGCTGCAAATAGAGGATTATTACTCCAGGTGAAAGGAAAAAACTGCAGGAATAGATAAGCTGTAATAAGGGGTAAAGATCCTGCTGTTTGTGAAAAAACAAATGAGAAGAAGATAGGCTGCAGGTGATACATACATACAGAATTGTTTAATCAGACTGTTTTCAACCAGGTTCATTCAAACAAAAGAGTCTGTGTTATGTTAAAACAACTAGGGGTTTAGAGTTAGTGACAAACGGTCAAAATATTCACTGTCAGGAAAAAAAAAACTCTTACCTTCCAGTTCATCCTGCAGGTTTTCAGTACTTCATGACAAGAAATAATTTTTCCAGTTCAAAGACAAATCATTAGATTTAACGCCATGTTTTAACATCAAGAACAAAATGTAACCATACCTGTATTTCAGACTGAATTAGGATTTCTGCAAATGAAACGCCTGGATAGATTTCCTGTTAAATTATCCATCTAGTTTATTTCTCTATCTATATTCACCAGTTCATAAAACTAAATTCATGTAATCATAAGGGAAATCTTAAAAAGACTAATTTTTATCTTGCTCTATTACAGTCAGTTTTCAGAAAACCTCAACAAAACTTCTCCTTTTGGGTAGAACAGATGTATAGATCACCTATACCAACTCATCACTACATTGTCCGACCTGATGATCCACCAGTCTAGGGAGGTTGTAAAGGTGGTGTTTTAAATTCACTGTTGCTTCTGAGCAGATGACTATCACATAGAAGAACCTAACTTCCCCAAGGGCAATGCAACAGATCATAAAATAAGGTAACTGTGTCCATATAATGTACCATTTTCCCTACGGACATAGAGTGATTGATTGATTGATTAATTGTAGTTATTAAACCAGAATATCCACCCTCTGCCTTGTCACATCTAATTTACAATCTGTTTGTTGTCATAGGCAAAGTCATTTCATATATATCTTCATTTGAGAGGCATATTTTTGTTGTAGATGTGAGGATAAAAGCCTAAAGATAAAGCACAGCAGCAGAATCCTAAGCTAAACAAATGGAAAGGATTTTAGATGTTGATTGTGTTCATAGTATCAGTCACAAATTACAAATATACTCATTGCTTTGAAATCAGTGGCAGCAGAATGAAGTCACCATTATCTCAAACGTGATAATGCAAAGCTCAAACTATCCTCCTTCAGGTTCTGTGTGGCAACATACTGCAGGTATGTCCTGAATCCTCACTAAAAAGGCATTATCTCCCTATCAACGTGACCAGCAGAGGTCTTGATACCTTTCTTCCTTTTACTAGATGTTCTTAGCTGAAAAGATCAGTACGAAAACTATATTGTGGAGAAGCTGAAGGACAAACTTCCCTCTGTTCTTATTTAACTTCCCCGTTCCCATTTTCCCAATTTCTTCTTTCTCCTTGGTTTCTAACATCCATTGCAATTCACTGCCTCTTGTCCTACTTTTAATACAAATCCTTATTTAAAGGATTTATTTCTATTGCACCTTTGCATCAAGCTGTTTAGCCTGGCCTTCCCCCTATACAAATACAACGTCCGAAGTGACCTGAATCTGTGCCATATTTGCAATAGGCATCAAGGTCTCACTTGTGAGATATCATAGAAATGACTTCTTTATTCCACAGCTATTTATGCCTATTACTTTCCCGGGGAATTCTGCAAAATTCCAATGCCCTGTCCATATTTTTTAATTATCTTAAGAGATGAAAATAAACAAATGAACTTATCTTACACTGAATCCATAAGCTGACAGAATCTTCCACAAAGTGAGAGTCTAGGAGGTCTTTTTTAGTGTCTATCCATTAAAATCACTCTTTTTGCACCATTAGGTGTGTAAGAGTCCATGTGTGAATTACTGCCGGCAGCCTAGAAGTCCCAATTAGAAAGATGACGACCTTCTGCTAGCCATTAATGATGTGCATATCACAAGACAAGTAAAATTATTTGAAAAACTAGTAACCAATATATGCCAGATATTTAAATATTAAGGCAAGCATAACTAAACCTAAAATCCAAATTCATCATTACTTCATATCATGTTTGTTGCCATTGTAAACCCCACTATAACCACTCCTCCTTTCATCCAGTTATTGTATTCACTCAAGACCAATATCACCACTAAAACAGGAAACTAAAAAGGTGGTTAAAGAATGCCAACAGGTTCACTAAATGGAAAAGGAGCTCTACCATCAAAGAGTCTTCACAGAAGCAGTTATAATTCTTAGCCATGCCTGCTACATGTTCAGGGATGAAGCTGCAGCATTTGTTCCCTATCTGAGTATAAATAAGACAGTATCATACAAGAAAACTTTCTCACAGGACCAAATCCAAAACTATTTAAGTCTTAAAAAAACCAAACAAAAACCTCATCTAATTTCTGAGACTTGCTAGGCAGACACAGACAACTACTGCAGCAAACAGAACACTAATTTTATATTCTCCCAGCACCATTGGCTACTTAATAAACAAACTGACAGTTTTCTTTTCTACCTGATGACAAGAAATAGTCCCATACAGGCCACATTACAATGTTCTCATCATACAGTGCTAAAAACCAATCACCACATACAACCAAAACCATAGGTACGCAAATTATATCACGTTGCTCCAAGATAGAGCCAGCATACCACAGCTTCACCAGCAGAGTGTAGTAGCTTGCAAGAAGAAAAAAAAAATCCTTTATCTTTGAGGTTTCCTGTCTCATTCACTCTCAAAAAATAAAAGCAAACAAACCCCAAAAAGATAAAATACTTCAGACTATTTTACACATGCTCCAAGCAATACTATGAACAAAGACTCTAGAGAGATTAGCATGCTTATACTAATTGTGTTTAGCATTTTACATTTTATAAATAAGCTATGGGGCAACTGTATCATCTTGTGAAATTGCAGTGGTTAGGATATATTCCCAAAAGTATAAACATTTGAGTTTGGTTAAGTTCTTTACTTGTATTGCCTCAGGCACCGATGGGTTTATCCTTTGCATGGCTAAAGTTGGCATTTCTCAAGATCATGGAAAGCTCATGATGCCCTTCAAAAAAAAAAAAAAAATCAACGGGTGTTTTTTGGATTTTTTTTTTTTTTTTTTTTTTTTTTACTATGTAGTGAGTAAAATTGGTCTTTCATGGTGATTAAATTGGGGTGAAAAGCCAGGTTAGCAAGGGAGGGGTGTCTGAGTGGAAATTTGTATTCACCTACAGGTTTGATTCACCTTTGCAGACAGAAATCCATTAGGTGGTACAGAGCTCCACCAAGGAACAGAATACTAACAAAGAGAAAAGATTAAAACAGAATTATGCAAACAAGACAGCAAATACTTTCTTTGGGACTAGAAGAAAGCTATATCATTCAGCCACAGCAATAAGACAAACCCCAAGGATACCAGAAAATAGGCACAACTTTTACTATTATCTACATTTCATAGCCTGTAAGTATCATGGTGAAGAGAAAATGAGTTAAATAAGCAAAGAGAAGATATTTGGTGGATAGTGGTCTCAGGATAGGCACAGTTATGTCTTCATCACAAATCTGGAGACTTGTAGTGAATGGATGCTTTCACTGAAAAGGCCAAATAAAGATTTTATTTTCATGATATTCCATTTTTTGAGTGAACAAAATGGTTAATGTTTAGGCAGAATGATTTATGTATTACCAGACTGGAGTGGCAAACAGGGTTACGCAGCTTCTTTGTTGATGAGATAAATAACCTTGAGCAAGTAATAACATCTGTGCATTTATCAATAAACAATATAGTTTATTGTGAGTTTTTTAAAGCAGAAGCTATCCTCTATGTGTCTGTCCAGCTCCTATCACAGCAGTCTCAGATGGGCTTGGCAGACCATGCTGTAATTCAGTTCATCAGCGTCAATAGAAATAGAACATGTGGAAATTGGCTATGAGACCAAGAATTTCAATTATTTTTTTATCTATATAATTTAAGAGGTTACAGTACAACAGGTGCTAAAAGATCCTTACAGCTAAAGAAGTTTGGGAGATTTTGTTTATAACAAAACGTAGAGAATACTGCTGGCTGCTGAAAGGATACAGGGTTGTTCATGTTAGCAAAAGTATGTCCCTCAGAAATCTAAGTCGCTAGCAGTGGTGATATTATTCCTATTAAACAGAAAGCAGGGAAAGAACTTCAAATCCCAATGAATCACCTTTCTCCAGCTTATGCCTTTTCATCCTCAGTATCAAGAAACATCCCCAATATCAGGAACTGCTGGTCCAGTGCCTGGGTTATTTTCCAGCAGGTCACCACAAGGAAACCTCTGTAAGGTTGATTCTTCACTTCTCAAGCCAAACCAGGGACAGTCACAAGAAGCCAAGAAATCTGCAATGTGGAATGCCACAGGCTTCAGGTTGGGTGTCAGCTCAAGAAACAGGACAGAATGGTGACACCCTGAAATAAAAGGAACTTTTAACTCCAAGGGGCCAAGGATTTACTTTCTGTTTGACTGCCATTTCAAGAAAGGATCCTTTAGAGAGGAGGACCTATTAGAAAAAAAATGAAATTAAAAAAGTTAAAGCAACAAGGCATCTCACTGTATTTACAAATATGTGAAATTACTGTTATGCAGAGTCCATTTCCTTGGTTTCACAAACTGGAGAAAGAAAAGTGCTGTTTCCATGTTTCATTTACTGTTTTTAGGATATAGTGCTTCATACCTGTTACACATAAGGTATTAAGTACCCAACAGTGTAAATAATCTGTAAGAGATAATAGTTCCCCTATGATTTGTCTCCTCAGAAGGCATTTTAGCTGGAAGAGAACAAGAAATAGAAGTGGAATCACAGATGAGGAATCATATCTTTCAGACTCATTGGTCCAAGCTGATTTGGAATTAATTATTTTGTTATGTTGAGGCTCTGGCCAGAATTCAGATCCCGAACAAAGCATGCCTATCCAACATCCCGCCTCTTACTGATTGCTGGAAAAGGATGTAGTAGTAGATATAAAATGACCTAATAAAATCCTGAACAGAATAAGGGAGAAGTTAAACATTTAGTAGAACTGAAACATCAGTGGAAATTAAGGCAATGGCTAGGGAAGGTTTAAACACTCTTTTGCTCTAATGCACAGATAAGTTATCAGTGAAATTAGCTGGAACTTAGCCACAACTAATGACAGAAATCTAAAACAAACTACACTTCCTGCAAAAATTAAACCTATAAAAGGATTTTTTTGATTGTTTCCTCCACTCAAATATTGATGCAAAATCAACAAGGATCAGAAGAGTTTTATACCCAATACAAAGCTGAAGAGATTCTTAATGCAGTAGGGTCCATAACTCATTAGTGGCTGGGCTAATTAATATCTTATCAATTGATACAGGAACAACTTGGTCCTAAGATGGAGCTGAGCTCAGTCAAGCTCAAACCTGGGCTGCAGCCAGTACTTCTTGTTGCCTCCAGGATGCAATCAAGCATCCCTGCACACTGGCATACTGTGGAAGCAGAACTCATTCAGGGCATGCTTCATGACCCTGAATGTACTTCAAGGTCACACTGTCAGTGCTCTGAAGAAATTCCTAAAAAGTAATCCATTAATACAAAGAGGCACCTAACCAAATTATCCACCTGTAAATGTCTTACACCAGTCTGGTCAAAACATGATCTTGAGATACACACATAGTGGCAGCAGACCTCAAGTTCAGTAAAAACCTGGAGAGTAACATTCAGTCTAGCCTTCTTCTGAGGTTCAGCCACTGTTAACTGGTAAAGAAAGTTGAGATGTTGCTTTTATTTTATTATTTTATCATAGCAGGTACCTTCTCAAAAATACTCTGAAGGATAGCTTTTCCACACGATGCTGGACAGGTATGCCAGTGGTCCTCCAGGACTTTGCAAAGAAAATCAAACACCTTACATGTCTTACTCCAATTGTGCGCAGAAATCTAACATGCACTCAGATGCCTCTAAAACAGCCTTCAGGCCAGCGCAGGGCCACATAGTGTGAAACAGTCATGTTTCCCTGATGCAAGCTAACAATTATGTAAGAAAAATTGTGTATAATGGTAAGAAAAATGTTATTCCTACTTAGAGCATCACTACAGTGCATGCTCTTCAGTGACTTCTAAAACCGGTCTTCTTTTGCTGTCAGATATGCAGACTATAACACTACTACCTTGTAATAACTGAAGGCCATACTGTTTGTTGCACATCTTTCGTTCAAATTAAATAAATTTCAGTTTAATTGCAAGGCTTATAATGTAATAATTTCCTTTTGGAAAGAGTGCCTGCTATTTTCTGGTTTTGTGTCTGCTGTCAGCAGTTTGAAATAAGTTTTCTTGAGATCTCGGGTCTGTAGACAATGCTATAATGAATGAGAGGCAGTAATTACATGTTTGGGTTGTGGAGGTTTGTACTGCAGGGGGAAAGTATTGCAGTAACACACAGGATGAAACATAGATGTGCCTTGTCACATTTTTTTGTGAAGACTGATCATAAGCAGGTAAGCCCCCATTCTGTTACTGCTTTGTTATATTTTTACTGTTTGCACTCAAAAATGAAAATTATGTTTGTGAAATCTTAACTTTTTAAAGATGGAATAAGCACTATTACAACAGGACTACCCATTTGGACTGATGTGAATGGTTGGAAAAAGATACTCCAAAAATAAAAGTGTTTGGCTGGGCTAGCAGAGAGCGACAGAAGCAAATCCCATTCCCACACCTGTCTCAAAGCCTCCCGCCCTTCTTACCTTCTCATTACTGTTTGTTAAAGGTAACAACAACAGTAAATAACTTTGGTTGAATAGGAGAAAACATGCTGATCCTTAGAAAATAAACACAACAAATATCACCAACCCACAAGTTCCTGCAGTAGTGGAGGAGGGGGAATGACATCTAGAAAATATCGGATGGGCCAATACCCTTATTTATCAGGGTGACTTTCATCTACAGAAAGTTACAGATACCCTCATCAGAATAATTCTGTTAATAAGCATGTACAAAAAAGAACTTCAGATCTTTTCCTCAGTGCTTTGAAAAGCACTTTTCTTACATTACCATTTATTTAAAGGCATCTGGACGTGCTGATAACTATGTTGTGTACATGTTGCAAACAAATGGCAAAGCCAGCCCATACATAGCTACATAATATGTCCATTTCAGGAAGCACTTGGTAAAGTACTGCTTTCTTATAACACTGGATCTTTACAGACATGCTCCCTGGCTTCTAAAATAGTAATAAATGCCACAATTGATATTAAAATGGAGCATTACTTGGTTTCTAAAGCTGTCCTTGCAACGTTAGTGGTTTCTAACATTATAACAAATCTCTTTCATCACTGAGGTAAATGCCTTCTTAATTACATATGCTAGTATTTTCCTTATTAAAATATGCAATTTAGGATGACTTTTGTTTGCAATGGTGCCTGAAAATAACCTCTTTTTTGTTTGTTTTTGGAGGAATTAGGTGCTCTTTGCTAACTGTTCGTGAGAGAGCAGCGATTACTACCTATGGGGCTTTTTGTTCTCACTAACCTAAAATATCTGACTTCTGATGCAGCACAGATAAACTACTGCTGGGAGTCTATTTACATCTAATTTAAAAAAGGAACTGGAAAAGGGAAAAAAATTGGGAAGCCATGGCAGATTGCACTGTTAGGGTACTTGTAAGATGATCTTATTCTCACTGCAATATAGCCATTATATGGATTATGCTTGAAGTGGGGCAGCAAGGTCTGTTTCAGAACTGCATTATCTAAAGTACCATAAAACATTTTTCTCCTTTCAGAACTGGTGACAAAACCTGTTGGAATTATTTTTCCTCTACACATATACCTAGATAACACGTTATTTATCTGCATTTACTTAGTATTCCAAGGAGATGGTTACTGCAGTTTATTATATGATGATGTTTTAATCTACATTGAATTTTTAATAAACCTACAGTCTTAAACAGATCATTGGGACAGACATATCAGCATTTAATTCCACAGTAACCCAACAAGACTTTCTGTCTTAGCATATGCAGAGATAAAAAGGGGTTAAGATGTAAGCAAATATGTGTTTTTGTACTGGGTCTGGCTGAGCTCCGTAGCAGCCCTCGTAGCACTGTGCTTATATCGGTAGCTAGAAAGGCGGTGATAACACACCCGTGTTCTGGCTGCTGCTGAGCAGGGCTCACACGGCATCAAGGCTGTCTCTCCAACATTGCCCCCCAGACACCACCACCACCACTAGCTAGGGGTGGGCAAGATCTTGGGAGGGGACCTCACCAAGACAGCTGACCCAAAGTGACCAATGGGATATTCCAGACCATACAACATCTGCTCAGATATAAAAGCTAAGAGACATGAGGAGGAAGGGGGTGGGTGAGTGGGGGTGGGCACTCATTATATATGATATTTGTCTTCTAGAGCAACCACGTGTACTGAAGCCCTGCTTCCCAGGAAGTGGCCAAACTTTGCCTGCTGATGGGAAGGAGAGAATAACATATTTTGGTTTTCCTTTGCTTCTGCACATGTGACTTTTGTTATTGTTTCATTAAACTGTCTTCACCTTGACCCACAAATTCTTTTCCATCTTATTTTCCCCTCCCTATTCTGCCCAGGAGTGGAGTCAGAGTGGCTTGGTGGACACCCTGGCTTCCAGCCAAGGTCAATCCACCAAAGTTATATATTAACAGCATCACTAAAATACAAAGCTGAGCTATAATATTACAGACTCCAATTGCACCATAAAAAACCACTTAATAAAAGATAACCATGGAAATAAATGAAACAAATTATTCTAAATTGTACAGGACATGACTGGTACATTAACATGGCATTGATTTTTTTTTTCATGTGTTTATATTTTTTCAAACTACATTTTAATAACAGCGAAGAATACAGATATTTCTAACACTTGAACTAAATTTACTTTTTATGGCTATATATTAAAAATTTGAGACCAAATGTTAAGCCCTTACATGTTACAGTACTCAGTGAACAATCAAGTTCATAGCATGGTCTACTGGTCCTGGGTATTTTATGTTCTGTAACATTCCAACAAGAATGAGTTTGAGACATAGGAATAAGGAATAAAATTTGCAATACCTCATCCAAATCTCCAAAACTGTAAGAAAGCCATATCAGCACACCATTTCTAAACATACTTTTCTGCACTCCAGCTTTGACACACCTTAACTCCTCCAAAAATGCTCTACACATGAAGGCACTTTACAGTAAGTCTAAGATGAGGAGAGGGAGGGATGAACAATTAAGTGAAACTGTTCAGCATGTGGGGTGTGTTCTGGACCAGTAGCATTCTGTCTTCCTTTTGAATTGACCTTTACAGTTTTCTGCCAAGGTATTACAGTCATACAACTCATTTGTGATCATGTTTTAGAGAAGGGGAAACAAGGACCACTAAAATAGGATTTCTGCATAAGGAGAGAATAAAAGTGCTGACTGAAGAAACATACCCAGAAAGAGATTTCCATGTTAAAAAAAAGTACTTCTCCCCCTCCTAGTAAAAATACACTTTTAAAAGCTACTTAATGTAAGATTGTGATGTAACTTATTTCTCATGAGGAAAAAAGGTAACTATAAACAGAATTCATCATCTTTGGGAGTTGATGTTTGGTTTTCTGGAATGCTGACTTAAAAGTGTGCCTAAGTTGACATAAGTCAAACATCATTATCACATGGCCTGTAAGTCACAACATGCAACATGACAGGACATCATACAGGAAGATATGGTTAAAAAACCCCCAACAAACAAACAAACAAACCCCAACAACAAACAAAATGAAACAACACCCACCATTACAAGAACATGTTGGTAAAGAGCCTGAAGAGGAAACCCAAGACTAGAATGAACTGAGAAACCAGAACCTTTTCATACCACAAGTTGCTCAATTGTTTGTTATACTGCTTCTACAGATAGATAAAATAATTCCAGTATAGCAAAATTGATATATTGCAGGAACACTGAAATACCTGTAAATAATTGATGAAAAATAAAATTGATGATACAATGAAGGAGCAAGGAAATAACAATTAAAATGGTGTCAGTTAAAGGGAGTCAGGCAGAGGTCATCAATCAGTAAGATGAGATGACGCGTTCACTTTCTATTGCGTACAGTCCGTATTTTTGTAACACTTTCAACTGATGAACTAAGGCATTCTCTCACTCTAATAGTTTGGTTATATTGCTTATTCTTTTTCTGTTTGAAAAATAAAACATCTGCCCACTACAACCTCTTCACATTGTTTCAGGACAATTAAGTCCCTGAAAACCAGAAACAAGACTGGAATGTGGAGCATTACTAGACATGCAGTAAGTATTGACTTTACTGATGGCTGATACCTGTAATTCAGGAGCTGGAGAATACTAGCCTGCCTCAAAACCCCTGTTCACTATAGACACATACTAAAACAAAATTATTAAAAGTAACTCTCACGTGATCTATGATGTTTTCCCTTCTGACAGACTGACCAATATTTTATTTTGAAACAGCGACAACTGTATTCAAGAATAACCCTTCTGCATTACGGAGAAGCATGGAAAGGGTGCAAGAGAGTCAAGGGAATCTGTTCATCTCCATTCATATTCTAAACTAAGTTTTGTAGCCTAAGAATAATCCAAGGGAAAAGGACAATAACTTGCCAAATAATTTTACTGCTCATTAGCTGGAGTTTTTACAGACTCATACTTTATTCCCTAAAGAATACAGGCTCACATACACAACCCAAAATATCTGCAGTTTCAGCCTCACAAAAGATGGAGAAGTCACCTAATCATATCCAGAAAGAACAAATGCCCCTGCCATATAGGGCTATACTGAAAAACAACAGAACACCATAAAAATAAAATCTGTGACTGCTATCTATTAAGTGCCATCTCCATCATTAAATCCAAACCTAGTTATTCACTATGGTCCATGCTAAGCACAAAAGTAGCCAGTACAGCACAATGAGCAGAGCTGCCTGCAGCAGACATGAGAAACCTGGCAAAAGGGAACGGCTTAAATCGTGTGGTCCTCAACCACACCACTGATGGCTGAGAAAAGGCTTCATTTTTGGTATGCTGTCTGAAGTTCCTCCCCAGAAGCAGGCTTTCTCAAAAAACCAAAACAACAGCAGCAAAAAAAACCACCACCCAATAATCAAAACTTAATGTTCCTTCTTTACAGAAAGCACTTTAAAGAAAGCAGCTAGATGAGAAGAAGGTTTATCGAGCACACTCCTGCTCAATAATACCTCTACAGTTAAAATGGTCATAGAGACGAGCATAGGAAATTAAAATGTACTTTCTTCCTCCACTGAAGGATTTACTACTTCATCTCTTATCAGGAAAATAAAATTGTAGCTATGCAGTTATAGGTTGGCACTGGTTGGAGACAATTGTACTGCAATCATCCCACTGTACAATAGAGAAATTTAGAATATATCGACTACAGAAAGGGAAAGTGGTCAGGGCATTTATCTGCGAGTATGAACATCTCAATCTCTACTATAAATTGCTCTTCATAAAGCAACCATTGGAAGAGAGATAGTGCCTCAGCTGTTCCTCTTCCGATGAAGGCAAGAGGGACAACCTCTGTGCTTTGAGACTCTCACTCCTGGTTACTGTCACAGTCCCTCCGGACTGTACTTGGTAAGTAAGGCCCAACATACTCTCCACCTTTCTTTCAAAATGCGGGTGGAAGGAGCAGGGTTTGTAAATGAACGAATAGTTTTAACTTAAATAATATCAAGAGGTCAGTGGGGTTTTAGGGATTTCAGAGGATACATACAAAGGAAGTTTCTCTCTTATTTCATTTCACAGTTGAATTGAATTTCCTGATTAATTACAATATATTTGAAGGGAACAAACAACAAAGGAATCCTGTCTGGAGCTCATTTTTTAGATAACTGTGTTACTTGACTCTAGCAACACAACTGTGATTCTTTTTTCAGTCTGCACTGTACGTGGCAAACATGAAAAAAACAAAAGTCAGAATAGCCAGGTCTTCTCGTACCATTTTTCCAGGGAAACTGAAAAGTCTTTCACACAAATCTGAGCAACAAGAAGATAACCTGGTAATGCTTGAGCAATAATGCACTATATTTATAAACAGTTCTTGAACAATGAGATCACAGAGATACTGTTATCTTTACTTTCCAATAACTAAGTTCCATTATTCATCTACTGTGAGTGGATCATTTTCATGAATTCATTTGCATCACAAATCTAAACGTTTTCTAGTTAAAGCTTTCATATCATTTTTCTATGGTTCTAATATTTCCTAACAGAAAACAAAATAAATTTACCTAGTGTTTTGAATTAGTAGAGCAATATATTCAGTCTACAAATTCCAAATGAGGGTAGTTTTCAATAAACTGAGATAGACATTTTGAAAATCTCTTCTTAAAGGATTTGCACATTTAAAAACACTTCACAGTCTAATCTAATGGTTTGTGTTTGCCAACAATAGTAGTGACACAATTTTGTGCTGTATTAGACGCTGTCTTTGCAAGTGCTTGCAGGCTACTCCTTATACTATCACTGTTATCCTTTGATAGGGCCTTCTCCAACAGCGAGAAGTATTTGGTAACTCCAGTATGACCATCTTAAGTGAATTGTAAACAACTGGAAAACAGCATGACCAAGAATAAGATACCTATTTAGCAACAAATTACAAAGTATTTTGCTGCTTATTCCAATATTTCACAGTATGTACCTTGCACAAACTAGCACATAAAGACAAATAATGAGCTGACAGGACACTGAAGATCTGAGCTGCAGAGTATTAAAGAGTAAACATGGGCCTTTGTTCTGCTATGTTTTCATCAAGGAGAGAAAAATGTATCAGTTTCCCAGCATTCACTGAAAGAACAAACGCCTCCATATGCTAACCTGTTCCACAAGGGAGTTGCATTTGACTGCCCAAGGAGCTCCAAAGCTTCCTCCGCTCCCCTGACTTGTCTTTTCCCAAGTGCTGAATTTTTACAGTAGGTTCACAAGAAAGAGCCTTTAAAACCCGATACCTCAGTTGGCCCTGCATCCAATAACAAAGGCACTTTCGAACCCCCAAGATTTAATATGAAACATCACTATTCTTTGATAGCTATCCCAAATAAAACCTGTTAACACTAAACTCATACCTTTGCACAGAAGGTTATTTGTTACAGCACTGAGGCTGCTGTGACAGAAGTGACTGACATTTCCATTACAACATATTTTTGCTACGCTACACTACAGCAAAGTCACTGCTTAGAACATAAACCTAAAAGCCAGGAGAACTCAACAAACAAGTCGGGTGCGTTGTCACAAGTCAGGCAACAAGAAAGGGCAAAGCCTGGGCTTGCAAGGCAACAAGACGAGGGCAGGGAAAGGAGCTCACTGCTCTGAATTCACAGCTCATTCATCTTCCAGCTCTTGCTTGTGAAAACAGCCCCTCAGAATTGGGAGAAAGAAAGAACTGCAGATAGCATCTTTGAAAGCTAGGCTCTGCAGCAACTCACAGGCAAGGGGGTACAAATGAGAGCTGAGCAGGCAAATGCTACTGGGTTATGACACATAAATGCAACCAAAAATTGATGGATATAACATTAGAACTTTTCAGAAAATCCCAATACATGCAGTTGTATTCATCAAACTTACCTTGCAGCTATTGCATCTTAAATATTGCGGTACTAGCAACCTGAGAGTGGAAAAGATTACCAGCCCCCTGAAACTAACTTCATCGATTTTCCCTGTCTAAACAAAGTGCAATGCAAAAAAGGTAATCAAACAAACAACCTTAACTGTGAAAACAAAATTGGATTTTTAAAATACTGTCATTTTTTTTTAATCTGAGTTGGTATTACTTAGCTGAAGATTGCCCTTTCATTTACAATAAATGCATTCTTTCAAGTTAACATTCACTAACTGAACAAAGAGTTACTTTAAAAAAAAAAAATCTGCTGTATTTCAGACAAAAGCTATTTTTTTACCATGAAGTCATAAAACCCCATGAAAGGAATTTACAATGGGGGCATTGACATCCCCTTAACTGCAGCAGCACCAGCTAAGGCAAATGTAATAGGGGAAAAGTTTCAAAGACAAGAATCAAAGTATTTTATCAAGGTTGTTCATCCTATTACAATCTCCACTTTTACAAAGCTTTTAATGTAGAAAGTCACCTGCTGGACAGAAAGCTGTTGGTATGAATCTGTATATAAAAGCATTTTTCAGTTACTGTCTGTGCCTGAAATGCCTATAGGATTTCTTCTGTGGAATTTCTTTTTAATGAATTTTGGCTTGAATGATGGTTCTAAAGTAGGTTGAGCTTGTCATATTATTTTTTTTTCTTTTTTAAAAATAAAAAAATGTATTCAGTGTAATAGAAGTCATATTCTGTTCTCAAAAATACAGCCAAAATAAAAGGACTGAAATGTCATATTTTACCACAGGTTTACATTGCTGAAGCTCAAATCAGAATCCAGTTTTTGAGTCCTTGAATGTTGCTGTTGGACTGACCTTGGAAATACTGAGAATAAGCTAAATACAGCCAAGAGAATTTATATCTCAGTAGACACTCATTTTCAAATGTGAAAACAATTTTAAGAAGAAAGGGGGGAAATATTTTAAACGCACTGCCAAACTGATAGAATAATTCTGAGCGTTCAAATTTACCTGCCTAAATTAAGTAGTTAACTATTTTCTCCCTCCAATTCTTTTTGAGTTTGCTGATTTGTAGCATACTGTCACAAGACTTAGTAGTGTCAGTAAGATCCCACTGGATTTGTTTTTATGGCGATGTGTACATATTAAATAAAAAAACAGATGAAAATACTGCAAGTTTCTTTCATTGAACTACGAACATCTACTGAAGTATTTCTTGAGAATGACTGCATATTTCTTATTTGTAAAATAGAAGTAAAGTATTCCAGCAGATACCATTAACTAACACCACACAAATAACATAATCTGTTTATGTATTTGGCTAGACTCACTTGTTTCGCAGCATAAGACAATGGTATCTGGAGAAATGTGTATACAATAAAATTATCTCTTCACCCAGTTGTCCTGACAGATGCATTGTGTGATTTAATTGGCCATGTCTTCTATCATAATGAGCCAAGTTTTTTGAATACATTAGCTGTGAGATTTAAGACAGAGCTGAAACTGAAAAGGCCCAAGAAAGAGCAAAATACATTTGCAAAGTAATAATGACTTTCTAGACATTCCTAGGTACCCACAAAAGGAAATGGATGGGCCAAACATTTGTGCTTAATACAAATCCTTGTATTTTGTATAACAAAGTTAAATCTGTTCAGGAGCGAAGACTTGTAAAGCTTCTCTAACAAAATATGAAACATTTTACTGAAAGCCTTTCACCCCTATGATTTGGTTATGAAAAGGAGGGTTTCTTTACCCATATAAATCAATGGTTTATAAATTCAGAAGCCTGGAAAACCACTGTTTCTTCATTTATGTCAACACACCTAAGCCTGAGCCAATGTGAACAGCCTGCAAGGGGCTTAAAGTGTGAAAGAATTTTTGTGTAAGTGAGGAGACAATTTTTAGCCAAAGATAGTAATCTCCAACTCCAGGATACTAAGTTGAGCATTTATCTATTAAACTGATTACTACAGAGTGCAGTTTCAGTATTCTATATGAGGGAATGGCTTGACCAACATTTTTTCTTTATTCTCTCCATGGGAAAAAATAAAATTATATATAAATTTCAGGCAGAATAAACCCAGCTTGAAAAATTGCAGTTGCAATACTGCAGAATACTCGAGTCAATGCAACATTTTGTTTAAACTATCAATGGAGCTGGAATGTTACAGAGAAGCTGTCTGAAATATGCGTCACTAGCTTGTTCTTGCTCACAGCTGATATCCATTGGCACTTACGTCATTTGTATGATGCCAAAGAGTGTTGTGACTTGCGAAAGACCAGTATGCACCTTCCATATATTTAAGGGGTTTTTTTTGTGCTCTGGTTCTCATGGTTGCTTTTTAATACGGTTTAAATCTTTGAGCACCGAGCAATGAGGAGTCCTATAGGACTTGGCAGGAATCATGTCTGGATGTTATCACATCAAGTGGCAGGTGACTGGCAGAAATTCCGGGATGTGAGTGTGCAGTTACAGCCAGAGTACCCAAACCATTGCAAATGCAAAGCAAAGGCCAAATTTTCCAAAACTCTGCCTCTGTGCACCATTATCTATTTTAAAACACCTCCTTCTTCAAAAAATGTGCATTTCAGTGCTCTCTGAAGCTGTCCCTGACATGGAATACTCTGCATAACATCTGATTCCTTCCAAGGAAACAGTAATACATAATGAAGAAGGCTTTAATTAAGTTTTCCCCTTAACAGTGAACTAGTCAGGGACCAGCTGCACCATTCTTCACTTTCCAGGATTTTTTCTGAGGAAGACGTGCCAGCCATGTCCAATTTAGGCCAAAATTGAGAGGAGAGGCTTTAGGGAATTGAATGCATCCTGTATTTCTAAAATACGTCTCTTCTTCGTTCTGGACCAAAAAAAACTTTGTAGAATTTGCTGACATTATATTTTATAACATGGGCTATTTAAAAAATCCAGTGATTTTCCTTTTCTCCTCCTTTTGTTTGGGTTACATTATTACCTTCTTTCTTAGTCCATTTCTCTCCATTCCTTGACAGTCCTTTTGACAAGAAAAAGAATTCTGTAAACTGAGAGACCTGACATACATCCACAAACTTGTAGGATTTACCATAAAGCAACAGAATGTCTATTATGGATCACAAAAGACAGAATAAAATATATTTAAAAAAAAAAAAACAACATTAAAATAATTAGTTTGTCCTGAAATTGATAAACAAATAGCATGAAACAGGCTACAAGCCACCCCAAGAATCACTAGCAGCACATGCATTGCAACATCATTTAAATTGCTTCTTCATAGGAAAGGGAAAAAGCATGGGTGCACATATAGGGGTAAATTTCAGCTGTTGATCAAGGATTGATCTACAAATTGGTAACAGATTGCTAAAAGGGGTAAAAGACCCCAAACACAAAAAAATAATCTCCGTGTTATTCTTTCTTTAGTTTTAATTTCCATCCACATAAAACTGTTAGCCCAAAGTTCAAGATGATTGTTGATGTGACTATACTATCAGAAGCAAATTTTCAGAACAAAAGCAACTGCAACCACATAGGAGCAAAGCCCAGTCCCTAAATCTGCACCTGCACTTTTGTCCTTATGATAACCTAGAACTGCCAAAAGTACTGAGCGTGTAGCAAAGCTCATACGCATGAGCATACTGAGGAAGCACATGGACCATGGATGAGTTGTTTTCAGGCACAGCACATTTTAGCATGGATGACTTACAGGTGCACTTCACAAGATTAAACTGTAAACATATGCAAGCATTTCATACCACACTTTGTAGAGAAACTGTTTATAGTGATAAAATTAATCCTCTTTGCAAGTGTCTGAAGATCATAAGAATGGCCATATTTTGTTTGAACAAAGGTCCACACTTGGGAAACTGAATACTTTTACTATAAGTAACTAGGAAAATACAGAAAGGCACGTCCTTCTAGCAGGATATTATATCTGGAAGCAGAGGCAGGAATTATATCTGAGAATTGCATGTTCTTTAAAACCCACAAAATTAGGCTTATTCATTGCAGCATGAGGTAATCAAATGCCATTTGAGCCTTTTCACATTTCAGATTTTCCATCATACTCTCTGACAGGGAATTCCACAATTTAATTATCAATTTATGAAACAAATATTTTATTTTATTGGTTTTAAAACTGCTGCATGATTATGTTATTCAGTATAACTTCATTTTTACTTTATAAGAACTAGTAAAAAATGCTACCTTTCCTATATTATTTGTGTTTTATTAGACCTTTACCACAACTCTAGTCCTCTCTTTTCCAAAGAGAATATATAAAGCCATTTAATTGGTCCTCAACAAGAAACTCTTCCACACCTTTATTGTTCTTGCTCTTTGTAGGTCTTCTAGTTCCTTTGGGGACTTCTACCAGTCTTGCCTGTAATATTCAGGTTAACAATGCAACTTAGGTTTCAAAAGGATTTTATTAATTTTCTTATTTTTCTTATTATTTTTTTCCTGGACATTTTGTAAAACTGTATTTTCCTTTTTAACACTGAGATAACAGTTTTACTGAACTAATCACAATAATGCTAGAATCTCCATCCTGCATAGTAACTAGCAAGTCAAAATGCATATCTAAATACATGCATTCCTTTGCATTTACCAAAATGGAATTTCACCTGTCATTCAGCTTCATAAAAATCATTTTTTACCTCTGTAGAGTCAGTTTTGCTTTGAAGCATTTGAAAATATTTAATCAATCAACAGCCTGTATCTCATAACTAATCACCCCTTTCCAAGGTTATTTACCAGCATGCTGAATAGAATTGATATCTATCTGAGCAGCTAGATTGAAAATCCTGCCTTCAAAATTCAGGTTCCCAAATATCAGTGACACCCTTACAGTGAAGGTTCAAAGCTTATTTTGGAGCGTTTTGACTTGGATTGCAAATATTTCACTTTCTAAAAATTTTATTCCATACGGGAATGTAAATGTTAGAGCTAGTGAAACCCAGGAAATGTTTTCAGAACAACTCACCGGAGCAAAACTAATCTTAATTTGGACTGTTTATGATATATTACTTGTGTGAATTTTCACTCATCTTTGCAAATACTGAATTTTGAGTTATTAGTAGATTTTGTATGCTTGTTTTACAGAAGAAAACTTAATTCTTTACTGAAGAAAAGAACAGAGAAGTGGACAAGTTTTCTAGAAAATGTTATACAATTTAGTGAGAGCAACTACAAGCAATGACATATAGGGACAACTCTACAGCTCACATCACAGATTTTAAAAGCCTAAACCATACACTGAGCAGACACCATAGACGTTCTGTCCCTATCTTTGCTAAAAGAGTTAAAATGTTTTAAATTTAACCATAAAACATTTAACTACTCTCCAAACAAAAAGTATAGGTTGCTGAAATTATTATTATTTACCCATAATTAATCTGGCCAACTTCATCCATGACTCATTTAGTTATTTGACTGCTTTGATGGCATATAACCTACTCAATGGCAAACAATTTCCTCAAATACAGAATAATATCTATTATACTAGAGTTTGAGAGAAAGCAATGAAAAAGAGATGTGGAAAAGCAGAGAGCTGCAGTTCCAGAAATAGTTTTCAAATTTAAATCCTTCTGGTTGGTCTCTGTGCACTGTAAAAGACTATAATAACAGGCAGTCACCTCACAAACATTAAACTTGACATTTTATGTCCTTTTCAGAAACAACTGGGGATAATCATATCCTGCTCCCAAAACCACAAAACTTGCTGATGATGCAGGTAACAATCAGAAGTGAATGTTTCTAAGCCTGTGCCCACTTAAGAATCCCATCTTGACAGCAAGTTCTACCCAGAATCAATGTACTTTATTGTTAATAGTAATTAATTCTCATCTTATACTCCTTATTATATTGCCTCTGCAGTAGTTATGTGGGCTTGTTCAATGCCCTAATTTTTCCTCATTCACAGTCATTTAAAATAAGCTTTTTGAAACTTGTGAGCTTGCTGAGCTGAGGAGTTCTTTTTCTTTTTAATGTGTGTGCTTGCCTGGCATTTCTATCTAAGCTCCTGCAGCTCTGCTCAAGAGTTAAAAACTGTAATAAAATTGAAATATGTTAATATAAAAATGAAGAATGGGATTTGTCTTACCATATTAAGAAGATTAAGCAATGGCTAGATAGTCCTGGACCATCTAGGGTTTAACTTCTACTTGTCAAAGCTGCTTCCTCATCTCTATAAAGACACTAGATTATAGCCCTTTCCCAAGGTCAGGCTACTCTGTCTCTGCAAGTGAAAAACATGAAAGAGATTTATTAGGCAGCAATATACATCTATGCATTTTATCTTTTTGCAGTCTAAACACCTAGGAGATGCTTGAAAGCAGAGTTTAAGAGGAAATCAAATGAATTATAAATGATGATAAAATCTAACTTGATTCAAAACTGATGGGGTTGCATCATTTAACATTGTCAGTAATGTTGAGAGCCGGTTTTTAAATGGTACATTTTTTTGTTTGAACATGTCATACACTATCTATTAGCAAGATATCAATATATGTCAGACTAGCTTTCAATTGGAAGATCATTATAGACATATTTTATATTACAATGAGCTTTTAAAATTGTAATCAATTTATATGCAGTACTTGAAGTGTGAACCATCTCCACAGTTCCCATGGCCCACACAAACACAGACATACTGTGTGTATATCTGCATACGCGCACACATACATATCTCTCCATATATAATATTGAACAAGGAAAGAAAAGTAAAAGTAAGGAACCTTTTTTCAGACAGTACTTCATAGGCAGGTAATGAACTGACAGCTATATAAAGAACATTTAAATAGATAAAGTATATCAATAGTATATAGTTCTGTTAAACAAAGCACTGGCAATATACTAAACCAGAGAGATACCCAGCACAGATCATTTTAGAGTAAATCTACAGAAATTAATAACAATAACATAATAACATTGTTGATATTGTTATTCATGTTATTTCTCCAATGGTATCCTGAAGGCAAGGTCAATGTTACGATGTCTGTACTGCTTTGTGCCACACATCACCTTTCACACAACTGGAGTATTAAAGTAAAACTTTCTGTTTGCAGACAGAAACAGTGTCTTAAATGTTAGCATTAACCTATCCATTCTTGTCCATTTAGTAAAAGAGAACTTTTTTTTTTTAAGCAAAGAGTCCAAACACCTTTGCAGCTGAAGAATGCAGCCAGAAAAATCTGTTTCTCAGTCTTTGAGATAATTTTCTTACAAAAATAAAATATTCAAAATTTGAAGACAAATTTTGTAGGCACACTTCCCACAATGAAGAACTTTGGTTCCTCTTGTTGTCTGTTTTCTTCTTTCCTTGCAAGCATTCAAAGCTAGATTTGGAAAAAGGGGGGAAAAGCACCAAACCCACTCAGCAGATGACATTAAAAGTGTCCCCATGAATAAAACGAATCAAATATGTAAGATTGTTTTCAGCTGAACCCAGGCAGCCTGTGTTTATTATGAAAGTGTCACACTTACACAATTCAGAATAAACCTGTAATTTAACACAAACTTGGTATTTTAGAAATCAACCCAGACAGCATATTCTGACACCAAAGTTGCATTCTCCCTCTCAAGTCACCCCTGCTTAGCTCTGGTGGGCATCGACACTCCTCCAGCCCAGTGCCTGCAGCTCTCTGCACCCCAGTGCTGCAGGAGCATGTTGCAAGTGTTCTTCACCTCTGCTTAACATTCCAAGTGCAAGTTTATAACTCTGAGAATCTCTGGACCTTATTTTTTCCAAACCTTGTTTATTTATAATATGTATTCCTCTGGAGGTTCTCATAAAAACCCACTGAGGATTTTTTGGCAATAAAAGCAGTAAAACCAAAAAAAATATACAACTTTCCCCTAATCCTCAATCCTGAAAAGTCTTTCCCAGTTGTATTTGAAACACTAACCTTAATGAGTTATTCAGGCATGTACCATACTTACCTGTCTTTGTACAGATATTCTTTGGGTAGTACTGATGCAGCTAAACCAAAATCTTTACTTGTCCATTAAATTTGGTCCTAATAGAAGTGGACCTATTCGAATAGACGGCAGAAAATTGGAAGAAGCTTGGGAAGATGAGATTTCTGATGAATGTCACAATACAGTGCTGTACATATTGGAGGACAGAGTTTTAAGTGCTTTTCATCCGTTTATTATTTCTTGCTCCTCCTGTGTTGGGATGCATTTTTGCCTATCATCCTTTGCTTGAGATCTGGTTTTACCACAGCTCAGAATATCTCCATAATATGTCATTTTGGATCATGTATTTATCATACCGTAAAGATCCTTGGAATTCAATTCCCACAAAAAATGTCATCCAGACCCTTGTGTATTGTTTAGGTTGACACAGGCTATTTAAATGGTAATAGCTGCAAATGTTCGCATACGGTATTTCCCCCAAATATTCTATTACTCCCTCTCTCTGAAGCCGTCACCAGTTGTTATCTCAAGCTGAAGGTTAAACAAGAATTCTAAAAATCTTTACATTGGCTTAACCAATATAATCAGAGCTTGATGGTTTCATAAACATCAACATATCCACAAAACAGGTCTTGAAATCTCTAAAGAAAGGCAGGTGCACACTTTTTTCTATGTAGAGATCTTAAATGCTATTGGTTTGAACTTCAGGTTTAGTGATGAAAAAATGGATAAAGTATTGATTAACTTGACAAAAACAAGGAAAAATTATGGATTCAGCTAGATCTGAGAAGGACTATTGTTGAAATTAATTGCATCTACCAACTCAACCTTAAACATTTTATATAATTTAACCCTCAAAAAAAGAAATTGGAACAAAACAGTAAAATTCAGAATAGACAAAACTGAAAGCTCAAAATTTTTCTTGTTTATACTGGATGAAACAATTTCATGAATTTCTATATTTATAAGATTTTATTTACAAAGAGTTCTAGTCCATTCATATATGCACTACAAAAAAACCAAAAACGGTTGAGACGAAAGCTATGCAGTAAACCTTCCACTGAACTTCCCACATGTTTACATTTCCGTTGAATGAGAACACCTCTAAAGACAGCAGAATCATTGATAGATTATGACCCAGCACACTGGAAATTGTAGGATTTACCTACAGCGACTCAGAAAAAAAAAAAAAAAAGTCAGCTGATGAAGAACTGCTACCTGCAGCAGTTATGTTTTAGTGATTCCAACCCATACAAACTAAAAAGGCCAGCTGTATTTAGTTTTCATAATTCATATAACTAGAATGTATTTTTATAGGTCCCACATGCACAGACTCATTAAGAAAGAGACATGTACGTTAACAGAAGTCTAAGGAACATAGTCAAAAGGCAAAGAGATTATCAAAAGCAAAGTCAGCCAGGGGCCTTACTCAAATTCTTGAAAACCATCAGGCTGCGGCTGTGCAAACACTGTTACTTGCCAATGCAGAGTGCTTTGCTATATGTAGCTTTCATAGCATCAAACTTTTCCTGGTTTGTGGTCATCACCTGGTTTTGCCTGGCAAGGGTTTACTGTTTGATGTCGGTTCAGCTGGCACACTTAATGATGGAATTTGTTACGAAAGACATTGTGAGATTTTAAGCACCATTATGTATATAGCACCTGAAACCACCTCATTTATAACACTTACAGTGTTTGCTGTAATCTATGTCACATGGCAACAATTTCTCTGTTAAAAATAAAGCAAAAAATCTTTTGAATAGATTGACCGACATAGTTCAAATATCATACAAACTTTCACAGGTCTTTCTGCCAAGTCCTCCTGGACAAACCAGCATAACTCTACTGATTCACAGAATTATCCTAATTTGTATTTGTGTCAGTTGAAAGGCTGATCACATATGCTTATATTTTACTTCATGGTCAAACATGATTAGTAGTTTATAACAACTATGGAAATCAATAGTTTTATTATATAGATACTTTAGATAAAATATACACTCCCCAGTATCTTGAACATTCAATGCCATTTGTGTTCCTATACCGTCAGAATTTATAGAGTTTTTTGAAGCAATCAGATGATTAACTAAGATCCAGCATTTGGGATTGTCGGTAGCTAAAGCAAATTTTGAATAAACTGGAGTACACAACTAAAACGTTACAAGAAAGTGTCAAAAACATAGTTCTGTTTATACTGGCACTGAGGATTTAACACTAAGTGATGTACATACACAGAGAAATACCTCCTCCTCCTCTTTATCCTTCCACTGAAGAACAGCAGTAATTCCAAAATCCTCTGCAAAAGATGTTGGAGACTTCTATAAACTCAACATTTTTTGTGTTTTTTTTTTTTTTTTTTTTTTTCCTAAGTAATCAGCTGATTTAGACCCACAGATGTAGCTTGTACTGTTCACAAAACTTACTTTCTGCTGGTACCTGTGTACAGCATGGAGACAATCTTTTTTTTCTTATAGGCTTTGATGACAAATATGAAAACGTTGCAAATGCAAAAAAAAACCCCACCAACACTTTTTTTTTTTTTTTTTGGCAGTTCTCCACTAATCAAACGTCACATCACTGAAGGTGTGCTTTGCTTGTAGCCTTGTAATATTCAATCAGCCTCTCAACCACATACCATAACACTGCTGCAGTTAAAGTTTCTAAGCCCTCAAGAGCATTGCTTTACATCTTAAAATTTGACAAACTGCATGCAGGATCTTTACCTGTTTCTTGCAAGATATAACGACAACACAGAGTCGCTTGAAACATTCAACAAGGCAAATGAGATCAAAACAGATTTTGCTGCTACACTGCAGAATGAAAATACACAGGTATTTATCTTTGACTGCATGCCTCCTTCACCACAGGATGTAACTTCAATATCTTCAAGTGTGTTAAACTCTGTTATCCCCTAGGGCATTTTTTCTGACAATCAGTTCCCTAAAGTTCCTCCAACTTTCTTGTTCGCCAGATATTGTGCATGAAATTAAACTTTTTTCTTGAGCTGCTTGTGTAGTTATGTGATAGTCACTTTCCTTGCCAGTCTGTTTTCTGAAGCCTTCTGTCCAAGCCTTTGTGCACCACATGCCTCATCACTAATCATGACCTGTGAGAACTCTGGGGTTTGGGTTTTTGCCAAATTTGTTTTACTATTATTATTTTTGTATTTTACAAAGCTAAGGATCTCTGGCAAAGTACTACACGCCACATACTTACCATTGATCTGCTCCAGCATCTTCCAGTTGAACCATAGCAGAATCATGCCTGTGTCAGTCATTTAGAATAATTCAGCTTTCTCTTAATGGACTTAATCTCCTATCTATGCTGTGAATCCCAGATGGATGGTACCATTTAACTCCTTACTAGTTGCTTGCTGGTGCAGAATAACAATCTGCACCAGCACATACCTCAGGAAAGCTGACATTAGAAATGTATTCTTTTTGTGCAAAAACATAATTGGTAAGATGCTAGCACTTGGGCTGTGGAATCATCCTAGCTGTCTGGAGCTTGTCAGCTTGTCATAATACCCTGATGACCAGCAAGTTTGTCAGCACCCGGTGTTAATGATATTTTGAAATTTGAATTTTCCTTACCCACAAATTATGATGGCATATATTAGCCAAATTTCAAAGTCACAACCAAGATTGGATCAAAATGCCTAGTATAATGTGTGCTTGTTTGTGGAGCAAACTTAACAGCGTATTGGAGCAAGACTCTTCAACTCCATGAGTTTGCGTCACAGAACACTGCAGTCAGTGGTGGTACAGCAAACATGAGAGAGCTCTTCCCAGCATTGGTAGACCATCACTGGAAATGGATAAATGGAAGTGTAAAATGCACACAAATGTAATGCCTTTAGGCTTGAAAAGTAATTTCTTACAGGACTTGAGTAGAGAAATCGGCATGTTAAGATAACATTTGAAATTAAAATACTGGAAGTAAAAAAATACTTTTTTTTAAATGTATTTTTATTTTTATGTATTTTTATGGAATTAACAGAAACAGTTACGACATTCAAAATTTAAGTGAAGGCCTTTGTATATGTTGTAAAACTTTTGTTTTGCTAAAAGAAGTCATCAGACGACCTTCCATTTAAAAAAAATAAATTGCAGATTAATACATGCATTTGTTTTCTGTAGTTCCATACTAATGTGTCAATATTTCTGATCTCATTCATGCCAGTAAAATATACAAATGAAACATGATAAGCTTTAAAAGGTGACTTAAAATTCCAAATCCATTTTACACTTTTGAGCCAAATAACTTTGGAAGAAGAGTGTGCTTGCTGGGTGAATTTCAATGACTTCTTCCAATTTTAATACAATTGCATTACAATTACCATATTTGCAAAACAAAGAGCACAAACCAGAAAAGCATAAAAAGAAACGGATGATGACATTTGCATTTGCACAGTACTTTCAATGTAAGTTTGATTTTTTTTCTACTCAGCATCACAAATGTGTTTTGAAATCTCAGTGCAGTAAGCATTATGCGTTCATTTGTGGAGTTTCATTTGCATTTAATTTGCCTTCAATAGTTGAATAGGATATTAATTTTGGATGCTTATAATCATTTCTTATGAAATAATACTATGATCTAGACATGAGAAATCTACGTATTTTTGCTACATTTTTTCACTCAGCGCTATCCTGTTTTTATTATATGTTTGAAACTGGAAAATCTTAGCACAAAGTATTTCATTCTTTCAAAACCCCCATGCTCTATAGTTCTGAATCTCCCTTGAAACTGTTTTTAATGTAGAAGATTATAGTAATTTTTTCATTAGCAGACATTAATACATCTTACTAATATGCATGCTAGATCTTCCTTGGTGCTGCTGGTCTCAAAGTTCTCCTGCTGTCTGAGGCTCATTGAGTATTGAGAAAGTTTCACCTGAAGCTTAGTGATTAGAAGCATAACTGTAAGAAACTTTGGTACCCTGTGACAGCCTTCACCATGGTACAGATACCAGGTCCTGGAGGGAAGAAACTTCTTTTACTCCTAGTATAACACCACTGATTTGATCACTGACTCAGTGAATTGTTCTTACCTGGATGACTTGGCCATTTGACAGCAAAGGAAGATATAAAAAAGGAGGATAACTGAAGAAATTAATTTTATTAGACTTGAAGTAAGACGGAAGAGAAACAGATATACAGAAATGGAAGGTTATTCCAAGAATTAATGCAGCTATAAAGCTTGTCGTGAGAAAAAAAAACAACTATACCTTATTCCTCTACAGAGGAGAATTCTGCTCAGCCTCGAGAGTTCTGTATGAACTGAACATCATCTCTGGCCAAATCCTCTGAAGATTACAGAAACAAGTGGACAGACCCTGAGAGCAACCATAGTGACCAAAGAGATCCTAATTTTCATCAGTAAACTTTAGATTTTTTTTATATATTTCTTTTTAAACTTTGCTTTCCTACCACAATGGAAATGGTACAAGACAAGAAATAACAAGAGGGAGAAATTTGGTTAGATGAAACTAGCTGAAAAGCTTTAAGTTGGCCAGATACAGAGATGAATAATAGGAAAATAAAACAAGTACTTAGTTAGATTAGATTTAGCAGAAATAGAAAGAAATTAAAGCTAAGGAGGTTGCAGAGACAGAACAAGAGAAAATGAGGAAAAGAGGCAACAGTATAGTGTGTCAGGAATCTACAGACAAGCAGAAAAGAATGTGGTCAAAATGATAGTGAAAAAAAATATTAACCTACTACAGTCAAGAGAACAAAGTGAGGGCAGAGGTATGGCTGAAAAGATCCTTGCTCATGTCTCAGAAGTATTCCCCCCCAACAAGAGGAAGGGAAATCCTCAAATTCAAATCCTGCTGAACCTCTTATTCCAAACCCGATCACTACAGTACATAAATAACACATACATAACTGAGACCTTCCATCCAGTTTAAACACAGGTCAACATCTCTTTCTATTTCTGCGACTCCTTTGAAGACCTTTATTAGAGCATGTATTTAATGGACTACCATGGGATGCAGTTCTCTCAGAGATTGTATAGGGAGGTCCACCCACATATATGCTAAGGAAATAATTAGGGACATTCATTTGGGAAACTGAATAATTTAATTATATGTGATTAAATTATATATGTTAAAGCTGCAAATGTTCCTGAAGAATCAAACAGTTTTTTGGATGCTCTGTCATCATGCCAACTGCAGCAGTGCTAGTTCTTAATGACAGAAGAAGAAACAGAGCTGGTATTCATGCTGGTTACTTTTTAAAATATTGGCCACTGGGAGTTATGTTGAGTTAAGAGATTTGTGGTCTCACAAATTTCAACAATTAAGAGAGAAAAATTAGTTCATGGCATTTAGGCTTCAAAGAAGGCTGGCTAACAGCTGGCTGAATTCAATGGATCAGTTAATTCAGTTTTTATGGTCAGAAATAGATAAAAGTTCAGTGTATTCAGAAAACAGACATAGCACTACTTTTGATAGCAAATTCATCAGTATGGGTGATCTGGCTAAGGGTTCATTAAAAGGAAATTCTAAATTACTGGCCATCTGTTAGCAATGAGTAAGGAATTTTTACAGAAGCAATTTCTGATAGGTCTACAATGCAATTTATAACCATACAGTATCACTTGACTTGAACCTTCTTATATAACAAGAATTGATTCCAACCGCTTTGATTCCTTACTCCCCCCACCCCCCCTTCTGAAACAACAGAGAATTCATTACTTCTGAAATAGCACTTGAAGAATGCGGGAAGGAAATCCTACATAATTTTAAGAGGTTGCCTTTAAGAGTGGGAATGATTACATTGATCAAGTTGTTCTGATCCTACACCTGACTTCAGTGACACTCCTTTATAAGTTCAGAGATCCACCCATACTGCCATACACCAATTCAGTTTTAAAACATAATTTCCTAATTCAAGGACTAAATGTTTATATTTTTTAATCTTTAGTGCAATTTTTCTTTCCCGGTTAAAATTCAATTCCTGTGAGAAATAAAATTTTGTATTATCAGAAGATAGAAAACATAAAAGGAAAATTCTAAGCACTAGTTCTAGGAGCATCCTTTTTTCCTCAGTATCTGTTTGGATATCATTTCCTCACCATGAAAATGGTGTAGGGCAGTAATGTATGAAACTGTTACAAAACAGGTTTTTTCCTGTTCTTTGCTATGGGAGGATTGATCACTGCAGTGAATTTGCATGAAAAATAGTGAGGAAGTTCAGAGGTTGCACAGAAGTCTGCAATGATTCTTCTTGTAGGTAATAACTGAGCCAGACTCTTCCATTCAGTTCCATACAGCCCTTAATATTTGCCACACACAAATGAAACTTTTGGTGCTGACACTTCTTGAGCTACACTCCATATGGAAATTAAGGCAATTACCTTTGCTGACTTCTCTAGACAGAATATGTCACATCTTCACAGCTGAGAAGAATAACACACAAAACCAGTGAGTGTTCTAAAACTTCATCTTAATTCTCTGTGTTAGTATACAGCACTAAAAGAAAAAAAAAAAAAGTGTCCATTCTCAAGATTATAGTAAATTTGGCTTAAATGAGACTGCTTCAAAATTCAGAGTTAGGTCTTCACCATGGTAAGATCATACAGTCATCACTTTTTCTCACCGCAGCCTTGCTACACATAACCAGTTACAAAAACTCCATGCAGTTGACCACTGCAGAGGCAACTGCTCCACAAACAAAATTCCAGGAATTTTCATTGCTCAGGTGGTAGCTGCACAGACTCATCCCTAGTCATCTGCTCAGCCTCCCACCCTACCAGATAGTGAATCCTGATCCCAGTGGTGGACTATGCCAATGAATTCTGTACGACCTTGAACTGACTGGGATGCATAACCTGTGTGCTTGTAACCAGGTTTTGTTATCAACTTGATTCTTGGAAGATCAGGACAAGATAAACACAGTTACGGTGTACAAATGCACCACAATTATCTCACCACCACCACCACCACTGTGACCGCACTAGCAGCATTTGCCAAACACAGGCTTCTGGAGAAGAGCTGCCAGTGAGACCAAAATTCCTAACTCGACTTGGGACTCCTGGCTAGGTCAAATGTGCACACCAAATAGGAAACTGCCCTTACAGCATCACTCCACACAGGCATCTCACTCTGCTTTCCAAGACAAACAATACCTGACAAATCTCATTAGCAGTATCATATAACACTTAAAGTAGATGATAAACACAGATATTCTGCTTGGCAGAACCTCTTTTCTACATTAGAAAGGGTCATTACTGAGGTAGTGATATCTTTGTTCAGGAGTGATCTTAACAGCGTTTGTCCAACATAACAGCAACGATAATCCATACGATGCATACAATGATAATTCACAGTAACATTTTATGTCTTTTACCACCAATGTTTTTTAAATAAAATACTTATGAGCAATTAATAAATAAATAAATAAAAAAGCAAGTATTAGTGATCACAGATCAAAACTGGTTACTAAGGATGGCTACTTTATCTAAAGCATTACTTGCACACTCACTTACAGTGTGCAGTATGTATTTTAACCCTGTGTTGTATTTGTAGAAGAGGGTATGCAAGAACAAATGCTGACAAGAATGACCATACTGGGTTGAACGGGTTAAGGCCATTGATCCATAAACTCATAACTTTCATCCCATTTGCTAGCTCTTTGGATTGGCTTTTTGTCTGTTGGTTTTAATGTGAAAATTTCCAGTGCTCTATTCTTTATGCAAGGAAGACTTGCTTAAAATAGACTTACACGTTAATTTAACTCTCATAACCTCATTCATCACTATATTACATCAATCTTGTATCAATTTCTCTCCACAGAACTTAAGAGCACTACATGTACATAAATGAGACAAAATCATTTGACTTCACAGGGGTTACCACAGCTCACAAGAATGGGGAGAAAACTACCAGAAGCCTAGTCAGTCTAATAGGTGAGTTACGGTTACAAAATGTTATAAAGAATAGAATGAGTATTCAGTTGCTAGGAATAGTTGAGAAAGCAAAGATGATGATAATAAATATTATTTTGGAAAACAAGTATCACTTCTATTATTTAATATTCTAATGACCATCTTGGGCTAGTAGAAATGTTTTTGTCTCAAGACCCGTTCTCACCATGTGACTATTTTTTCCTCTTTACATAATGAAACAAGTTTCAACACATATTTAAGATCAATATATTGATCAACATAATGATCAATAATTGCCTTCTATGATTATTTTTTTCTGATAAAATTTTAAAATTAGAGAATCTCTCTTTTCTATTTTATGCAGCAGGTTATTCTAGTAAAACACAATATGTTGTTTGGTTTTTTTTCTTTTCTGCTGTCAATTATACAATTCCCTTTAACAAAGAGTTTTTGGCACATTCTGTAACATCTGAAGCGTAACTATGTTTGTGCTTTAAAGAAATTCAAGCAGGCAATGCATATCGCTGAACTCATGTACTGCTTGAAGACTGTGTCAGCCCCTAGAAGTCCTATTCTATCATTACAGCTACTTTTCCAAATACATCTGGATTTTTAAGCACTTGTTATAGTATACTGCACCTTCATTTATCGCCTGAATGGGCAGCATTTTCCTATCCAGTATGTTCTGGGAACAGACACAAATCTAGTCGTTCTCTCTGAATGACAACTGCATTGTAGAAACTCTCCTGTTGCTGCTTTGCACTTGAAGTTAGTTTACAATAATAGTACAACTCAGCTTTTTGAAAAATAAATCAGACCCCACAGATGTTTATATTAAACAATTGCACCAATAAGTCAAATGTTCAAGGTCAAACATACCTGTAGTAGTAAATTACATTAACTGATCTACATACCAAAGGTGGTCAGATTTCCTTTAGTCTAGTCTAATAAACAGCACCAACAATGTCACTATCCTGAAAAACAAGCCTCTGCTTCACTTGGGATAAATACAAGGTTTTTACTGTCAAAACTGCAACTTAGACCGAATAGGGAAAAGATGCACTATAGTTAACACAGAGCATTTGGGACCTCTTCAGTTAATACTTGCAAAGCTAGGGGAAGTTCACCATTGAGGAGCTGCCCTAATTACAGACAACAGCAGCGAACACTGGTGCAGATTGTAAAATCTTCCCATAGACTGGCGGAGCTTATACAGCCTGAGAGTTCCCCTACTGCAAATAATACTCCACAAGTCACAGCCTACAGTAGCCTTGCCACCATATGAGCTGCAGTGATACAGTTCCTCCTGTTGGCTGCCCACAGGCAGCTGAAATCCCAAACCAGCTGGATGACAACTCCTATGGTCATAATAAAAACAACAAAAATCCCAGGCAACAGCTTTTGTTCAAAAGTGTCCAGATATATTTTTAAATCTTTAGACACAAAATAAAGGTGAATTTTTCATTACACTACACTTCTGTGAAAATATGGCCACTTCTTCTGGTGCAAGGTAGGGAGTAACTTTTGAAAAATCCGTCTTTGCTGGCAAGTGGGAATAATGTTGAGTGGGAAGGCATGACTCTTGGAAGAAAAGGAATATAGAAGCTTCCAATCTTTTTTACTGAAAAAGCCATCAATACCCATTATCTTCTGGCACAGCAGAAACTCTTATTTCCTCAAATTGTAATGACTATGTTGTAATGTGAAGTAAATAATTTTGAAACCTGAGTGGTGTAAGACCATTCTGGTAGAGAACATTTAATGGCTTTTATAGGGAAAGCAGCCATTGCCTTGATAAAACAACTGATACAATTGCAATAAATTCCATTCAAAAGCTACAAAAGGTTTCCAACTAAGATCAAGGGTTAGTCAGCATAACATTTACATTAATTAAAAATAAATGTGTTCATGGATACAGCTACAAAGGTTATTTACGTACAAACTGCATAAATACAAAAGCTTGTGTAGTGCTGAGAACTGCCTGTTTTTCTATTTTTATTTTTTTTAAAGAAAAAGTAATGTGTAGAAGGTAGGAAAAAGTAAAATTAACTGATACTGGCGATCTTTGTTTTGTACATTTGTTTAGCTTGACACAAACAACAAGAGAGAATTTGGGGTAGGAGGCTTAGCACCATTTTTTTCCTTCCCTGATACTAAGAACAAAGATGTGCAAGTGGAAGAAGAAAAAGACTAATTTTTGATAAACTACAAAGATTCTGGAAAAGGGATGTAAGAGCTGATCTGTTATTTCTACAGTTTTCAGCTTCTGTTGGTGGAGAGCAAAAGCACTAAGGAAAAGGTACAGTCTTGCAGCACAAACTGTGGTTGTTTGGAAGGAAGTTACCTCTATTTAACAGAACTCATTTTGCATTATAAGAAAACACTTTCACTAGCATTAAATCAGCAGGACCTACAAATACATGGAAGGAACTATACTGGATATACCTACCTAAAACTGATTTAAACAAAAGGTCTGTCTGGAATATTCTAACCTTGCTGTAAGTAGATTCAGCTCCTACTTTTGACCATATATGTTAGCTGTAAACCCTTTGGGGAAAATAGGAAATTTGACTGCATTTCTGGAAGAGCAAAAGTATAAATCTGTCACAACATTATTAAGAAGAAAAGTTATCTCAGGTTTGAAGTGCTTCCCGTTGAGCCAGCACTCAAAATTTCTCCTTAAAGAACAACAGCAGTTTCTATAACTGTACAAATTATGATTGTGTACAGTTTACATATAAAGAGAGGAATACAGGTAAGCATTTCCCATAAACAATGGGATATTAAAATTATACCCTAATTCACTATGTAAGTCAGATCTAAATAAAGTTTATCTTAGTTTTGTGATGACAAAGACAAATACCTTAGGGAAGATCTAGCACATCACATTTCGCTTCTGAGAAATTTTGTAGCCCTCTATTTAGACAGTCCTTACTTTTATCATCCAAAAGGCACAGCTGCCATATTGATAGAATCCAGTATACTTAAATCAGTCAGTGTGTTGGTTAGAACAGGACAGAAGTTTCAAACATGTAAGTCAAATATTGATACAAATTGTTTTTCCAAGATTATCTTTTGGGAGGCAGCAGATGTATAACACTCCTGAAAATGAAATGGACTATGACAGGTATGCTAAATTCTGCTTAGATAGGCTTCAGTGGGAACTAGCCCTCCTTCATAATTTAAACTACTGCTCTGTCACATTTTAATGGAAGAAACAGTGTCTCTGCTCATAGGATTTTCCCAGTTTTTAAATGCAGAGGAAAAGTAGGTCCTAGATTTTTGGTTTTATGATTAACAGTGAGATTTATTTTAAGGAAAGAAAAAAGAAATAAATAATTAAAAAACGCACCAACGTCCCAGCAAACCAACCAAACCAAAAATCCCAGAAGAAAATATACATATACATCTGCGTAAAAAAAATAAAAATAAAAATTATTCTCATCCAACTTGTATATTTTAATAGAGTGTAATATAGTTGAGGATGAGGTCAACATTACCTAGTTTAGAGTGCATCAGCCTACACATTTTCTGTTTTATGCATATTTACTTTAAAATGTTTTTTGAGAATGCATTCTTTAGTCTTACGAGTGACTCTTTTAGTGGCAAGTACTATCTTACGCTATTTTAAGCTGATCTAGGTTAACTTTCTAAGGACTGTCTCCTCGACCTAACCAGAGCAATACCTTTCTCATCTAGATCACAGGGCTGTCTACAGCTACCTTCTTGTGTGTGCACAATGGAATTATTAAACCAAAAGGAGATTAGTGGGTGTCTCAAATACATCTTGTCTTTAATAAATGTCCTTCAAGTCGTGCAGATTTTTTGATTTTACAGCTGTGTTTTAGCTGAGATTTCTGGGTCTTTTTAGGGAATCTAAATTACTAAGAAATTAATTTCTAAACAACTGCAAAAAAATTTCAGTTTTTAAATAAATTATTTGGTATTAAAGAAATTTTAAATGATCTTTTTGTCTGGCATTTGTAACAAATACATAATGGGTTGAGAAGCCTCTAGCGTCCAAATAATCTTTAGATGACAATACAGATTTGGTCCTTTATGAGCTCTAAACTAATGTGTTTTTGACAGGTAAAAATGTTTATTTGCTCAAGTAATTTGTAATAGCTGCTAAATTTATTAGCTGAACCATACCACTTTTTAACATTCCCATGTTATTTTTTTTTTGTCTAATCACCCAAGATGTTCCTCTAGTGCAAGATTTTGTCTCGCAGTTTAATATTTCTTTCTTCTTCTACCCCAATAATTGAAAATGGCACTAAGATAGAATGCATTGCACTTTTACTATGACAAACCACCACAGAGATCTCTACAACCAAAAATGAAGAATAGTTTGTACAACTGAATGGATCTGAGCAGCTAGACTTGAAATTATCTGATTAACTTTCTAAAAGAAAATACCAAGGCTATTAGCCTCTATTCCTGTGAAAATTGTGGTCACCAGTAGGCCATCCTTTCAAGATTTTCTTCAAAAAATATAAACTTTGATGAAATTAGGACTTTTAAGGAGCACAGCAATGCTGGGTCTTTCAGTTTGGAAAGAATTCCCATCTGTTATCAAAATGGGTCATCTCATTACCGAATTACTTCACAAGTACACAAAACACTGCAAAATAGGTATTTGGATTTTCATTAAAGTTTACTTCAACTGCCTTTGTCCTTTCCTGTAACTCTGAATAGAAAAATATAAAAATGTAGACATGCACCATAATGGTTAAGCCATTGCAGTTTTGTCACAAGCAAAATTTTCCCTTCTTGTTCAAGTCTGAACATTTCAGAGGCTCCAAACATGATGTGATCAGCCAAGTGAGAAAGGGACAACTTAAGGGCATACAGAATTGACAGCTGCTTAGAAAAAAATTAAGTGCCTATATCTTTTGGATGAACGGTCAGTCCAGCCACTGTAAAATTTTCTAGATCCAGTTCACAGCCATTAATAAAATATTATGAACATTGCTTAGCATAGTCTATTAAATTTAACATAGCATTTGCCTGGATATTTACCGTGTATTATGTGAGATATTTTATTGTCCCAAATTCACATACCCATCCAGAGTCAATCCTTAATGGACTTTATGTGAAATGCCAAAGCTTTCACAGCAGACAATGACAGAGTTAAAAAAAATATCCTTGAAGAACAAAATACTTTTTCACCAGTTTGAACACCAAAAGTCTAGAAATGTATGACCTAGATTTTCACAGCAACTGGTCGTTTTTGAATCTGCAGTATCTGGATGCTTCATTCTAGGTAGCCTGATTTTCAGGGATTACATTATGTTTAACTATTTTCAATGCAAACTCCTCTACAATGTAGTAAATTCCGTATCTCAGAATGAAGGTGTCCAAACCCACTAATCCTTTTCTAAAATTCTAGTGGTGAACCCCAATTTCTTTCATTCAATCAGAAATACAGATGGAGAAAACCAAATGAGAAGAGTGTATGCGAAAATCAAATCTATTTAGAAATGTGATAATTTCCTTTTACTTGACAATTTGCAATCACCTCATGCAAAAGGAAAACAAAACCAGTAGCTGTGTAAGAACTGTTGCATTATTTTGATCAGTCCACTTAGCATATATTTAAAAATAAAAATATCATCACTTCCAACACATAGAAACAGCTTGTCTTGTCCCCGATTGTAGTTTTCGGGCTGGTTAATCTAATTCTGACATCAATTTCACAAGATATCCTCTGCCTAGGGTTTGCCAACAAAAGTAACTTGAACATAAAATCTAAAGGCTGGTTGCCTGGCCCGTACTCTGTTTCCCACCCCTACTATTTATAAACTGCACTTTAAATTTAATCTTTATCAACGATCACTTAATTAAATGACATACAGGTGTTTAAAGTCGTTCTGCTTTTCTTGAAGATGATAAAAACGGGTGTAACAGTTGACAAGCACCTGAACTTAAAAGAGAACCTGACTTTGATGTCGTGTGTCCAAAGGATTCTCAAGTAAGAGTAAGATGAAAATGGGCTCACCACCACTCAATATATTCCCAACAGCTACCTGCTGGTCTAAGTGCCTCTGTACCATTATAAAAATCTGTCAAGCATTCAAAACCAATTACACACAGGATGTCAAATGCTGTCATGCCAGCTGTCCTTCCAGTCCACAGCAGCTCTCACTGCCCATTTCCAGTTAAAAACACATTGAGCTATACTGTTGTTTTTCTCAGCTGTGATTCACTGCAGTATGCTAATCTGACCTCTACGTACCTTAATACCTTCATATAAGGGAATGAATATTTATACATAACAATAGTATTCTAAAATTTGCATAAGTTACAAGTATAATTAAGAATTAAAAGCTATTTCAGACAGCTTAACATCAAGCTACAATTTTAAGGGGAAACCATTAAATGCTTAAGTCGTTTGTTTGAATTGCTTTTTTTAAATGATTGTACATGACATTAAAACAGGAAGGGAGGTTTCCAAAACTACCTTCTGCCGTTTCATTTACATGGGACATGGACTTTCATGGATTTTTTTAAAATGACATGCAGTAGGAATGCGTGGTACAATTAAAGACGTGAATCCTAAAAGGCTGTCCACTTGGCTACACAGGCAGCCTTCCCAATCTTCTGTTGAATCACATACTACTCCCAGTGCTAGAACCTGTCTCAATATCCAGATATCTAGAGGAACAAGATGTTCAACTAGATACATGTTATTCATTAAATTCAAATCAAATACAGTTAACTAAAAAAAATATCCCACTACTAACTTAACTTCTTTCTTCATGGTAACTAATTTTGATTTTGCTATTATTTGTTGAAATAATTTTTTTCCCTTTTCCATTTTGGCATTGTTCTATTTGCATCATAGTGACTGAAGTCTTTCTGAGAAGCAAGCTTTTGTTCCAGGCTAAGTTTTTAAATGGCCTGCAAAATTCATAAAAGTTGGTGCAATGGCCTTTCATTGAAACCAAAACGGTAATGGAAACAATTTTGTATTCCTACAATGTTTTTTAATAGAAATGTTTTAGAAAATTTTTGAAACTTTTGAATAAAAAGAGAAAAATCAGGGCTACTGAATTGAAAGCATCTGTTCTGACACAATTCTATTGCAAGAAAATATTCAAAATGCTTCATTTTCAGTCCAGTGTGAAAAAAAAATAATCAAATCAAAGCTGTTGTGTGGAAGAACTGACATACCCCAAAAAGCCAAAAGAAGTTTGCTGATAGTGTCAGGGACACTTTTCAGTAAAAGCTCCAGAGGAATTAAACATGAGTTATTTGTCAAAAGCATTTGTATATGCACTTATTGTCCAACTCAGCCTTCACTGGAGATGAGAGCAAAATACCCCTTTTGAAACCATGGTGTTAAGGGAGTGAACAGCAAAGCACATCTATTGCAAAGGTACATCTAGTGACAACTGTATTCTTCTAGTATTTATCAAGTTCACACTTCCTTTGCAAAACCTCTATAAAATAAATCTTAAAATATTTTGAAGGCCCCTAGTCTTCCCACATAGCTGCTTTTACTGTTCCTGTTGAAGTTCAGTCTCTTGCGAGCAACCATATGTAGCTGTGAAATAGAGGTTAAGTCAGATAGCACAGTGAAAAACCAGTGTTGGGATTTTAGAAGAGGCTCCACGTGTGCTAACAAGCAGTATGATGACATTCTGTTTCTGATACACACACATTATTACTGCTAAGGAAAGCTATAAACATATTTCAGTCTTGCTTCAAAATGGAAAGACAGAGTGCTAATTGATTTTATGATTTGTCTGCACATTAAATAATCGTGTCTTACTGCATATGCATAACTACCAGTAACACTGAAAGATGAGGTTACTCCTCCAAAATATTAGTGATTTTTCACACACATCCGTTTTAAATCAATGCTAAAACTTAATCTCAATAATTAAATAAGGTTGAGAGTATGCTCTCTAAATTAGTGTAATCAGTTATGCAATATTAATACTTGTAATTTCAAACAAAAAAAGAAAATAAATGCCCAATTTATTTTTACATTTAGTTACTTGTTACAGCCTTCTCCAAACTATTTTAATCCTCGCATGAGCTGACTATAAATGGGACCCTTCTTATAAAGCTTTCTGAAATCAATCTGTTTAGCAAGAAACAACTTTACCTGTCTCCATTAGGCCTTTTGAACATGGTCTCTGTGAAGCAAAGCCTCTTTCTAAAGAGAATCCAAGATCTCGTGTTTTACTCCTCAGTTAAATTCTTAAGTGCCACAAAACTGCAAAGTGTTCATTAAATATACTACTACAATTAGTAATAGCTTAAGAGTGAAAACAACAGCAGCCAAGTCATATAAATATTTTTTTAACAAATTAAACAGTTTAATTCACTTTTTATCCAAAACATTTGGACACTATTGTAATAAACTGATTGTCCCCAAAATGAACATACATCATAGTTTCCAAGGTTACAGAAGTCTGCAGTCCTGAATAGGTTTTGTGTTAATTTAAAAATACTGAAAATTTTGCACTAGTGATTCACAGCAGCAGTACTAACATGATAACCTAATGCATAGACCTGTTAATGCAGTATATATTGAACAATTTGTAAAAGACAAAGGATAAAACAATCTCGTTGGACATCCTCCTTGGATTGTAAACAGACATCGGCCTGAATAAATTATTGGATGTAGCACGGTTCAAATGACATCCATTAGAAACTTGACACTGGAAATCTATGATGTTAATATAGCTGAAAAGAGAATGATTTTGATGGCTTTGCAATGTTTCTTCATACTTGACAGCCACTCCTTGTAATGCCCATCTGAAGAGTGTAATATATGACCAATAACAGGAAAAAAAAAAAAAAAAAAAAAGAACAGAAAAAAAAAAATTGAATGTTTACTTAAAGATGATGTCCCTTCAGTGACCCCGCCGGGAAACTTAGAAAATGTCACCATCTATCAGAATCACAATCACAACATAAACCAATGTCTCCGAAAAAGGTCAGAAATCAAAATGAAATGCAAAAAAAAAAACCCAACCCCCCAAAAAAAAACCCTTAAAGTGCAATAAAAAGAGCAGAATTACCTGCATCTTATGTATCCTTGACCTGTATATATACATAGAAACCCTTAAATAAAGGGACAGAGAAATGCCAACTATTGTTTTCATGGTCTATTCAAACAGGGGAGGAACTTAAACAACAGGATCACAAACTTCACGGCTGCAGTTATTTGAGAACTTTCTATTGTTTTTAAAGGATAAAGTTAGAAAGGCTCAAAGCTAAGCTTGTATAAAATCAGCATTTTCCCATATATTTTAAAGAATTATGCCTACTTACACTGCTTAAATAATTACTTTCCTACCTTTCCAGACATCTTAGCAGTTGACACCCATTTTTATCATACTGGTATACTAAAGCCACACTGAAACGTGTATATAGAGCAAAAAGTAGTAACAATTTTCAGTTTATGTGAAAAAAACGTTGCTTCTAATACACATGACACATAATGAATGGATATAGGTCTAGTCAATAAATAATAGACAATGCTGGGAATATCCTAATTTATAGTAGCGTTGTTAAGCTACCAATCCTTGTGCCTCATGGGCTTACAATAGGGGAAAATCTGCTTAGTGCAGCCACAGTGTGGTATATCACTTCCTACTAAAGATGAATCTGAAACTCTTCAAACATTAAACACCTGCCTCCTCCAACCTAGACCCCAGATGATGTAGCTGTAGACTGAGTATGGAATACAGTCTTTGTATTGGAGAGAGCTTTACAACAGTATGTGTTCCCTCTCTTGCACAGGCTTATCAGCTATGGGCACATCTTCCAAAAGCTCTACCAAGTTGACAGGGCACTGCAGCAAACCAAAGCAAAGGTTTGGCAATGCTGTATAGTCTCTTGCAGACTTCCTGTTCCATTTTTGATGCATGTCCCAAGTTATTTTTCTCTCTAAAGCTGTAAATAACTGAAAGTGAAAAGTGGACAGTAAGCTGGATCATTCAGGTCTCGTTCCCACTCTTATCTATTACCAACTCTGCTGTTGACCAAGGTAATAAATAACTCCCGATATAAAAAGTGTGTACACCTGTGCCTAATGAAAGCATCATCTTCTGTCATGCACTCAGACATACACCCCAAAAAAACTTCTTCAATTAGCTTATCACAATTGTAACTCTTCTTTAAAAATAAAAGAATTAGAAGCAAGGTTTAAGAGCAGCTTAATTTAAGAGGCTGATGTTTACTCAGGGAGAAAGGAAGGGCTATGAGCTGAAGACCACTACAAGACACTGAAAATTCCTCTCCTCAGGAAACATAATTTTTTAAGAAAACTTGAGCTCTGGGAATCCAGAATTCATGGTGTACTACCATATCAAAGTGTACAATCCTTTGCTGGGCAGAGAGCAAACAAAGTTCATCTTAAAAAATTTCAACAAGCCTGTAATGAAAACATAACACCACGACTTTTAGTGTTTGCCTTGAACTCACAGCACAGTGCATTCTGCTTATGGAGGATAAATACCAAGTTCTGTAAAGCAAGTCACACATGTGGAAACTTCTTAAAATAATCCTGCATATAAATCAGGAAAACATCTGATCCTTTGAACCCAGCTGTATGATGAGCTCTACAATGGTGAAATACTACATCAGTAACAGCTAAGTATAGTAAACAGGGATTTAAGGTGCCAAGATATTCTCTTCCTACCTGAAGTGAGATCCTCCCCTACACACACGACAACAGATATCTGAAAGTTTAGACATTGAATACATGCACACAATTCATTCACCCCTGCACTGTATTGTGCAGAGCCTAAGAGCCCATCCTGTGGGCTAGAAACTCCCTGTGGGATTGTGGGTCTGTCACAGTACAAATGCAATCAAAAAAGATCCAGTTCCTCACCTTAAGGAAAATAAATCTGTTCAAATACCTAGTGCTCTAAAACAAGAGCATGCGATAATGGCTGACAAATAAATCTTGGGAGTGCTTTCATGATGAAAAAGGTAACAATGGGTTTTTGATGATGATTAACTTATATTTAATAGCTGACTAAAAACAGTTGTTAGAACTAAGCCCCTGCTTAAAGACAAAAAAAAAAAAATATCTTTCTATAGTCCTCTTAAAAACCATTGCACCTCTTCACCTAGTTTTCAAGTCTCTGTCAAGTCCACAATTTTTGTCACTGGCTGCTAGGGATCTCAACAAAGAAGCAGCATAGAGAATTTAGATCCAGTTAGAGGACTACATTCAAAATGGTCAAGACATTGAGGAACTAGAACTACTATGGCTGCAACCCCACAAATAGTCTGTACTTCACAACACTGTCTTTTAAATAGACTTTGTCAGCTCATCTCTGGGAGTGAGCTAACTCTACCTTAATCAAACTAAACAAAGGTATTATGAGAGCAAACAAATGCAGTTGGGGAAGAACAACCACACAGTAAAGAAATTCTTTGTGTAGTTGACCCATAAATGACACTGCTCAACCTGATGTCACGGAAGGTGTTTAAGACCTCGAACCAGAGTAAATCCCTCATTTTGTTTATGAAAACATTTTCACACACCAGTTCTATCTGGCAACGTTTTGTCTTAAAATGCTTTAAAGCCAATGATTTCAAGGCTGGCTCATTTGCACCAGGAGAATTTACATCAACTCACATTGGAGACTTAGTACGTCGATACATTTGGCTGCATGGTCAAAGGAGGTCTAATTGCCATATGATCTGCTTATAATGAATATTATTCTTCCTCATGTCCTTTTCAGTTGGTCATAAGGATGTACGGAAACAAGATTGTGAGTTTGATTCACAAGAGGAATAAGGGGAAGCCAGAAGACTCACTGTTGGACATGCAGAGAGAAGCACATAAAGAGCAGCGAAGAGGTATTTTATGTCTTTTTTGTGCTGTTAGGCAGAGAAGTAGCAGCTACTTGATAACCTGGTTGTGCATTTGAATAAGTGATGTGAGAAAGCCATTTGCTTTGGAACTGAGAGGAAAGTCACAAAGGCATGTCAGATAATTTACAACTTGGCTGCCATTCCAGAGGCACAGACTGATGCCTGATACTTGCAGGACACCTTATGCACAAAACTCCATTACAACATTACAGAAATGCTGACAGACACGTGAAAACACAACACTCATGGGTGAGCTGTTCTGTTTTCCCATCAGTCATTTACTGAAGAAGGTTATATTTGTTTGAATGCCTTTGCAGATTGGATTGGAGACTGTCTAGAGTGGCTTGTGGCATGAAGCAGCAGTGGGGAGGTGTGGCCCCAGGCCCTGAAGGTTTGGGGAACACATTCCCACATGTACTGGCAGTGGTAGCCAGATGTGAAGGGCTAGTCCTCTGAAAGAAAATGCAAGACAGATTGATGGACTTGGTGGCTCAACAGCTCATTCTACAGCAATAAAGGGCACGAAGTAGGAGGGCACTAAGCTTTTTCTTTAAAAGAGGATATATATTTTCAAGTAGCACAATCAGAATGAAGCATCCTTCACTGAGCACGGGCTATGCATGGAACTGCATAGGGACATAGGGAAGTAACTATAAGTATCTATTAATTTCTTTAATATCTAACACAGTTGTGTTGTGCTGTTCAGTTCTGCTTCAACTTTATCTTCCTTTCAGATTATGACTGAGCCAACACATTAAAGGGTGCTTCCGGGAGGAAGTAAACGATTGGTTCCCTATGTCCCTGGGGAAAAGGACAAAAAAAAAAAAAACCAAACAAAAAAACACAAACCAGAATTTGACTACAAGAAGATATTTAACTGACAGATTATGATTACTATTTTGGGGGACATTATGGACAATTAACCAGCACAACACACCAGGCTGCAGAAAGAGGATCCATCTTTTTAACTCACTCCATCATTTTAACTCATTCCTTTAGGCTTAACTCATTTAGGCTTCTTTTTAGATAAGATGTAGTAAACCAAAACATACAGCCATTCATGAAAGCAAAGACCTGGATTTGAGGTTTATGCAGCCCAATATCACAGAACTAAAGAAATCTAATATATAAAGAGAAAAATGCATAAGTTGCGTTACAAAGCAGTATGTATCGAAATGCGTAAAATGGCTTATTACCAAATATAAGCTTGTTAAATAAATCTCCAAAAACATTTTCAGTTTTCCTCTTCAGCTATATTCCATCTACTGTGGGATAATATCCAGCTATCCATAGGTGGATAGTTTTATCATTGCAAATGATCTTTATTTTTGACCTACACATCACTGCGTACTAAACTGAAAGGGTTTTAAATTTGGGTTTTAGGTAACCGCAATGTTTACAACTTCAGCTTTTCTGAAGAATTTTCTTAGCATTTTGAAAATTAAACTAAATTCATAGCCTGATAGATTGTACCTCTATTCTTTAAAATTGCTACGCTGTAGATTTCATAACACTTAATGTATTAAATTGTTATGATGAGTCAGAGTTCAATTGAAATGCAAGTTTTGAAAAGTCACAGGTTGTAAATTATTAAGCCAGAAAACCCTCAAGATTACTAATCCCTTTTACCATCTGTATGTATAGGTTTTTAACAGGATGGTGACTGATCCTCTTCCTTTGAGACCATTTGTCAATTCTGTCAGTATTCAGTGCAGTGTAATATTATTCTCCAGGTAATGCAGCTTTGTTGCTTAGCAGCAGGTTCTGCTGGTATACCTGACAATTCTTGGCTAATTTAGACATAAGTTAAAAAAAAAAAAAAAGAAAAACTAACCCAACCCCCCAAAAACACCACTAGTAAGAAGGTTCTACTGTTATTATCACTGGATACTGAAACAAGACTGGAGGAAAAAAAACCAAAAACAACCAAGACTGGAGAGAAAAAAAAAAAAAAAAAAAAAAGGAATACTTTGAGCTCTGACTTGTACTGAAGAAAATAATCTGACAATATTAAACTTTGAAAAATTCACATTTTGCATAAAACTTTGTTTAGCAACGCATTGGTTCTCAGAGAACAAAACAAGCGATGTTGTATATGCATTCAGTGGGACTGAGATATCAAGGCAAAGATGAAAAAGTCAACCTGTGTGCTTTTTTTATCATTATCTATGGATAACAAAGTTCACATCCCATTGCAGAATATTCTACTAGACTAGAGACAGAAAGAGTCATAAAGTACAAAATCCAGATCTTCAATTACAAATATATATATTTAAGCAGTACAAGCAACAGCCTGGCTTGCACTGACCAAGTTTTCTCACCCAAATTTGCCCAAATTTTTCAATGGGACCTTGGGCTCATTTATTCTATCTCAAAGAAATACAGTAGTGAACAATTCGCCATCCCCACCTTTTGTCCACATAAGTGATAGCCACTTCTGCAGAGACTTTTTCCTACATTGTTCAGTGCGAGCCACAGCAACACTTTTAGTGATACTGCGACAAAGATGGTATTATAAATCTCATACGCTGATGTAAAGCCTTAGATTTAGGCTTCTTTTTAGATAAGATGTAGTAAACCAGTTATATATTGGGGGAATAGTAGAGCAGAAGAGATTACTGAAACATGATGGTCTGCTGCCAAAATTTTGTCTGAAATTCACGGAAGGGCCATAAAAAAATTGTCAAGGAAAAAAAGTTAGAGTTAGATACAAAGTCAAACAAGCTTTAGTTAGGTGTGGGCATATATGTATGTGAGAACCCCCTTCCCTTGAGACATCTGTGAATGATGTTCTAATGGGTGGACAAGTATTTTCCCTGTGGCTGTTTGGGAACCTTGCTATGCACCCCAGTGCACTGTAAGAGACAAACACGTGAGTGAGCAGGACAAAAAGTGGGACTAGAGGTGGCAAAAGAGAAAGTCTTTAAGCGAACTAACAGGAATAGCACAGCCCCTTTCTGATTTTTAATCACATCATGCATTTGATAACACTACTGAATGCAGAAGAAACAAGAAGGGTTACCACAAAAAGTACAACACAGTTACCTCCTGAGATCAGTGGGACCATTCCCCTAAGACTCCTTACCACAAATGAGAGAAAACAATCTACTAGCTTTGATTTGAAAAAAGGTGACAATAGGTCACATCACCAACACGTCAAACTATGTTTTAACATTTTGGGAAACCTGAGCATACAAAAATAAACACACTGGCTGAATAAACATACTTCTACAAATGTTAACAGCAGGACAGAATCTGTATGAAAAATTGTTAGGTAGATTGCCCATGTACTTTAAAAGGAGGAAATTATTGAATTATCTTCAGTAATCACACCAAATCAATAACTAGGCCAGATTCTTGTGATGAAATAGCTACTTAAAGTTTTGGGGGATGCATGTGGGGGGTGTTTGTGCATTTTAAATAGTTTATTACAATTAAATTTACAAGACTGTAACCAAAACTGTTTCACCATGTTGGAAACTGAACAAACGCATACCAGGATCGGTCTGGTCTTAAAATGTTTACACTCTAAATAGGAAAACAATAAGAAGAAAGATCAGAATATAAAAAGTTAAAGGAACTTCCCTTGAAGCCACAATACACACCATTTATGGAACCATCCATTAAAATCTTCTCTCGATCTTGACCATCATATGTAAAAATGTTAGAAATTACTGGTGCTTTTTATTTGGAGAAAACATCAAAGGACTGAGATAATGTTAGCAGCATATTTAAAGGGTACCCCTAAAAAATATATTTGGAAAGCATAGTACTTGTAGGACTTTCAAAAATAAAACTGTTTATAATATTGGACAGAAAGGTAGACAAGGTATTTAAAACATGGATCTAAGCCATCTCTATTTATAGACCTTATTCTTTTGTCATTTGTTCCTTAAGTAATACGTATTTTCAAATAAGCAAGTATTAGTAAATAATAAAAGCTGAATCTACAAAAACTTCAGCCACTTCAGATGCTCATGCTGCCTCATTTTTGGAGTAAAACATTTTTGGAGTAAAGCATTTCTCAGTTTAAGAAAATCGCTCCCTTGCTGTACATATGAGACAAAACTGATTCTGAAATGGCAAGGAAAATATCGTTCTTCTTTATTCATCTTTAAGTATTTCACAAAACCCTGGTTTTCACTATTGAAGCTATTTCCTGCCATGACCACTGACTGAATGGATAGTGCCAGAAGCAGATAGCAAAGTATACACATTATCCACTCTAGTTCAAATGCATTGTCCCTAAGTATCTAGTGAATAGAACAGTATTTGAAAAATCTTTTCTAGACACAATGTAGGTATTTCTCTCTGCAAAACTAGACAAAGAAAAGGAGCTTACAGCGGGTGTAGATAAAGCCACTTAGTTTACTGACTTTTTAAAATAGAATAATTCACTGCAGTTTGGATTGCTTAACATAGTTTAATAATATGGAGCACACAGAGAAGAAACATACATTGAAATAGGGGAAAACACAAAAAACACCAAACAGCCCAGCCCCAAATCCTGGTCCAGTCAAAATGAACCATCAGATTCTGAGGTTTGGCTCTTGAAACTGTAGAAACAAGGCAGTAGGATGGAATGGAAAATAGCACCTATTTTAAGGGAATGCAAAGATCAGACTGATTAATTATCTATTCTCAAATTCAGGTGCATGGTATAGCTGACTGTGGTTTTGATATTTGACGGAAGAAATTATTATTTCACATGCTTTTGTTTCACCAACAGTACATAAAAGGCAGACCAAAACCTAGATAGGTCACTTAGTTTACCCTTTGGAAGAAATTATTGTAGCGTCTTTCTGACCTAAAGGAATGAAACTAATTTTCTAACAAAGAAACTTTCATTGAGGTCTTCTCGCAAAAGTGACCAGCATAAACAGCTGAGTGAATCTGAAAACACTTTTTCCTTTTTAATTTGGAGGGAAATAACTGACAAAACATGTATTTGGCACCTGTTCTTTACAGTGGACACTCAACCTGTGTCCATTTTCCAAAATTTTCCAAAATATCTTTATTTGTCATAGCTGTAGGTTCAGCACCACAGTAGGTACGCTCCAATTTTATCACAGAATTGTGGGTACTTTTTACAGGCGCATTCTTCAAAATTGTTTGTTTTGTGCTAGAAGGTGTATGTTATCAAATAATGGAATTTAGGTAGTGAGGTGGGTTTTACTCTGCGGAGCATAAGAGTGAGAGAGAATAAAGTCCTGATGAGTGTGATGAGAAACAGCATCCCACTACAGAATTGCTCTTTCAACAATAAAGCTCTGTTTCTGCTGGTGCTTTTTTTCGGACTGCCATGTCGTTGTAAAATTTCTTTGCAGTCCTAAAGGAGAGTAACAGTTGTGTTGCAGGTTTTTACAATAAAGTCTTTCAATTCATGAAGACAACAGTGTAGAAATATATTTTAGGTGCTCACCTGAATACTCAAGAAACTACCAACTTTACTGTTCCTTGGTGGCGTAGAAATCAAAATCAAAGCCAGCTTTTAGACCTCCTACACCCGCACCGGGTGTATGCCCTGACACAGTCCCAACATCTCAGAGGGCAACCCAAATGAGCACCAGATCTCTTCTTTTCCACAGAAAGGGGGGGGAGGCAGCTGCACTGACCAGGATGATCAGTAGACCACAGTATGACACATGAATACCTACAGGTCTGTTTCTCTTAATTCTTGCTACCAGCTGTGCTTATCTTCAAGCTGCGTGGAAAACAGACATTGCTCATGCACATGAAAGCCAGAAAGTTAAAATTACAAAATTCTGAATTCATCATACTCTTTTTTATCTAGGTTAATCATATCTATACAAAAAGCTTTAGTATGCTCATAGCCAAATTAGCCAGTTACTAAAAATAAAACACATTTTCAGCACCTCACAACAAAGGTGCTTGCCACACACGCTTCCTAGTAACACAAGAATATTTTATAGCAAGAATAGATGCATTACTTTCAGTAAAGAGACAAGTGAAGAAAAGCAGCTTAGCATACCAACAGATAAAGTACACTTCCTTTTTTTCTCTTGTAAAACAGAAAGAACCTCTGGGTTTGCATAGTGCAAATTACTGAAATGGGATAAACAGTCCTCTATAAATCAAACTTTCAGATTAAAGGATTTGTCATTGAATATTCTATAAAAATAAAGTTGTGTAAAGCCTCTGACATTATGAAGAACCCACCTGAGTTTGAAGAAACAGAAAGAAAAATATTTCACTGATTAAAAGTTCTTGAATTAATCTGTGTGATGTAGCTGTCATATTTTCATTTTTTGTCCAAAAGACAGTATGGTTACAATACATTCCTTTGTTCTGTCAATAGCAGATCAAAAGCAGACATGAAACAAGGCAGGATTCTTTTGTTTCCCTGTTTATCACTTCATGCTTTTTTATGCATGACTCCTTGCAAAGCGCTGAAGGCCTAAATCATACCCAGCTTAGCCGAAAATGGAGAAGTTGTTTTTATCATTTGCAAAACTGCTTGAACATATTTGAAACATTTCGGCCCACATCTTCAAAGGTGTCTAGGCTGATAATGAGATCATTGAAAGTATAGCCTTTTGAGGAGACAAGTCTTGATTTCTGAAATAATTTCAGTTCATGTGAGATTTTTAAGCAGGGTTATGTTCCAGAAAGAGTTAATTGTAGCTGCCATTTATGTGGCAATAAAAGGGTCATTTTTTACTTTTGTATATGAGAAAACATCTGAAATAGAAGCTTATACAAGTAATGAATACTAAACTTTATCTTTTTATCACTTTTTAGCTTGAAGGCTATGAAGAAGCATATAGCATACTCTTGGGTATACTTCAAGGCAACATTAGTTTCACACTACAAAGATACTACTTGAAGAGGTAGATAAGCTCTGTAGACTTTTGTTTCCAGAAACCTGGCTGAGGATCCTGATGTTTCGTTACAGGCAAAACTGCATGAGCACGTGTCTCTCTGTATCTATTTGGCAGGGCCAACAGACTCAGATGAACAATGTATTTAGGAATGCCACACCTAAAAACAGTTAAAAATACAAATGCATAAACTTTAAAACTTTATGAAATAGCCTGAACTGAAATGTACTTAGAAGAAATCACCATACAAAATACTGTGGAAAACATGAAGATGTCGTGACTTAAGTCTAAATCATCATCTTAAAATCATGCAATGGACACAGTTTTCTGATGTGTGACCCTTGCTAAAAGGAGACAACTTGGATTCTTCTAAAAACACCTCCCTGATATTAAGAGAGTGCCATCTTTTCTGAAAGTCACAGAAAACCTGCATTATAGAAAATCATTAAGAAGTGGTTAAGATACTACCTAGGGGTGTCTTATAAAGCTGTGGATCTGAGCCACACATTTTCAAAGGTTGGCAGTCAAACCTGGCAAACAATGAAATGAGGTAAATACCTTTTGAAAGAACAGTGTAATCACCGATTTAATAGGATGAGTCAAACCAGAAGACCTAGAACAGCACACAATTGTTTTGTTAATTTTCCATGCGTTTTACTAGTTTTGCAACATAAAAAGGAAACTGTCTCAATCAGATTAACCAATAGAATCTGTTTCTTCTCAACTTTCATCACTGTCCTCAGATTCAAACAGAATTTTTTACCTGCTTTTGCTTTATCCTTTATTCATATACCCTACGTATATGGCTTCATACAACTGTGATAGACAAGTAGTTTTAAAGAAATGAAATACAATCATTAACTGCAGAAATATGAAGTTTAATTATTTCCAAAAACAGCTTTCATCGGGGCAGCCCTTGCCAACAAAAAAGGCCCCTGGCTAGCAGCAGGACTTCAGAACTTAACATTTTACTATCCAGGCAACATTAAGCTATTATAGATGCCACCCAGGAACAGAAGGAAAAATAACTTATTTTGTCTGACACTGATGGATTGAAATTAAAATATAAATGAATTAGGCACATTATGGATAATTGTTTTCATAACTACAGTTACTAGATATCAGGATTTCAGTGTAAATCTCACATAGAATATTATTTTATGACTTCCCTTGACAAACAGATGGTCTTCTCCAACAAGAAGGGACACCAGAAAGAGAAAAGAGTGAGCCTGCACTAATTCTGACAGCATACTTTAAAGAGAAATTAATCTTTTCTTCAGTCTAGAGTTAAATAATCATTTAGGTCTCAAATCAGTAACAATGTTTGGCTTCTATACTAGAATAGCCCACGTATTGCCACAGAGGCCTTCCGCAGCCCAGCATGACCATCTGCAACGTAGGAGCCTGAACATATTTTTTTCTTTAAATTGAATTGTACCCTTTGGTGGTAGCCACCCAGGTCCTATAATTATCCAGGAGCACAGCGGCAGCTTATAAAAACAAAAGCAAAAACAAAAAGCACACACACACAAAAGACCCCAACCAACATAGCGCGATGTGTATGGGAGGTGAGGGGAGATTTATGTGGTTGCTGCGTAGGGGCTAGGCTCTGCACCAGGTGACAGCTGCCCCCGGAGAGCACCCAGTGCAGAGGGGGTGGGTGCCCAGCTCTGCTGTCCCTCGGACCCTCTGCGGGGCACAGCGAATGCCCAGGGATCCCCATCAACCCCAAGCAGCTGCAGCCCTCCCCAGGTGAAGGCAACAAACCAGCCAGGAATTCTGTAGAAGACTGCAGGAGACAGGGGTACCTACAGCATAGCTTGGACAACACCAGGGGCCTGGAACTGAGGTTAAAAGGGTGGGTTTGGAGCTGGGGAGCTAGGTGATTGCTCAGGCAAAATGCTGAGGTCCCCATAGAGGCCTCCTGTGCATCTGGGGCCCTGACTTGCAGCAGCGCTCATGACACAGGTGACAATGTGCTAGGCCAGGCCCAGACACCTCTCTACTGAGGTGACAACTTGGTAGGAACTCATGCCAGCTCATGCTAAATGATGGAAGTCTTCATTCATCAGCTAACAGAGGTTTCTTCAGACTGCAGACACCGTAACAAAACGTATATGAAACAACCATGCAGCTATCACACAGCACTACATTTACAGCACACGAAAATTTCCTAGCTGGATTTCTTTGTGACTAAAAGCACACCACACAAAAGGTACCCAAACCAGTCTCACCATGCCCCATCCTCAACTGAATTAAAAGCCTCCTCTGGGTAGCAACTTGGTGCCATAAAATGCTTACTCTCATTTTCACATGAATAATTTTAACACTTAACAATACATTTGTTTGAATCCAAAACAATATTGCAAAATAATGGCTGAATGGAAGGAAAAGCTGAAAGAATTTGATACCATCTTCAATAAGAAGTCCAATACTCCTTATAATTGGCACTTGGCTAGAACTCTGAAGCTTCCTACTGCCTATAAGTAACTCATCTGAGCGAAATTCCTGATATCAAAATAGTTATTCATTAAAAAACTTGTAAACAAAAAGAACTAATCAGTATCAAATTTCATGAAGCTAACCTTGTTAACACCAGGAGAAATGAATCCTTCTCTCAGTTCATCTTAATGTGATGTTTCATTATGATGAACAATTCTAAGAAGAAAAACATACAGACCTAAAAATCCAACCGCAGTCTTTAAAACTGCTGAATTACGGAACACCGGACTCTTTTTTGAATACTGCTAAATGCTTTCAGAGGAACCTATATAGCCAAAATCCAACTGCAGCATCTTACATTAGGTTTGAGAAACTGCAAATTTGAGATGAGACATCTCAAGCTGTACTGGTACCAAGTAAAGGAATACAGTTTTGTTCTAATCCACACCATCAAAGATGAACAGATTCCAAAGGCCAACATTGGAAGGTCCCTAACAGGTAAGCAATATTAAATACAGCCAGATATACTTAGCATAAAAATCAGTAGCATTTTTAAATAGTAATCTCTGGTTTTTTAAAAATACTGTATCAAAAAGTGAAAGTTTCTAAGCAAAACAAATGATAATTGCTGCTCAAAAGTGACAAACCATGTACAGTCCTGCATGAATATCACTGCATGGGCCCCATTCCCTTCTTTCATTTTTACATCACACTGATCACCTAAAATGTCCCCATACTAGGAGGTTGTTCTCCTAACACCCAGCTAATATTATCATCATGTCCACTTCTGCTTGCAGATGTATGTCCCTATTTATGGCTTGATTTAGAGCAGGAATCACAGAATCAGAGTGTGTAAATCAAGAACAGAGTGTCTCTGCTCTTGTGTTGCAAATATTTATTTGTAGCAACATGGCATTATTCAAATAGCATCCATATAATGGGCTTCTTAAAAGTGAACATAACAGGCAGTTATTGAAGCGAAAATAAGAAGTTAGAAATTCAGTTTAAAGTTACTTTACGTTTAATTTCTCATTCCTTCTGTATTGTGACTTTTCCCCCCTGAAGAAATACCAGTTATAATAGCACAAACCATTTTAAACACATCTCTTCCATTGCTCCATTCTGGTTCTGCTTTCCTCTGAGCTTAAAATGTAGGATTTATTAGAAGTAGATAAATTAAAATATTCTTACGTAGTATTTATTTGAAACACATTCACAGGAATTTCACTCCTTTTTCTCAAATGTTCTTGATAATAAAACATTGGTTTTTAAACACATTTTGATTGTAATAGAAAGGGCTCGTTAACATAAGTAAGTACATGATGAGCAGTCACAAAAATATCCACATTTTCACCTGTTTCAATATGTCTGAAATTTCATGTCATCAAAAGTTATCACATACCAAAAAGAGAGGCCACCTTTAACAGCAACAACTGCATTATAACTTCAGCTATAAAGTTGAAGACACTTCAGCACCATCTGATTTTTTCTATTATTTTTCTTTTTAAAAAAATTCAGCTGCTACATTTACCTTTTTTATCTCTATGGATATTTCAAAATATCTAGAGTCTTGAAAGTGGATCAAGAATGTTCTTTATTGGAGGAACCCTTTGCAGTTAGATTTGATGAAGACTGTTTATCTAAAGAAAGCTAGCACAGGTAGTTTGATATTCATGTAAACAATAGCACTTCTCCAGTCATTTGAGTTTATATCTAAACTAAATCAGCACTGTCTTATGAGAACAGTTCAAACAGACGGTATTTTTGCACTAAGGCAGTAGAATTTTTTATCTGTGCCCTTTTTTCCCCCAAGACACACAATTACACATATAGTAAACAGTATACCTGTTGTTGCTTCAAGCTTTAAGTGTAAGCTGCTCTGCTATTTCTACTCATGTTTCCATGAACGGAACAAAGAATAAATTCCTAGAAAATCTTTTGCACAGCCCCAGATCCTTCAGAATTCTGTTGCTAGTTAGAAGTAAGTGGGTTTTTTTTGTGTGAAATCAATGGCATTTAATGGAATGTGTCTTTCAAGGCTGTTTTCAAATTATTACATTTTTAAAATATGTATTTGAGTGTTGCTTTAAAGCACACCATCTTTCAACTAATAGGAAATTGTTGCAGTTTCAAAGAGAACTGTGATTGATGGAATTAGGCATGCAGATGTCAATGAAAATAAACAGGAAAATAAAGACAGTTAATAACAAGCCACTTTAAACAGTTAGAAGTCTCTGCTCAGCACCTAAAAGAATAAATCTAAAAATGTGGTTGTGCACTATGGTATCTGCAGTACTAAGAAATTCCAAAAAGTATACGTCAGAATACTTTATCTATAACATGCATGTATCTATATACACACACACACTGTTCACATACCCCACATAAACGAACCCTATTCCAGTTTCCCACAAAAAGTGATCACTTGTGCTGAAACTATGAAAGAACTCGAGAGCAATGTCCAACAAGAAATGTGCACCTATGCAGAGCTTCATCCATGAAACACTGCCTCTATATCAAACAGTCAGCAGAAACAAGCATTCAGCTTGCAAGTTTCCCCGAACGCAGATCATCTCTTCATTAAATAAGCCACAGATGTTGAAAAGGGTACATAGTCTTTCTTATGGCCTTGAAGTTGTGCTGATTTTTGGAAAATGCAGCCTGTACTTATTTTCTGTGGTACTCCATTCCTGTTTTGAACAGAGTGTATAACTAAAGGAGAACTCCAATACAAGCCAGCACTTTTTATTAGTTTCTAATGAAACAAAATCTCCTTAAAATACAGGACATTTTGCTCTAGAAGCGATAACATGACCATTCAGAGAGCTACCCTGAAAGTAAATGGCAAAGAAAAAAAAAAAAAGTAACAGGAAATAAGTAATATAAATATGTAAAAGCAGACAGCACAAATACAGACCCTGGAAGCTCAAATTTTTAATTGATTATATGCTGGTCACAATAAAAGGCAGAACTCCCTTAAAGTGACATTTTTGCTGTCGTGCACCTGAAGGCACAGGAAAATGCTTTTCTTATGGTACACCCAGAAGCAGTTAGCTGTTTCACACAAATTGATTTCAACAGTGATTTTTATAGTTATTTTTCTATCACAATCCATTCTCTCATCCCACTAACTGTATAAATGTCTTTAGGTGGTTCTGTAGACACAGTGTGTAGGATATGACACCAGAGGACAGCAGCTGGTTTTATCCTAAAAGTAATGGTCATTTCTAGAGAGAAGAATGACATTTTGGGATATTGAATTTCTTAAGCAAAAATTTTTAATCATTGTGCAATATATTTCTTGCTAATAACTTGCCCTTCTCTATCAATTTTAGACTAGAATCAAAGGAAAATGTGCTTAGCAATATTTCTTTCTTTGCAAATTGAAGCAATGTATATAATGAGCATTTCATCTTTAAAAATATAAAGTGCAGCTTTTTCCTCTTCTCCACCCCCCACCTCCAGCTAAGTTAAAAAATGCCCCAAAACACTTGAATCAGGCATTGTTTATTTCTGGATAGCTATGGTAACCAGTCAACTATGAGATTTAGAAGGACGTGCATAGAAAACCAAAAGTCTTGAAATTAAGTAGAAAATAGGAGTCTGTAAATTAAGAATATTTTTTTCTTGGAGAGGAAAGAGGATTTTTCACAATGAAGCAAGGTAATTAGCATTCCAGAAAAAAAAATTCAAAACTAAGAATACCCATGGTAATTCTACAAACATACAAAGATTTTGCCTGCTTACTTCTGACCCCTGCATTTCTCTTTGAAAGTGTACCCCAGTGAGTCACTATAGCTGAAAGGCAGCAGTAACCACTGCAAAGTTTTATGTGCCTATTTATTCTGCAGTTCTATAAAAATACCCATTAGTTACCAGCATTTCCCATTTCACATGGTGTGTACATTCTATTCATGAGATGGAAGAAACTGTAAATGAAGTCATGAAACTGCCAAGAAGTGCTGCACAATAGGAGCAGATCTGTAGATTGAAATTATTGCTGCTAAGTAACCAGTGTCCACTCAGCACACATCTCAGACTAGCACTAATCTGCTACTAACAATGAACTGCTACTAGTGGAACATCCCTGCAGTGATCTTCTGTGTTAGTGTCAGAGGGAATAAATCCCTTTCAGAACACTCATACCCTGCAACATGAACCAAATGAAGGTAGTGGGGAATACTCAAGGAATTCACAGCAGAAGAGCAGTACTGGAGCGATCTGAAATGATAACACAGGCACACCCAGAAAAGACAACCCCAACCACAAAATGATCTGATCATCCTGCATCCTTAGAGAGTTAATCCAAGAGGTTTTGTACAGTCTGAACTGTTTCAGATATTGCCCACAAGAAAGCAGAAGGAGCATGTCCCACTAGGGCAAATAAACAGGGGGCAGCTAAAGCAAGAAAAAAGTACTTGTTCTATTTTTACTGTCAACTATCACCACAAGTGGTCTGTTTCTATAATGTGATTATGTTGCTGTTAGGTGTGGCCACTGATTCACTGTTATACAATGAAAGATATTTCATTAGTGAAGAAAGAAGAGTTATTGGTTATTACAATAATTTCTCCTGATAGTAACCTAGGTGTTAGAAAGATTTTGTTTGCATCACAGGTTTTAACACTTTCAAAGATACTTCAGCAAAAAACCCTACAATGTATTTATAACTAAACCTGTGTGAAGTAATGACCAGCGGCAATCAGACTGAGCAACTAATTTAGTAACCAACAGTACAGGCATGAGAAGTGCAGTGGGGGGGAAATAATGAGAAAGATTGTAAGTGTTAAGCTGATAGTAAGAATAACGAGGGAAAGAATGATCACTGAAGATCACTTCTACAGTTGCCCATAGTATTTCAAATGCTCCAACAGGAGTATTATAAAGCCGATGACACTCAGAATCAAGCTTTAGCCATCCAAGTCTTAGATCTGCTAACTGCTAGTTATGAACATAGGGATTTCACCTACAACAGGAACAATTCCTGAACATCAGAGTATTGATTTGATCACACAGGTGAAGGATGACATGAATATGGAAGAAGGGTTCAATAACAGACCAGCGTGCATTTATACATCCACAGGTGCGAAACTTCAGACATCCTAGTGTCCAGCACACAGGCTCAGGAGATAAAGTCTCTTTCTCAAATTTGTTCTTGTACAAACATGGAGCAGGTCTGTGTTTAGGAACCAATCTACACTTCCATGCAGGCCTACCACTCTGCCTTCTGGTATTTAAAGTTGCAAAATTTTTAGTCATTGACCATAGTGAGAGGTCTCGCAGTCTACAAATATTTTCTCATTTTTCTCCTTCTCAGTAGCTGTAAACTATGCAGGACCTGACATAAACGTGTCAATCAAGTTCACCCTGTGAAACCAGTCCTAAAAATAGCAAGTTACAGTGATTCATCAGGGAAGGGTCTGGGGTAAAATCTACCATATGTTTTTTCCTAAATAAACTATCTCTCTGAAAATCAGTCACCTACCAGCATTCATACTCCATCAAAAGCTGATGTTGAAGCCCTACGGAAATGACAGCAATGGATAACTGCACCACAATATCCCTCCAAACAGATTTTCCTAATCTCTCTGGATCAGATGAGACATACATGCAATGGAGAGGCATACATGTATAATAAAGTGAAGACTCTTTCAGGGTTGTGAGGGTCTAAAGAGATGCTCTGATTGCTTTAAAATTGTTCTTTTTAGACCTGATAGACTGAGACAGCAAAGTAAAAATTAACCTTGAAAGAACACACACTTTATTACAAAATTTTATGTACATGTGCAGACATAACTAAAGCTAGTTCGAAAAAAAGACAAAAAAAACCCTGGGTGTCTAGGTGAATTCTTAAGTTCTTACCTTGTTAAGGAAATATAAAATCTTGCTTTAAGTCTGATACAACACTCAAATGTATTCTAATTGGCTTAAGTTCAGGTTATATTAAAAAAAAATATTTACCCACAGGGAAGAAGTCTTCAAAATAGTAAGAGAAAACACCTGGAATTTGGAATTTTAAATGCACATTTACTTAATGATTTACTTGTTTAAAAGCTGGTTCTCAGCCCTTTTGAAGTTCAGGTCATATTTCCACTTGACTTTTATGAAAACTGAACCAGCGCTTCAAATATCAAAGAAAAAGAAACCTGAAGTACAAACAATGAATAAGAACAAAATCAGATTTGTAAAGTTAATGAAGCAGAAACTGAAGTTTTCTTGCACTCAAAGTAAAGGGCTGTATTGCAAAATCTCAAGCACCTTTTATGCTTAATATATTACAGAAATCAGACTTCTAGGATAAGGTTCAGTAAACTGTATTAATTTTTTCAGATTTCATTCTGCAAATGTTCAGTAAATGAGTTCTTAATATTTACAGAAGCCATTCAGTCTCCTTTCGGGGAGGGGAAGAAACTCTTTGAGCATAAATGCAAGTAACTGAGCATCATCATCAATTAAATATATTTTGTCTTTTAAAAAAACTGAATACCAAAATCTTTATCCTCAACTTCATGAAAGAATAAGAAAAGTTTTTGAGCTTGAATACATAATTACATTCCAGAACTATGCATATATACTGATTTTTATAATACGCTAGAATGCCAATATGGATATTCTAACTCCTGTTGTTTCTATTATATCATGCTCTTTCTTTAAAAGCTGTTCCATGAATTTACCTCACTTTACTAAAGGTGTTTGAGGAGGCAATTTTCCCTTCAGAGAAACAAAACCAAATAGAATATGTCTGTCTCTGACACAACCTGCTTTTACAAACTTTAATCCTCAAAAATTCCTACAAATGCGAGTGGTGAATCCTTCTAACAGAACTAGGTTTGGTGTAACACTTGATATATGTTAGGAAGATGCCGCTGCCTTCACAATTATATAGTCCCATGATGAAACATTCTCTTTGATGATCCCCAAGAGCAGTATTCCTCATTTAGCAATTTTTTCTCTCTGGAATCACTTTGTTTTATTGTCTGAACCTTTCTGGTTTATGTCCTATTGTGTATAATGGCATTTAAAGTTGAAAGGAATAAATGAATCTCTTCACTTCTCAGGCAATTCACCCCCACTACAAGAAAAGCTTTGGTTTTTTTCATGTTCTCTTTTTTTTCCTTCATGTTTGTCTTTTTACCAATTTAAAATTCTAAGAGTCTAACAGTCCCATTAAAATCAAAGTAAAAATTTACAAGTTAAATAAGCACCATGAAGCCACTTTAAATCAGATTCTTAAAAAAAAAGGTTCTTTATCAGGATTTTTTTTTTCAGTAAGTATTTATTTATGTATATACCTTATGGGACAACACAGACAGCCACACCAGATCAGACAAAAGGTCCATTTAACCTACCACTTCATCTCCAGAATGGCAGACAGCAAACATCTGTGGAATGGCACAATAATAGGACAAGTCTACTGTGGTGTTTCTTCAGAACCTTCTCTGATGCACTTCTGCAGCAACATCTTTTAAAAGCAGGTATAATTACTTGCTTGCTTAGAAAAATGCAAACAATTCTTTTTAAAGTATTTAAATGATCACTGGTTTTATATAAATATATATATATATAAAAATATAAGTAATTATATAAGTAATATTACATCCTTACAAATTCTTCCAGTCAGTTTATCAGAAATAACAAGAATCAGTTGTTGCCCTCCATTTTTCCTAAGTCAGTGAGAGGGAAACAGTCATTATCTCTGTAAGTCACAGGAATAAACAGTGTTTATCTGTTCAAGCATTACAGTCCTGAAATATTTTTTCAAATCCCAGCCAAACCTGCAGTACTGAGACCCTACTCCTGCATAGAATTGGATCCACTGAACTGGCTCGTCATGCCCAATTCACACAAACTCTTTTTTTCTTTAAGGGGGTGGGGGGTGAGAAATCCCTTAGCATTTTAGCTGAGCTGCAGCCAACTGTTCTCCACTTCAACAAATTCAAATAGTAGTACCTTACACTGCACTGATGTGGCTCCACCCCAGGTACTGTGTGCAGTTTTGGATGCCTCAATATAAGGAGGACATCAAACTGTTAGGGTGCGTCCAGAGGAGGGCTACCAAGATGATGAAAGGCCTCAAGGGCAAGAATTACAAGGAGCAGCTGAGCTCACTTGGTTTGTTCAGCTTGGAGAAGAGAAGGCTGAAGGATGCCCTCATCACAGTTCAGTCTGGACATTAGGAATAGGTTCTTCACTGACTGACCACCCAGTCAGTAGAACAGGCTCCCCAGTAAAGCGGTCACAGCCAAAGCCTGTCAAGAAGCATTAGGATGACAGTTTAACTTTAGTGAGACCTGTGAGGAGCAGGGAGTCAAACTCTATGATCCTTATGAGTCCTTTCCAACCTAAGGTCTTCCATGATTTTATACTCTTCATCACTTTTTGCAGTTCACCAGTTAGCACACTCTAACCAAAGCTTTGGATAGTGGTATTGAGTTCCTGAACCATGAAACTGCATGGTAAGATACACAATACAGAGATTGAAATAAAAGTTATTGGTTTGGGGTTTTGGGGTTCTTTTTTGGTTGGTTAGGTTTTTTTGTGGGTTTTGAGGTTTTTTTAAGCTAGTCTTACTTGCAACATTTCTCAAATTCTAAACCACTGAAACTTTAAATCTTAACTATATAAGGAATTTTATAAAGAACATGCTTTCACAGTTCAACAATTTTGAAAACTAACTGTAATTTTCAACACATAAATCTTGGATTTTCCAACATTCTTCAAGTGATTAAAAACACTTTGGACATTGAGACGTAGGCACCTACCAAGCACTGTACTGAATTTTTTAAATCCCACCATGCACACTTCACTTATAGTTCTAACCTTATCCCCCAGCCTTAAAAAATAAAACCTCATATGTCAGATTTACAGTGATTGTTTACTCCAATACTTTGATTCTTTAATACCCCTTAGTTGCAAGTCCTTTTTTAGCTTTTAAGAGATGAAGCACCCCCTATTAAAATCAGACCATCAAAACAGATAAGCAAATTAAGAAGCACCCTGATACTGTGGCGCTTCTATCTGTGGAAGCTGATTTGTAAAAACTTTCCTCTGTGATCTGCTGTGCAGCCTGCACGTAACTTCAGCTACTTAAGAAAAGAGTTAATTCAGAAACACTCTGCCTGGAGCAGCACAGATTTCTGCAAGACATCTTGGCACAGTTCTGCAACCTTAAGTGTTGCAGAAAGTTTTGAGCTGTTTTGCTCAGCTGATAATCGATCAAAGGATATAATATTATAAAATAATTTAATCACTGGCCAGGTAATTTTACAAGTACCTTTACAAGGCGGTCACCAAAGGGACAATAAAGATGCACACAGGAGATACACAAGTAACAAAACTTGCCATAAAAAGGACAAGATAACCATAATGCTCTGCAAATAGGTAGCATATCCACCTGGACACAAACAATGACTAACAAAAAGAAAGAAAACAGGACATGCAATGTTTAGGCAGAGCAGAGAAGACTCCCATCCCATTCTGGAGAGGGACAACAGCATAAAATCAAAAGATGTTAACATAGAATATCCAACAAGAAAGACAAGAACACTTCAGTGTGCCTTCTTTCAAACAGTTCTCAAGCCTATCACCTTAATCTCAGCAGCTATGAACCACCAAAGACCATGAGCTATCAGCACTAACTATACAGGAGCTCCCTATATTTAACTCCATTGTACAGTACACTCACAGGTTACTTCAAATGTAATTGTTAAAACAGTTTTGTGTACAGCACGGTGATGATTAATGTGAATAACTGACAACTAGCAAGATGTACTATTATGGAATAAATTTAAAACTAGCGTGATTTGTCAATCTTATGAATAATCCCATCACAACTATTTCCAATTCCCTGATATTGATATATGTACGTGTGGTGTGAATATTTTTATATACACAAATATCTATCTAGTTATATGTTATCCCGTATGTTCAGTTGAAACAGCAGCTTAATGCTCCTCAAAATCCCGAACAAACAGATACGCTGCTTAATCATGAAAAGACCAGGAATCAGAGACACATCACATAGCAGAAAGGTCAGCAGTAAATGAGAACTTGATTAAAAAAACTAATTCATTGACTCAAATGCATCTGCTTCCAGATGTGAATTTTGCTGGACTCCCTCTCTCTTCACTGCAAATCTCTTGATCTTTAGATGGTACTCTGATTACTTTCTTCAACACATCATCATAATAAGCCTCAGCTGGAGAACGTTTTCTCATCCTTCTCCCATGAGTGGGAGGGTGTGTAGTAACCAGCTCTCAAGCTCTTGACAACAGGAATGTCTTCTTTAGACAATGAAAACATGTCATTTGCATTAGCATTCACATTTTAAGGTGGCTGTAGTCCTTGAAAAATAGTTTTAGAAAGCTCACAAGACCACTATAGGCAAAAGTGTGGCAAATTTTCCCTTATTCTCTGAGCTATTTCATAATTTAATATTTAAATTTTAAGAACATTCCAGACTAATTAATTGCTATTGCAGAGATAATTTGCATGCATCATCATATTTACTCATCAAAAATAAAACTTAATTTGCTAAAGGAAGTCTTATACTGTGCATTTTACAACATTACAGGCACTAGAATTAATTAGATCTTGTTTAAAATCCTCAGAGTCTTTTCCTTCACACCTTTTTGAAAAGAAGTTATTCTATTTTTTGTTTTGCCTTCCACTGGGATGTGGAAAATGCTTCAGCACTTTACAATCATTTTGTAGAGTATAAACTAGCAATAGGTGTCAAATGATGATCTGAATATTTATGATGTGATGTATAGAGAGCAATTTATAACATTTACATTGCAAATATTTGAAAATAGAAGTCAAAATAGAAATGATGCTATCTAATTAGACAGGTCTTACAATTAATTCAAACTTTGTTTAGCAGTCTGGGAGCCCTCTTTCAAGGTACCTTGATCAGGTTAATTGGATTCTGAAGAACACGACAGAAACCCCTTGGTAAAACCAGTGTTTAAAGGTTTAAAAGTTGAGACATTATTACTGGACTGGTGAGCAAAGTGGCCACTAAAATATACTCCACAGAGATGGGACAGTTCAAAACATTCTAAGCAAAGCTGCTGTTTTGCTTAACAACATGAGAATAGAAAAAATTTGTTTGTTTAGTAATATCACAACTACTTGGTGGTTCTGGCATGTGTTTCAAGACAATTGTTAAAAGCACCAGTAAAATATACCAGCCCAGTACTACGCAGCTTACCTAAGATTTCTGTACGCAAAACCAGAAAAGCTTAAATCAGTTGAGAAGTTGTGACCATTCTAACTTCTTTGTTAAGCTACTGTGAATTTTTAACATAAATGCTTTTACAGTTATTGACATGTTTACATTAGTTCTGTTTGTGGGGGAAAATTACAACAGTTTTCAGCCATTGCAAGAAAGTCATGATCTTGTCCCAGAACAGCTGAATTATACAGAAGGTTACAATTTCTAGTCATACATATTCCAGTCAGAAGCCTTACCCAGGTACAGAAAACATTTTTTATGTGCTTTAGGGGTAAGGAAAACAAAACTCTCCAGGCCTTGCAAGGAAGCATGAGTAAACAAAAGAAAGAGACAAATCCATAAGATCTTGAAGATCTCGAAGATCTCGAGGATCCCGACACTTCCTTACGTACTTTATTTCTTGTCTTTGGCCTTAGTTCACAGTCCCAATACCTATCATTCATTGCTTGCTGAGGACATTGGTAAGCAAGGTTGCAGGTGACCTTAGTGCACACTGCTGTGTGGCAGACAGGTCCAGGGGAGCATGCTCCCTTGACAATCCACGCCAATGACCACAGAACTCACAGAAGGTAGGAACTGGGGGACCTTGGTAAGCCCTTTCTGTGTCATTATGTTGATAAAGAAACCATATTTATAATGTCCCTGATAGCTGCATTTCTGTCACTACACCTGCATTTGGAATTTTCCAGTACTTAAAATTATACCTCCCCCCCCCCACTAACGTACAAGGAAAAGACAGACTGAAATGTTGCAGCCCTTCCGTGGCAGGTGCATGGTGCTTGGCATAATGAAGGTGACCGTAAAAATGTGGTTTTACAGTCCCCACCAAAAAAAACCAAACCAAAAAAAAACCCAAAAAATCCACCACAACACACACTCCCAAACAAACAAGCAAACAAAAAAACCCACACCAAACTGTAAGGTGTACTTATTTCCCTTATTTCAGCCCTCATTCTGTTTTCATTTAAGTGTACTGTTCTTTCAAAGCTACTTTCAGTAGTCTGGGCCTTCTTTTCTCTACTTTAAAGCTTTGTCCTCACAGAAACTGAATATTGGTCCACTTCTCCTTGAACATGAAACAGAGGATGCCAAGTTACATAAACACCTTTAAAAAACTTACTCTTCATGCAATATTTTTTTTTTTTACTTCCTACAATTATGCATGATTTGCTTTTATCTGCAAGAAATGAAGCTCCCTCTAACTCACATGGCACACATTTCTCCCTGTTCCCACCTTGCTTTCTATCCAGAGCTGCACAGAGCACTAAATTAATGTATTGGCTTCTTGTTTTCACTCCAATTCATCTTTATGGAATTAGTTAACAATAATTTACAGGGAAATTTAAATTACATTAATTGAAAACTAGATATGGAAACCTGAAAAGTATAGGGCTACGATACTTCTTTCCTTTTTAATTTTTTTTGTTTGTTTTTATATTAAAAAATCAAATTTTTTTTACCCTTATGACATGCTGTCACTGGAAAGACATAAAATGAATAAGAAATTTACCAAGACTTAACTAGGCTTTCTAAAATCATCTCAAATTAATACAATTTTTAAAAATCACAGACATATTTATAAACACTTTAAGTGATTCAGATATTCAATTTTCCCTTCATAGCGTTAGTCACAGCTAAATATGGCATTAAATAATTACATGGTTTGGGCAAAAAAGAATTTGACATAATCTCTAGTGCATATATTAATATTCTAATTTTACAGTTTTGTTTAGGGTATATGCAGTATTATGGTTATAAATTAATTATGCAGTGGTTCATCTTTTGTATGTTAACTACCTTCACAAGTAATCAGCCAAGAAAACAGAAAAAAACTATCTGAAAAAATTCATTTCACCACACTGTTCTTTGATCTCTTTAATATGTTGCACATTCATTAACTCTTGATTATATTTTCATGATTATATTCTCTGTGTAGCTAAAAACAAATCCAGCTTCCTTCAGGCAAATATATGCAATCTAAGAGAGTTGATTTCTATAAATATAATCAATATTATGCATGAAATTTTAACACATATCCTACCCTACCCTAATAAAATAAAACCCCACAAACCTAAACTCCCTAAAGTAACATATTTGATTGTCAATTGTTATTCCATTCTAACTGACAACAGAAAATAATTAAAGGTTTCCACTGGATAGCACACTAACTGAAATCTCATATCTTGGGCAGACTGGATGAACTTCTTCAAGGAAAGTAGTATTAGGTGAAGTTGCTACTGTATCTCTATGAAGTTGCTTAAATTATATTTGTGCATATTTTTTTTTAAAGAATATTTAAACTCTTTCAAATATAAAGCAATGTGTGGGTTTCTTTTTTTCTATTAGCTTTTTTATTTTGGAAAGGACTGCTTAAACAATAGTTCTTCTGCATGGTGGTTTTGCAATTGAAAGAAGTACTCCTTTATATTAGAATTGTATATATGCAAATTCAATTAAGAATATTCTTAAGGAATGTCTAAAAATACCTCAAGTGAGTACAAAAATTGGTAAATTATTCAAGTCTATATTAAGAATCAGAAGTTCTGGAAAGAATGTTTTCCCTGGTTAAAACTCTAGCTACCTACATATCTTCAGCTTCTTTGTAACCACTCACTAATTTCCTTCTGAGTGTTTGTGTTTTTCACAAGTCCTCAGTCACAGGGCATTTTGGGAGATCATATGTGCAAAATTTCAGGGCTTCCAGATGAAAAAAAATATATGTAGCTTGAACAAGAGATTTATCCTACAAAAAGTTTAACTATTGAAGAAGTTTTCTCCTGCATACTTATTTATTTTCAACAGTTGTGCATATGAAGAATGAAGTGCTTTGAGAATATTAATTTATTAAAAAGAACACATTGGCCTTGCAAGAATGTTCCCCCTTTAGAAAAAAAAACAACACAACAACCAACCAAATGACCACCCAAAAAAAATCCCAACACAGAACCTTTAAACAACTGAATGCAAGTCCCAGCCATCCGAACAACCATAGACCTTTGCATAAACTTTACTCTTAACTTGGACAAATGCACTAAAATCAAAGGTATCTTGCAGCATTGTTTCTCATAGAAGCTGGAAGAAACAGAAGGAATCAGCATCTCTAAGGAGTGACCTATCAGGGAGATGTTTGTCAGAAGTAGTTTTCTCATATGGCTGTCACTGCTAGAAACAAATTAGAGCTCAGTCTTTTCATGCAGCAAGTTAATGTCCAACAAATAAAGGACCATGGAAATGTCTCAGTGTTTCTTATATGCCTTGTGCTGCCAGAGTTAAAAACTAAACCATGTGGCATCTGGACTGAGCTCTTTGCAGAGATTTTCTCATTCACATGACGCATAACTGTACTGCAGCCACCTTCCAGGAGGAGGAGAGCAAACAGCACACCTTTCCATCTGTCAGTAGGTAGGCTGCTAACAGGTCTAAGGTATGGTGTGCTTAATAGGACAGACAGTGGAACCCTAATTTACGTAACAACTTCAATGAACATACCATTTACTTATTCTGTCAAAACTGTTACACGTATGATTGACCGTCATTAGCCATTATCTACCCTAAGCATTATTTTATCTAAATATGAAGATTCCGAAGGTAATTGGACAAAATGTAGATCCTGTAATCCATACCATTCACCTCATTAGTGTTAATCCTTTCCCCAATCCTCTGATTTAATTGCAAATGTTTGGTTCAGTGAAGCTAATATCCTTTTTGTCATTGTTCAGTTAAAATCAACACAACTCTGCAAAAGATATAGATTACCAATAAAGGTTTATCCTTTTATAATTACTTTAAATCTCACAGAAGGCAAACAAAAGTCATTATTATGCAGGCTACACAAAATGACAAAGGATTTTCTGAAGTTGAATATTCAACAAATCAATGCAGTTACATTGTCTTCATAAACACATTGCAAGAATTTATTATTGCTCAAGTGTAAAAGTGAACAGCTTTTGAAACCTTATGGCTCAATACATTTTTCCAACTTTCTCAAAAGCCACTGTTTTCAAAGAGACTAAGCCAAAATTAAAATTTTAACTTCTGAACCTCTGACTTCTTTTGAATTTCTATTTATGATCCTAATAAACCTTGCATTGGTTCTACAGATACAATATTTAATACTTTAACTTCTTAATCTGATTTGTGATACTCTGAACATGTAAAATCACAGAATTAACTCAGCTGGTCAACTAATCCTTTTTAAAAGCTGCTCCCTTTAGGTGAACTCTACTGGGAATAAGAGATTGCTTTAGTAGTAAAATTAATCACCTGCAGATACTTTTCTTGAAAATGTCATAGCTGTAACCGTAACTCCATTCTAGTAAGCCCTGAATTGAATACAAAGCAAAAAAATATTCTATTCTATTTATTTATTATATGGTCCCATGTACTGCCAGCTTGAAAATGAAAGGTACGTTAATACATGGGAGATAATGAAATAATTATTAATTTCAAACCACTACTCTAGGATGTTTACAATAGAAAGCAAATAATATGGATTCCAATTTTCTCTTAGCTTATTGATATTTTTCTGACAGTAGCTATTTCTATGACAAAATTATTTTTTTAAAAAGCGGTTTCCTGGGAATACTATGGATTCAATACTGCCCCAAAACCTCAGGACCTTATTTTTTAAAACTGCAGATACTGTTCTTGTACTCTCAGGAAGTAGTGCAACTTGCACTGAAATAAGAACATACTTGCTGACCAAAAAGCTTGTCTTCCAAATGTTTTCAAGGAAACAGCAACAAGTTAGCAATAATAATTAAGACTAAGTATTAGTCTTGGAGATATGCTTTGTTAATTTCATTTTATATGATGCTTTAAAGTGTGTAAAGTGTGCTTGGCCCAGTAAGACACGCTGGAAACTAAGTAATGCTCATTTATTTAGCCTATCCTCAGAACTCAACAGAGCCACAAAAAATTATTTATAGGATCATATGCTACCTCATCTGTCTGCTCACTTTTGTCAAGATAAATACCAGCACACAGTGAAGATGTGAGAATTTACTCTTATCCCTTGTGTGGCAAAACCCCATATTAGTACAGGATGGGAGAGAGAAATGAAATCAAAAGAATTTTGTGAAATAAAAAACAGAGGAGCCAGTGCTAAAACATATACACTACTATCCTAAATATATGTTCAAAAAGCATATCACAAAAATGTACAGACTGTGTTATTCATATGTAAGTAAAAAACGAAAAAGAGTCATCGCTTGGAGGGAATCATGCTCCATAACCACCTGGTGGCATAGTGTTTCTCGATCCATTTGAGGCCATTTAAAACGTTTCTTACAGGGGACGTGACTTGAGCAGACAAGTCCAGGAAAACTAGGATTGTCCAGCAACTTGCCAGTAGGAAGCTAGAGATACTTTGCAGTCATATTGGTATTTGAACTCCAGAAGCAAACGTCAAACATGATGTTTTCTAATTGGTTACTCTGAGCGTGTACTATCCTAAAGGTTTTATTCAGATGGGACTACCACACTAACTCTAAAGAACATGTCTGCCAAGTGAGGAAACAGATTCTCATTCTATTCAGCTGAGGAACTTTGCATTCATGAGCAATGTAATGAATGCAAAGAGACTGTTCATGTATATACAGTAATTCAGGCATTCTGTGGCATTGCTACAGCTGCTCACAATCACAAAGGATAAAGCCACCACACTTAAAGTATTTTGAAGTTTTACTAGATTAAAGTTTTGGTTTGTTTGCATAGTGTCACAGTGAGCACAGATTTTGCTGTGAAGAGCCATACAAAAGAACTAACAGAATACAGCCAGTGATTTGGGCTGACACCATAATTCAAGAGGTGCTACACAAGGCACTAGTGAAAGAGAATATGCAGTTGTGTCATTATTTCCATGTGTATAACAATATAGAAATCCTCTTGCAACTTATAGTGAGACTGGCATGTTCTGAAGCAATTTTCATTTGAGTTATTGAATCTAATTTGCTTATATTCAGTTCAATATTCTTGATAAACAAAGGGGGTTCCACTTAATCACTGTTGAACTTTAGCCAAGCACATTCACAGCACAGAAAAGTTAAGCAACATTCAAAATAAATGATAACTTTTCATTAGATACATCAAAACATTATCTTCAGAATTAACAGCAAAAACCCCTGCAACGTTACCATCAAAATGCTACTTTGTTGATATATGCGTGTTGGAAATTGTGCAATTTTATCAGAACACGATTTGTATTTTGAAAAACATTAATGCTTAAATCAGCTCAGCTCAAACTTATCCAGAAATCTATGCCCTGATAATTCTTGCTGAACAAAAGGGACAGAGCACTGAGTCAGCTACAGTACCTGCATCTCAGGACTTGATGTCTCATCACTTGCACCATCTAACTTCATCAGGGAAGTTCTCACTGGGGAAAGTGATACTGGACTCTCCAGAAGTGCTGCCAGAGAACAGGGAAAGCCCCAGCCTGCTACATTCTCTGCCTCTCTATTGTCATATTCAGTCCCCTAATTGTATCTCTTCCTTTCCATGGGTGGGGTAACTGCAGAAAGAGAGTTTACTAATTCAGCCCACAGAGGATGTAGGGTTTGTTGCACTAACACTTGGGGGGGGGGGGGGGGGGGGGGGGGGCAGCGCAGGGGCAGGTAGGGGACAGAGGGAGGGCGGAAGTGAGTGTTATTGGTAAAGGGTAACCATCACATGAGGGATCACATCACATAAACAATACAGGCAGCCTCTGTGTCTGGATGACTGGGTGGTGTTGGGAGTCTCCTTTGCAAAAGTCCTTACAAAGTCTAAATGGAGTCAAATGCCCTAAACTGCCGTTCTGCTCAGCTCTGCAAGTAGCAGACAGTCCTTAGGACCACTCCAGTACATGTGCAATACATCACTGTTGATTATCCTAAACTACATATAAAAGACTGCCCTAGACTACTACTGCATCTACAGTAACAGTTTCTACTGATTCAGCAAGTAGTCTGTGTACAGCTTGACCTGTTTCGCAGCAGGTGATGCCTATAGTAGTCTCTGCAAAACACCAAATTCTCCACTCACAGTATTAATCAACATGTGGAAACATAGGCATTGGTCTAGACACTGCAGAAGCTGCTTGCAGGAATCTTCAGGACAGTCCAAAACTCTCACTTGGAGACCGCTTACAACAATTAGTCAAATGCCTAGTTGTGAAGGTGACTAGGCTCGGTCACTCACCCTGTCTCAAGTCCATCCAGCTCGGGAGTTCGTGCACTGCCCAGGGAGTTAATGACCAGGGCACTGGCTATGCACACAGCCACAGTCCCGACAGCCAGCTACATCACAATTATAAGACAAGCTTAAGTTTCATATCTCTTAAATTCCATAGCTCTTGCCAAATGTTGTCTTCTGCTCCTCTACATCACAAATTTGTTCAGCAGATCAGAAAAACACTCACCTGCAGTCTTCTGAGCTGCATAATGCAGAAAAACTTCACATGCTGCTTCTTGATAGACCAACTGTTTGTCAAGGAGGCCTTGCTACAAAAGCCTCAGTAACATGAATCTCTCCCAAAGGGGATTTTTTGTTGTTTTTAGCAGTACTTGTGAAGTGCAAAAACAACCTTGTTTCAGAGTTCTGGTAACAGAGTGCCATCGAGGGAAATTCTTTTGACAAAATGCAGTAGCCATAGCCATGTCTTAAAGAGACTTAAGTGAAACTGATGTGATAGATAGTATGTGACAGTTACTAACCACGTAATCTCCAGGACACCCTCTCTATATATTCTTTAAAAGCGTCCCTTAACCCCCATATCCCTGAGACACCACAGCTTTTCTGACCCATAAATTTAGACCGTACTTTCCAGAGATTTTGTGTTAAATGGAGAAAGTTTACAGTTTAGATTGGCCAGGTTGGCTGTACTTCTTTTAAGGAGGCGTTTTATTATATTTTAAGTGACAGCTGATGGCAAAGAACTTATTTAATTAAAATAAGAAAGAGCTTTCAGTGTATGTTACCATATGTAATTATGGCTGATTAAACTGACATTCTGATTTTGCATCTGTTTGGTTGAGAAGACAACACAAATTATGAAGTACTGAGCTCTTAGGCACCACACTCTGCTACTTATAATTTTTAAAGAGGTCTCAAAGGATTTAGTGCACTCCAGCAAAGGTCAGACTAGCTAGCACTGTTTGGAAGTGCAATGAGAGCTACTATTTGGGTTACATGAGATCTTTTATAAATATTTTTCCTGAGTCAGTCAGAAAACTTTTTTTTTTTCCCCATAAGCAACCTAACTGAAAAATCACCTCTTGAAATACTTTGAAAATAAATCTTATTGGGAAAGACAAAATATTTTCTGTAAAAAAATACTTCAGAGCAATTGTTTCATTCTTCAAATAAAATCTGCATATTCAGTTAGCATTTGACTACAACTTATCACATGACACCCTTCACTTTTAAATCCAACCTCTATTTTGTGTGCTATGTGCTGTTCTCTGTGCTCAAAGGAGCAACCAGACAACCTGGTGACAACTGACATTGCAGACACCACTGGCCCAGAGAAAGCTATCCAACAACCTGATCAACTGAATTACAAGATTTCTTATTCCCCTCTAAACACGGCCTAGTCAGTGGAAAATTATTTCTTTATAAGGAGTGGTCAGGTAGAACAGGTTGGACTTTTCCAGCCACTGCTTACAGCGAAAAGAAAGTATGTGTGTCACACAACCGCTTCACTGGTGTCTTCCAAGACAGCAAAACACACTGGATACAGCTCTGCTCCACAGGATCGGACGAGCAGTACACAAGGTGAGGGTGCTGGAAGTAAAGTTTAATTCACGTGACAGATCCATGCCCAGCCACTCCCTGGGGACATAGCTATGCAGTCTTCTGAAAAATTCCAGCAGCCTACGACTTGTGTTCCAGGCTAAGAAGCTGGTGAATCTCAAAGACTAGATTGCATTGATGAGACGTTAAACAACACACAGCAATACATAGAAAAATCCTCCAAACAACGAAATTTGTTACTTTCTAGATAGTTCACTCCCAGTTTGTTGTTCGTTAGATGTTATTCATTTGACACTGAACCACCTGTTTCTCAAGGGTGCCATAGTGCTCCTTGTTACTTTGTACGTTGAACCTGACATTTTGTTTTCCCTTACATCTCAATTTCATTATCAGTCAGACCTTTAGAATTTGGTTGATGTAATACTGTAATCTATTCTCATAGTGATATTTAAATACTATGTATTCCATTCGGATCTGATCTGATAGTTCCCTTGAAACTCCTTGTCAATATGGATTATCAGTCATATTTTGTTTCCTATTGATCAGCTCCTATTTCTCAATATCACTCTGTAATACAACTGATTTTGGTCCTGCCTCCCTGTAACAGGACATAATTTTAAAATGTATCCTAAAAAGAAAGTAAATCAGTCTACCTTAATTCTGCACATTTTTTTCTTTTATTAAAGTAGAACTGATGTTGCAGTTGCTATTAGATGTATTTATAAACAGCTATTTCAGTTCAGCATTCTTGTTTATCAGTTACTTAATAAGGTCAAACAAAAGGTATACTGAAGATGTTCTGTACTAACAAAGGCATCCCAAAAAATTGATAGAACCACAATGAATAACATAAATAAGGAAAATCAACAAATTAGCTTAAAGTTACAAAACAAACTTCTACCCTGTGGAACTTCTTCCATGGTTTGCCTGAAAGCTGTAGACATTTCAATTACAAAAGGCAACAGAAAAAAGCTTCAGTAGTCAAAGCTCATAATGTGCCTTCGTGTAGCACATTAGCCAGCGTTGTCTTCATTTTGCTACAACAATAACAAAATTACAAAACACTTTAAGGTAAAAAGCTTGTAAACTGCTAATAAATAAGTAGTATATGAACTTGCTGCTATCAGCGGCAACTAATGCTTTTAAACTGGTGGGGATCGCAACCATATAGCTCACCCATTTTCAGTAGTATTGACACTACTATATAGAGTTGTGCAGGAAAACAACATAAAAAAATACCATTAACTTGCAAGAGACTTTGTAACTTCCTCCTACAGGCCTCATTTCATGCGCTGTCCGAATTGCCAACTGCTCATCTCCACAACGTTGACATTAAGCAGCAAATACCTGAGGCTGGTACACATGTAAACGAAAGCACAAGAACCCTGTTAGAAGGTTTTTTTCACTGTAAAAAAAAAAAAAAAAAAAAAAGAAATGGGGCAGGGAGTGAAGCGCACAGTTATACAGTCAATCCTTACAGCTCATCTCAGGAATAGGATCACAAGACAACAATCTAAATATTTCAAACATGTTGTCTCTTCCACACTCTGCCTGGGCTGCTGCATGGTCATTCTCTGCAAGATCAGGGACAGCCATAAAAATTGGCATGGAAGACTATTGTGCAGACCCAACGTACTACTTGTTCCAGTACGTTTTACTGCTGGGCTTGGTGCCAGCACATGCATCATCCATGCTTAGCCCAAGATGAAAATGACATTCAGAAGATTTTACAAAGGATTATAAAGCACTGGAGGAGACAACTTCAGGATAGTGAAGTCTAAGAGCCACCCCTGGAGGACACCAAAAGTGGTGGGGGAACCAAACCTAAAGAAGCCAAAAAAACCCCAGAAGCATATTCATAAGCATGGATTATTTATCTGTAGGTAACAATCTGCAACCAACATTCAGGAATACACTGATTATTTGCATTACTATTATTTACACAGAAGTTCTTAGTAAAAAGTTAAGACTGAGGGATAGAGTATCAGTGTCAAACTTCAGAAACCAGACATTAATAGTAAGAGCTGTTTATGTCCTTGCTTAACTTTGTTTAGAACATATTTCTACCGGTTTTCATGGTGAAGATAGCACTGGATGCAAAATCACCTTTCCTGATAAATATTTATTACATTTCATGTGTTTAGGGAAAGTTAGAATAACAATATCTACAGTTCTTACTCGGCACAACCCTTAAAAAAGCCCTACATTGTTAACCAGTGCTCCGTCCCACATTCCCTCCAAAAACAAACCTGAGTAAAAAGACAAAAAAATTCAACAATTGTATTTTTTGAAATATCTTATTGGGTGTTTTGTTGCCATACACTATAAGAATTATCTAGTCTCATTACTTCCATCTCTACAACAGTATATTATGTTCAGAAATACAGTACTATTGCATTAGCACAGTGAGGCATTGCAGAGCAGTGGGAAAAGTATCCACACAAAACAGAATATGTGCTTTGGTCTGTTGGGTTTTTTTTTCCTAGAATGACCACAGAATATGTAGCCTTCTCGGCTGCTTTAAATATTTCTCAGACAAGTCAGAGAACTTTTTTTCCCAAAATGAAGTTGCATACTTGGGTTAATTTGCTCATACAAATGATACACATAGAACTCTGGTTCCCCAAATCTTATTAATTAATCCCCAAATTTAAATTCTTTTTTAAATCAGAATAGACACTTTAAACATAAAATAGAAAAATGAAGAAAAAAAAAACCCCTGTGCATCTTTCATTTACTGTTCACATTGAAGACTGTAAAATTGTTTTCTTAGGATGCAAACTCTCACAGCAAATAACTACTGTCATTTCTAGTACCATAGAACATAATCCTCTTGATCATATACTCAAGAACAACACCTGATATGAAAAGAAAACACAAGAAGCTACTGATTTCTCAAGTCACCAACATTTTGCAGTAGTGGTCCTACTATGTAAAATCAATTTAGTTTTTTTTTTAGAAACATGGTATAAACTAAACAATTTTTTTCACACATTTTCCTTGTGTTCTGGCATCCCAAATCTAAATGAATTTTAAACATGCTATTGAAAGCTTTTAATCAGAAAACACATCTTATAGTATACCTGACAGTACTTACTGTTCAATACTACTAAAAAGAGATGCTTAACAAGTTGAATGTGAAAGACAAAAGAAATGGTGGCTAGGAAAGCAGTTTTACAGGGTTATACAGTGCTTCCTCCAATATGTTACTAGATATTCTAATCTATTTAACTGTGCTCTTTAGTACTATTCCTTGGCATTTATAGACCAGGTTAAGAGATACATGTAGGTGTGTCCAACTGGTTCAGCCACTTGTCCCTCTTGTCAGTTTGGAACAGATAACAATTGCAATATGATTTAAAATATATAAATCATGCAAGATTCAACCAATGTCACCCTAGACCAGGAACAAGTATAAGACACAAAAGCTTTGGGGAGGGGTGATAGAACATCAAGATTTTGGCACTTGATCCAACAAGGTCTCTTAATAAACACCAGGGGAATTTTTAGACTCTCCTGATCATGGGTACAGAAGACAGATTTATTTTTTTTAACCAAGCACAGGATATACTTTATCTTTGGGTAGATATAATACAGTTATAATTGAAAATTGTAGCTAGCTATTCAATTTGGTCATTTCAACCTTTTCCCTGTATCAGACTCAATGTGGAAAGTTTATTAGTACTTGCTAAATGAGTTTATGAAATACAGATACACACTATCAGATTTTTAAAAAAAGATACATAATCTTCGTACAAAATAATTAGAGCCAGATTGTTGATAACTTCATTCAGATTAAGTGATATCTAATTCACATGTACTCCCTTTATCCTTACTGTTTGACACAATTTAATCAATCAGTCTACAGAAACCACATTCTAATATTATGTTAGCACTCGCCAATTACTAAGTGGCCACTAATGTCAGCCTCCTTCAGAGCGTTGACTGAAAACTTACAAAAACATTGGCAAGGTAACAGTTTGGAAGACAACTGTTCCACAGAGCAACACAGAACAATCTGCAAGGCTGGCCCAAAGCAGCTGCTTTGTAGATTGAGATAAAATTGCCTCTTCTGTATTGGATGAATTCTTGGCTCGAACAATATAAGGTCTACAGCACGGGACGGCTATCTAACTGTGGCTGAAACAATGCCAAACACATTTATTACCATGGACAACACAGTCTGAATGCATACCAGCTTAACTCAGAGAAGCCAAACAGTATATTTAGGATGGCTGCAACATATGAAAATTGTTCAGAATTTCTGGCCATTTTTCTTGATTTTACTACAAGAACTTTGTGGTATTCAGTATTTGCCTCAGATTCATGGCCTCCAGAGGCATGCGATTACATCAGGTATCTTTCCTTAGATGAAATGCACTTCAAAATATGATCCGGTTTTCATATAGACTTTGAAACCAAAAGACAAAGGAAACTAACAACAAACTCTCAGAACTGGCAATATTAGCAGCATTCATGTGTGCCAGTTTGTACAGGCACTAATCTGGGGGTTGAGAGAAGAGAATTTCAGTTTTGGTTAGCACCTGACTCAATAGCTGTCTATTTGTGAAAGTGCAATTTATTTTCAATTATTTCAGTGAACAAGCTTTCTTAAAGTGTGTTGATACTTTAAGATATTTAATTAACTAATAATAAGAGGTGTTATAAGCAATCAAACAGATAAATACATTTCTTCAGCAATTTAACACTTGCATTAGAGCTCAGCTTCTTTGAATTATTTGTGTGACTCTCCAGGCTTCACCTTTTACTCAAATCCTGCATCAAGCTGCACCCTTCCTGAAATCTGATATTTTAGCTTCAGCTTCAAATTTTCCATCTTTTCCAGAATAATCTCACAAAGAGAGCAAAACAGTGAAGAGACCAGCAGGGAAACTGCTGGGAACTCTGCAACTGAAAGAGTGAAATTATCAAGTTGATTTGTAAATAACTATAATGCAAAGCAGACAATTTATTGGTGCACTGTGAACTTTTGGCTAATTTATCAGCCCAGGTACTGTGTTGTGCAGAAAGCGCTTGGAAGGAAAGAGTCAGAGAGAGGTCACTGCCTGAGCTGCAGCTCATTTCCTCTGCACAAGCACCAGCTCTAACACACATCACTTTGAAAAGTCTTCTCCATGTCTGCCTTTCCCAGCCAAACGTGACAAGCAACAGGCATTAATACAGATTTGAAAAGTCTTATAACCACTCTGTTAGTTCAACTAATTCACAATATTTGATTAGTTTGTAAACTGTTTGCTGCTGCATCTGCAGACCTGAGCCATCACCATTACTGTTGCCAGGCAGGAGAAAATCTACTCATTCAAATCTCTGTCAGCACTGTTGCTGGGAGCACTTGCAGAAACCCGAGTGCTTTTTGTCAGTTTTGCAGATGTGGTGTTTCTTTACTTCCTTCAGTTTCTGAAATCATGATCAAAATACGTACCTCGGGGACAACAGATGTTTTGCCATTTCAAACCAGACATGATGAGGGCATGGCGATACAGTGCAGAGGAGAGAGGACTGAGATGTCGGTTATCATGTTCTCCCCAATGCTTTCTTGCAACCCCCTCCAAGCAGCTCCACTACTCAAACAGCAGCATCTGGGCAATACAAGGCCAACCAGACTCCTTGCTGTACCTCATCTAACAGCCTGCAAGGTGTCAGTACAAGTTATTCAGAGTCCTTCAGCTACCAAAATTTGAGTAAACCTCCCAGCACAGCCACTGCGATTGGTAGGGGAACCCATTCCCTGTGCTCCTTCAGTTCCTGTACATTCTGTGGGAAGCAGCAAGAGCCCTGCCCCCTTACTCACAGACTGGCACATTAAGGTTGGAGCTATTCTTTTCACTAACATTTCACTTAAGCAACAAAATTGTTAATATGATACTATTAATATAGCCTAAGGACAATATACGATTATTAATTGTCTCAGAAATACTATATCTGTACAGGCACGGGGGAAAAAGACAACAGAAAACAGACAGGCTGCTAAAAGAATTTTCCTGACCTGAAGATGCCAAGACCATCTGCTCCACTTCAACTTCTGCTCTCTTTGTCCTTTTTGCTACACTACCACAATCAAATGACTTGCTAGATTCTCTCCTCCACACATCTATTGTGAAGGGTACATATCTTTGTGAATAGAAAAGCTGCCAACCTAGCATTCTCTTAACTCAGCAAGTCTGTTTCTCAGGACAAAGGCAAGTGTCCGTTTTCCAGCTTTGGGAAAAACTCGCTTCTGTCCTTTGATAAAAAAAAAAAAAGTATTTTCCATGACCCTCAGAGGCTGTGTGTTTAACAGATGCTATTTTTGCTCAGTGAAGTAGCACAACAGGTTCCCATTGTGGAGAAAATAAAACTAGGAAGTTCAAATGGCATTTACAGCTGCCTTGAGCAGGCATGCAAAAGTATTCTGTAGCGACCTCCACAGTGGCATTATGCCTCACCTACTCAGAAGGTAAAGGGCAAAGCCAGAAAGGAGGCTTTACCAGGGTGCCATGCACAGCATCCTTACCACAATCCCAGCCCAACAGCATCAGCTAGCATTGCTCAAGTGTTTAAACACAGAAAAGATTAATACAGTATTTTCACCTGATGAATATGATCATGATTTCTCAACAGAAAATTCAGTTCCGCGACTTCTTAAAAGTGTAGGACATGCTTTTTTTTCTAGCTTATAGTGTTACTTTGGACTCACTTCATTAAGTCACAAAGAACACGTTACCATTTAGAGACCCAGAAGAAAATGTTTTGATGCTCCCAAATCTGTTTCTACATCAGTGTCATGGATATTAAAAAAAAAAAAAGAAAAAAAAAAAAGAAAAAAAAAAGAAAAATATATTTATATTTGTAAACATATTCAATTTAAATTAATTTTCTTTTTTAGGATAGCATTGTACCTTGTATAACCTGTAAGATGATAAAAACGAAATGCATACATTTTTGACCTGGGGTTTAATTTTATATATTTAAGCACAATTTGCTGGCTTACAACACTAGCTGAGCTAGAGCAAATACTGCATTTTAAAACTTTATGGAACTAATTTATAGTGTAGGGCAGGCACAGACTTGATCTCCTGGCAGCAAAATTTTATGTTTCCATTTCAGCAATACTGCCTAACACAATAATATCAGGCCAGCAAATCTTAAATATAAGTTAAGCTAACATGATCCATTGCCTTATAAAGCAAGAGTACCCTGTGGAGTCATGCTGAATATGCCAAGTGATTTTTCAAAATTTAATCATCCTAAATGTCAGATAAAGGTGCTTTTTCTGTCATTCTTTAAAACCAGGAAAAATATCTGAGTATGCCTTCAAGTTATACAGAAAACTGTTCAAAAATAGCTATGTTAAAATATCAGTCTGCTGTTTGCTAAACGTAAGGAAGGAAATATTGATGTGTTTTATTGCAAAATAAAGAACTGCATTTTTTTTCCAATAAGGATTACCAGTTTTCATATCAATATACATATTACTGTTTCCTTCCAAGATCAATTTATCTTTTGATGTTGTTTCTACAGTAGATGTTGTACAATGAAAACAATGACATTCTGATAAAAAATTTTAGTACACTTCAAAACAAACTTTGGCTTTGACTGTTGAGCTGATCAAATAAACAAGTTGGAATATTTCATAAGAACGTTCATTACCAACCCCACTCATGGGATGGGATTGATATGAAGACTGTTCACTAGAAGGTTGCACAGGTATATAGGATATCACAGGGTAGAAAGTAGGAATTGAATTATACTGATGAAATTAAATATTTGTAAAGTGAATTATAACAGATATTTAAAATGCCTCCCCTAAAGGCCAACGTCTTTTGGGGGTGGGGAGTAGGGGGGTGTTTCCCAATTATTTGTTACTATTTCACCTGAAAGGCTGGATATCATTATATCAATTTAAGTTAAATATATAACCAGCATATCATAACCACTGATACTAGAACATCTCAGAATTACAAGATAAAGAAATGTTATGGCTAGGTAAATGATTAAGTTAACAACTTGACTCGAGTGCGAATAGGCATGGTCTATTCTGTGGATGGTGTCTACAGATTTCAGACTACCCATTCTCTTTTCTGTTTATACTAATGTAATATACAAAATACTTCGCATTTACAGTTTGTACACTACCACATGGATCAAACCTTTCTTTAAAATGTCATATGTCCTGCAACACACAGAATTTAATTTTATGAGGACGTCAGGCTTGCAATAAGCTTAGAGCTATAATCTCTTCAAATCTGTAACCTTACCTGGCAATTTACACACACAAATGAAATGTTCATAATGAGAAGTGGTCAAATTCAGGCAGTACTGTAAACAAGGATGTGATGGAAATCCACATCAGAATTGCTGTATCCTGGTGACCTGGTTTTGACTGGGATAGAGTAAACTTTCTTCCTAGTAGCTAGTACAATGCTGTATTTTGCATTTAGCAGGAGAATAATCTTGATAACTTACTGACAGTTTAGTTGTCACTGCTTACTCAAAATCAAGATTTTTTCAGTTTCACATGCTCTCCTAGTGAGCAGGTACACAAGAAACTGGGAGGGGCCCCAGCTAAGACAGCTGACCCCAACTGGCCACAGGGATATTCCATAACATGTGATATCATACTCATTATATAAACCAGGGGGAACTGGCCAGGGCCTTCCAATTGCTGCTTGGGTACTGGCTGGGTATTGGTCAGCAGGTGGGGAGCAACTGTATTGTTCATCACTTGTCTTTCTTGGCTTTTATTCCTCTCTCTCTTTTTCCTTTGTAATAGTTACTGTATTTTACTTCATTTCTATTATTCAACAGCTCCGATCTCAAACCATCCCTGTTACCTTTCTCCACTTCTCTTCCCCATCCCACTGGGGTGGTGGTGGAGGAAAGCGAGCAAGCACCTGTGCAGTACTTAGTTGCCACCTGGGATTAAGCCATGATATCCATTTAGCACACACAATCTTCTATTCAGGAGCAATGGAATATTAAAACACCCATTGCAAAAAACTGCAACCACACAATAAAATAAAAAACAAAACCAAACCACTCACACCGAAGTAAAACAAAAGCCACACACACCAAAAAATAATGTCCCCAACAACAAATACAGAAAACCCTAACAGAACCCAAAGGGAACATAGACAATGCTGAATTCATGAAAGGTGCTCAGAGCACCTACCACTCTGTATGTTGCAATGCAAGTTGAAGAGATAACAAGAACCATGCAAAAAATTTTTCCTGGAAATTCTCAGTGCAAACCCCACATATTAAATTCTAGGAAGAGATAAATGCATTTTTGTACTTCAAGAGCACCAGAAACTGTCTGACTACTTCCACTAGTCTGAAGTCAACACACCTGTAAAACAGACTGGCCCAGTTACTGTAAAGGCTTTCTTTGTTTTCATGAGTAGTGAATCTCACCCATATTACTAAATCTGTAGAAAAAAAATACAGTAGACGCATGATGCCCATGCCTCCTGTGAATGAATGTCCCATCTTCATGTTGACTGCCAATTAAAAAACAGAACAAATAATATTTTTTTGTCCATTTGCCAATTGTTTTAATTTTGTTCATGTTCTTTGTAATCCACTGATATCAAATATAAATACTATCAGGACCACTATGACTGAGAGCACGAAAGTCTTCACTGGGTCATTAAAATACAGTTTTCTCCCTCACACAAACAGTTTTCTGTATGTGTGATTCATCTGTGTGTTCTAGGAATAAGGCTTATCATTTTTATAGCAAAGCACTGGTTATTTAAATCTCTTTTTTATATATTTTATTCCTTGCCCCAAGTGACATAAATGATGCTTATGACAAGGCCTAAAGTAGGGTTATAAACATGTGAAGTCTAACATCTCTTGTCAATGAAACAAAACAAGAGGCCTCCAGCGTGCAACTAATGAAACCACTGCCATTATTCATCATCTCTATACTCAATGACTATGAGAAAGACATAAAAGGCAGCTCTAGAAACTTTGTGTTAGACACTTTAGACAATTTTTTACTCTTCTTGAAAGAGGAAAGACCCCAAGCTGTCAAATGAATGGTAGCAGGAGTAACCATTTAATCATATTTACTATTTCCTGTAACTTGGTTAGTAACAAGCAGTGCCTTTGAAACATTCTGCTACTGCGTTATTACTTCAATAACTCTAGGCAACGGATCAGAGAAACACATAGCCTAGCATAAAAAGCCAAGGACATGTACAGCTTCCACACTGTTTCAGATACTTTGTCTATTTAATCAAACTACTTTAATAATGTCGTCTGCATGCAATGAATACTACCCAAGAAATGGCTTCACTCTTTCTTAGGTGTTACACTGCACATATGTTTTAACATGTTGATTCAAACTTTGACTGGGACATGGTATGTGCTAATTTGTAAGGTGAAACACTCATGGCCAGTTTACAGCAGCTACTTTAGCTGTGGAGAGAACCACATTCATGCTGAATTGGAGAGCTTGGAGCTGGGGCAGGATACAGCTGCAGTGCTTGAGCAGCACTGGTTGCTGAAAGGGCAGCCCAGGGACTGTCAGCAGACATTAAAATTTTGAGTAGCTGTACTCCAACATCCCACAAAAGAGCTAACAATCTGTGAAAGAAGCAAATACTATATCAACCTGAAGATAGTTCGTGCTCTTATATTATTTTTTTCTTTTTCATCTTTTCCAAAGATGGCTAGAATATTGCCCAACATGCTTAAAGCTATTACCTTTGGTCAGCACCCTGTCTTATACACATATGCTGAAAGCACTGCAATAATATTAAGAAAATTATTTCTGCATCTTAATGAAACGTAGGATAGTTATTTCTGTATTTTCTTTAGCAAAATATGTAAATGCATATAATTGTCATGTTGTAAAAGTCACTGCCTTTTTGATAATTCATCGAGGAAATATAAAATCTAGAGGATGAAAAAATAAGCAATAGACACTTAGAGGCTATCACTTGTCAGAATAAGCATTTTATTGTGCATGGGAAAGAGAAGAGTTTATGCTTAACTGCATTTTCTACTAAACCTACGAATTGCTTGTCAGTTTATCTTTTTTTAAAATTACATTCTTCCTTTAGTTTACTGCAGCTAAGCAACTTCTAATATGAATATTTGTCCTAATCACCTGTGTCCATATAGCTCATCTCCATCAATTATATTTTTGTTCTGTTGAAATTCCTCTCATTTTCTTGCTTAAGACAAGAGAAATCAGAAATGTAAAATGGATTAAATACACATGTATTATGCAACCACATCTCAGTGACACTGACTTAGGACTGCCAATGTCACAATTCTGTTTAGTGTTTCATTTACATTTGACCAGTCATTCCACGCTATTCATTTGGTTTTGGTAACCACCAGACTCTGATGCACATGTTTCTCATTCTCGTTGTATTATTGTAAGGTTATGCATGTGTTCACAAGGTAGCAAGCCTATGCAATTACTATTTATAAGGAAAACAGTCCTACCAGCCACAAACAAAATCGGTTCCCAGCTGACCAGCTACAGGTTTAAAAGCATTAAAAACATAACAGCACTCTCAATCTGGATACAAATGATGGTACGAGTGAGCAAGATCGAATAATTTCTACAGTTAAATATTTTTTTACCAATTTCTACTGGAGATAAAAGAAAAAGGAAAAATTTCTAAAAAAATATTTGTATTATCAACTCTTCCTGCTAGACACTACCTGAGTTTTAGCTGTCCTTTGCCTTAAGTTCTACAATGCAAGTATGAGCTAATCAACAGATCACTGAATAAATATTAACAAACAAGACTGCAAACAAGTGTCAGTTTTTTAGACCCAACCAAGTGAAGGGCAAAGTGAAAGCATATAAAGAAGGAACATAAAGAAATGCAGGAGGAAAAGACTCCAGGAATGCAAGGCATAGAAAACAATTATTAAAAACATTGAAGCAATCACATATTTTTGTTCTCTTTTGAATGTAGAAAGGATATAAAATATGATTAAATTACAAATTTGTTAAGAAGCACAGCATAAATTAATAGCTATGCTGGAGCCCAATTTTTACCACAAATTCAAAGCAAGGCAAAAAGTTAACAAAAGATGGGCAAGAACTGGGCCATTCCCCACATTCAAAAAAACCCCAACATACACATTAAGTAATTCCCTTGCCTTGAAACATAAAACAAGTTCATGTTTTTGAAAGTCTAGTGAGAGGGTCTTAAAAAAATACAAAATTAAAAAAATAATAATAAATGGGAGTGACTTAGCAGAAAGAATAAGTCATGCCACATATTTTGATCTTCTCTAATATAAGGAGGACCTAGAACTAAGAAAAAGAAATAGAAAACCTCTAAAGGTTCATAAAAGCTACTAAGATTTGAGAACTTGCTTATATTAAAAACACAGTTTTCCTTACACAAATATAAAATCTAATTGCTGGAAGCTTCCTTTTGCTTGGATCAAAGGACCTATTAATATGACAAGTCAATCAGCTTCCTTGATTGATGCCATCTGCAGCATAAAGCCAGGTAGAATCATTCTCTTTGGGCTGAGTGATCACATTCTCAGCATTTTCATAAAGAAACTTCAGATACCCCAGAGCTTTCCAGCTTATAAACCATTCAGGATTCTCAGCCAGGTAACCTTCTGGGATTTCTTACTCACAGTTTCATCACTGGAATGAAGTCTGTGATACCAGTACTTAGCTGCACCTGGGACAAATTCTCACAATATTGCAACAAGTGCTTTAGACAAGCAACTAAAGGCACTTGGGGGGTGGGGGGAGGGGAATTTTTTCAAGTACGTACTACTGTTATTGCAAAGCAAAATGTAAGTTAAAATTTACATTCTTGGGTTTCTTTTTTTCCCTTAAAGACAGATAAAAAGCCAAATCAAACAAATACACTACAAGTAATAGGAAAGAGAATCATAGAATCATTTAGGTTGGAAATGACCTTCAGGTTCATCAAGCCCAACTGATAACTCAGGACTGCCAAATCCCTCACTAAACCATGGCCACACATTTTTTGAACAGTTCCAAGGATGGCAGTTCTGTCATCTCCCTGGGCAGCCTGTTCCAATGCTCAACACCATAAACTGTAAAGAAAGTTTTCCTAATGTCCTATCTAAACCTCCCCTGGCACAATTGGAGGCCGTTTCCTCTTGTCTTCTTGCTCATTATCTAGGAGAAAAGACCTATTCCCTACCTGCCTACAACCGTCTTTCAGGTACTTGTAGAGAGCAGTAAGATTTCCCCTGAGTATTCTCTCCAGGCTAAACAGCCCCAGCTCCCTCAGCTGCTCCTCGTAAGACTTGTTCTCTAGACCTTTCACCAGCCTCATTGCCCATCTCTGGACACGCTCCAGCCCCTCTGCATCCTTTCTGAAGTGAGAATCTCCAAAGTGAACACGGTATTCGAGGTGCAGCCTCACCAGTGCTGAGCACTGGGGGATGATCACTTCCCTTGTGCTGCTGACCACAGTTTCAGATACAACTGAGGATGCTGTTGGCCTTCTCGGCCACCTGGGCACACTGCTGGCTCATGTTCAGTCAGCCATCAACCAGCACTCCCAGGTTCTTTTCTGCCAGGCAGTAGAGTCTCCCTCTGCAGATATTCAGAAGGTGTGCTCTCCATGGTCCTGCTTGACCACAGAGATTGAACAAGATCCCCTCAACCATTCAGTGATTTTGTGAAAATGAGTTATAGAGGACTTTAGAAACTATTGTGAGTAGTTTATCAGTTTTTAGTTTTATCGGGCTCCCCTTCAATGACACAACACAACTCCAGTATTTATTTTTTTTCTTTTTCTTTCATCATGTAATCCTCATATCTCCTTGTAACTGAATTTTTAACTGGTGAACTCCAAAGAAGATAATAATCCAAGAAAAAAAACTTAAAGCTGCTGAGACTATATTCTTTCATTTCTTTCTGATTTGAGTTTTAGGTAAATGCAATATAATAGAATCACATTTCTCTTATCTTTACCATATCACACTTATCTAGGTAACCCTTTTAGCACTGATGCCATATCATAAACTACTCCATGAATTTTCCTGAATTTTCTCTTCACTTTCCAAACCAAAGTTTTCCTTAGCCATTGGACCACAGAGACACTCAGACCAAAAGACACCGTATAGCAGGTTCTGAACAGCCACACTCAGCTTACAGTCCCTCCAGCTGCTATTGGCTCTACAGAAAAAAACAGAGGAGTTTGGGACCAAATAAACAGCTATCTATTAAAACGTTTTTCAAAACAAACAAACAAACAAACAACAACACAAAAAAAAAAAAAAAAAAACAAAAAAACCCAAAAATACCCCAAAAAAACAACTGTTGTTTTTTGTCATTTTTTTCCTTATGTTTGCATCGTTATGCTTATTGGAATCAAGAGACAACTTTCCCATTATAAAGTAACTTTTTCACAAATATTGAAGTATTCCACCATCACCCTCCACCCATTTTATTTTCTAGTGTTTTCATAAATATTCATATATTTAATTTAAAAAATCAGGTTTTTTTAAATGAATAATTACTGTAAAAGATATATCACAACATTTTTTGGTTCAAATCAAGAAATAAACATTTCTAGAGTTGACTATTTCCACAGTCTTTCTCCACATTGCCGGTAAGTACGAGAGATCAGAATGTGCCAAATATTAAGAGTAGTTCAGGAGTCAATGGTCAGAGAGTCAAGAGAAGACACGAAATTGAAAGTCCTTACATATTAGGCAACCTGTGCTGTTGAAACTCATAACCATCTTTTCTAAAGGTTTAAACCAGGGGTTCTCAAACTTTTTAACCAGGGGGCCGGCACGCGGATGCAGGGGCAGGCAGTCATCTGCGGCTGCTTGGTTCCCCCCCCCCCCCCCAACCACCGGCGGGGCAGGGGGGTCTGTAAATACCGGAGGCCGGATTGAGGACCCTGGGGGGGGGCGTATCTGGCCCGCAGGCCGTAGTTTGAGAACCCCTGGTTTAAAGCAAGCATCTTAACCTCCTGTATTTAAATAACTGTCTAAATAGATTTAACTTGATTCTCTGCCTGCTAGACCCAAAAGTACTTTTGAAAGCTTTCAGGGGTGGGGAGTAAAGTAATGACCGAAAACCATACGAAGAGATTTTCAGGCATCATAGGCAACTCAAAACTCAAATGAGAACTCCAAGCCAAATGTAACATCCCAGGATGGAATCGTCAGCAAAAAATACAATGCATAATGATCAAGAAAGGATGTATAAACAAGAGTTTGCATAGAGTTTAAACGTTCTCCTTTAGGCATTTTGTACTGAATGCAAAGGACATGCCAGAAAAACAGGTTCTCCTAACTTAATGTCATATTACAGGATTTCAAGAGAGATTTTCCTTCAGTTTGGTTTACTAGAGATGCATTTCACTCACAGAACTGCTGAAAAATTACTACTTTTGTTTTCATTAATTCAGAAAGATCAGTATTGTAGAAAAACTGTGAAATCATAGCCACACTGGCTGATAGTCTATGATAGACCAGAAATCTGTCTTCCCCGAAAGACATGCTTTTGTCATACTAAAAAACTATTTCATTATTACATATGGAATGCCTCATATTCATATGTGTGTTGATAAATGGGAAAATATGGTATTTGACGTCCTATGTCAGGTACTGCAATATTCCTTTTTGGTAACACATATATATATTTTCAGAGCCACTTGC